>NC_135949.1:1210000-1810000 GCF_964058835.1 Carex rostrata | reverse complement strand
GAATTATATTCTTTTTTCCGGTAGTTCGTCTAACCGGTTTTAAAAAATTCTAAATCAAATCAAACCAAATAATTAAACCGATTTAAAAATGAACCGAACCAATTCATTTGACCAGAAAAACCGAACCATTTAATATTAACTGAATCGGTTTTATTTAAAACCAATAAAATTTTTATGGGAGTTTGGATTGGAAAAATGTGTGATAAATATATATACTTTCAAAAGGAAGCCATATTTATTCTAACAATGACTTCAAATTCAAAATTCATTAAGATTGAAAATCAATATTTAATATGTGTTATTTTTTCTACTCAGAGAAACTTGTATTTATTTTGGCATATATAAAATTCCTTTGGTAGATAGGAAGATGTTGAGCCTAATATGACCACACTGTTTTAATTTTGTTTTAAATCACTTAATAAATTGTTGGGTAATTTCCAAATTGCATTAAACTTTCTACACAATTTATCTAAAAGTAAAAACAATATGTGTGTGTATTTAATTTTATTTTAATAAATTTAATTTGTATTGTCACTTGAAAAATGAAGATTTTAATTGTTAGAGAGAGTATTACAAACTTTTTTTTACCATATATATATATATATATTTTTTTTTTTTTTGAAAGAAATATAGAGGCGTAGTCATCAGATTATATTAAATAACATAACTTACGTCTTTTTTTTTTCTATCAAAATTTTTTTTCAATAAAATATTATAATTTATGTTGTTTTTTTATCATTTATTATTTAGTGTGTCTTTTGTAAAGAATATTGCATAGTTTCTAGTTTCTAACCGTCGTTGATTTTCATCTAAAAAGAAGATAAATTTTAAGTGTTCAATTGCTACCATGCACATAATTCAATGCAAAATAAAATGGAGTTCAGATTTAGTGAAGTAACTCAAAGATTGGGTTTTAACTCGGGACCGACTAATTCAATCCGAGATAATTTATATGAAGTGGAGCGCACACATTTCGAAAGATGAATTCGAATCGCGACAAATTCGAATCGAACAGTCCCTATCCAAAATTCAAAGATTAGGTTACTTTAGGAGATCCAGATGTTCGTTTGCTTTCTATTTCTTTTGATGCTACCATCAGGGTGAAAATGGTACGATAATATCTGATACGTATTCGATTGGTATTTGAAAACTTAGATGTAGATATCTGATATTCGTGTAAATAAGGATACTGATATAGTTTTACGCTTCATATATACCATATATTTTAAGAGTGAGTCTATGGTACTATGCATATTATGATTTGGTCTGTGCTACGGCTCAATATTCGACTTTTTAAAATTCTAACGGTCGATCCGAACCGTTCATCTTGTTCTCCATATTAATATGTGTTTGGAGACCAAATTTTACATTTTTTGAATTTTTTTTACTATTTTTTTAGATATTTAGAAAATCACTTGATATGAAAATTCTGGACCATCCAAAAACAGTGATTTTCAATAAATCTAAACAAAATAGTAAAAAAAATTTCAAAAAATGTAAAATTTGGTCTCCAAACACATATTAATATGGAGAACAAGATAAACAGTTCGAATCGACCGTTAGAATTTTAAAAAGTCGAATATTGAGCCGTAGCACGGACCAAATCGTAATATGCATAGTACCATAGACTCACTCTTTTAATATATATTACATAATTTATGAACTTTAATATTTTTTATATTATTTTAATAAATATCCGATCTAGTTCGAATCTGTATTTACATCCGTCTGATATACTTAATATTCGCTCCGTATCTATATAAAAATATATATATAACTATGATTTTACCTTTTTCACGGAAATAAATCAGCTGCGATTCTTTGGAATCGCAGGGACCTACAATTCCATATCCACCCTTTTATTTGTTTTGAGATTCGTGCTAAGAAAATAACTACTTTTGAAATTCGTACCTTTTAAAAAATAGATGGTGAGATTTAAAATTGTAGGGACGCTACGATTCCAACGAATCGCAGCAGATTTATTTTCCGTTTTCACCCCTAGTTTTGAGCCTACAAAAGAAAAGGTAAATAAAATGGAGGTTAGTTATTTATTATTATTTAACAATTAACTAACTGAAGGAAGGTCCGACTTTTCACGTGTTTTGTTGAACAGTGCACCCCCACGTGATTCTCAGCGGTGCGAGCATTTCCATGCGTACGCTTGGTCTATAGACCTCTCGGTAACCACAACTTTTCTCTTATGGACGTGTGGGGTCCAAATTTCAGTGTATAATGTGATTTAAATGAGAAGGAGATTCATAAAATGCGTTTATTTTGTCTCGATGTCAGTGTCATGAACTTCGTACATGTTTCCCATATCATTAAATTGAGATTTGGGAAGAGTGCGTATCCTCTGAGATACCTCAACTTTTGCGTGACCGACGTGTCCGGTGCCTATTCGGGGGTGATGTAGGGGGTCGGTATTTGTGTGCTTTGAGAGTCGTGCAGAGCGCATGTAAACGGTTGGGATTTTCCATAAAGTCACGCAAAATTTGAGATACCTCAGAGGATGTGAATTCATTTGGGAATATGGGGATACAACCTTTATCAGAGCAGAGATGGCTATGTTTTTCATGGCTATAGTATTATTTATTTCGTTTCATTAAATTGGATTGACAGTATAAGTGTATAACTCACCTCGATTTCTATGCTATTTTGATCATATATTTTAAATTTTATTTAATAAAAAATAATTTTAAAAAAATAACGATGGCATTAAAATCCAACCTACAAATTGTGTAACTTACGTATTATTTATTGCCTTGTTAAATAAAATAGCACTATAGCACACATCAATTTGAAAACTAACATTTAATTTAGTGCAAAGACAATGTTTATTTTTATGTAAAAGATCACATATTTAAAATTATATTTATATTAGTTGTCATTGGAAATTGGAAAATAAATGCTTATAATTTTTTTTGTTCTTCATAATTTTACTTGTGAATTATTAATAATATATTTTGTTAACTAAATATTAAAAATAATATACCTCCGTAAATAAAACGAACATGATTGAAAATTCTTTTGTAATTTATAAATGGATGACTAAATTTTTTTTCCGTAATTTTCATTGTAATTTAAGCCCTAGCAAAAATAGGAAAAATCATTGCAGTCGGTAAAAATTTAATTTTGAACTAAATGTATTTCTGATCCTTAACTTTAGGACAAAAAGGTAATTTCCCGTCTCTTGTTCTTCGTAATATTACTTGTGAAACACATTTTGTTAACTAAAAATTATTAATTAAAAAATCAATTCATAACATTATTTGTGAATTATTAATAGTATAGTTTGTTAAAAATATTCTTAATTGAAATAATTGACCTTCGCTAATAATATTGACCACAATTGAAAATTCTTTCCTAATTTAAAGATGTAGTCTTGAGATCGGAAAAAAAAATGAAATTTCATCGCCGGTTGGAATGGATTTAGTTTCAATTCATGAATTCCTTTTTCTGTTCTTCATAATATTACTGGTGAATTATTAATAATATTTTTTGTTAACTAATTTTTTGTTAATTAAAAAATCGATTCATAATATTACTTGTAAATTATTAATAATATATTTTGTTAAAAATATAATTAATTAAAAAAATCAACCTTCCCTAATAAAACAGAACACGGTTGAGTTGGGAAAGGATTTATTCTAATCCATGAATTTTTTTTTCTGTTCTTCATAATATTGCTTGTGAATTATTAATAATATATTTTGTTAACTAAATATTATTAATTAAAAAAAATCGACCTTCAATGATAAGGACAGTTGAGTTGGGAATGGATTTATTTATAATTTATCAACTTTTTTGTCCTGTTCTTCAATAATTTTACTTGTGAATTATTGATAATATTATTAATATATTTTGATACAGTTAAAAATTATGAGTTGGGAATGGATTTATTTATAATTTATCAACTTTTTTGTCCTGTTCTTCAATAATTTTACTTGTGAATTATTGATAATATTATTAATATATTTTGATACAGTTAAAAATTATGAGTTGGGAATGGATTTATTTATAATTTATCAACTTTTTTGTCCTGTTCTTCAATAATTTTACTTGTGAATTATTGATAATATTATTAATATATTTTGATACAGTTAAAAATTATGAGTTGGGAATGGATTTATTTATAATTTATCAACTTTTTTTTCCTGTTCTTCAATAATTTTACTTGTGAATTATTGATAATATTATTAATATATTTTGATACAGTTAAAAATTATGAGTTGGGAATGGATTTATTTATAATTTATCAACTTTTTTTTCCTGTTCTTCAATAATTTTACTTGTGAATTATTGATAATATTATTAATATATTTTGTACAGAAAAAAATATTTTGTAATTTAAAAATAGCTGAGTGCACATGACGTACACTATTATTGCATTTGATTTGTTGTTTGAATATTGCCAAATGCTTTTGTCAAGCACTGCCTACCGAGGAAGGCGGAAGACTAGTTCTGTGGTTACTTATATAAGGAACTTTTCATTTTAATTAACAATTGTGGGACTAAAGTAAAGAAAAGAAAAACCTATCCGGAACAATCGCCAACATTTTTATCCGTCGTATAATTTATTCAAACCATAGAATATATAGATGGCGTTAATTCAAAATATTTATCCATGCTGTAAACAATTTTAAAATTCTATATGGTCCCTAATTTGGTTTTGAAATTTGGGAGAGGGGGCTGTCCGTTGGCCATCGGACCACTTTTGTGTTCGATGGGTTCTCTTCACCGTCGGATCTGCTTTAGGATTCGTGCCCACAATTTCGCGTCTGCTTTAAAATCCGTACACACGAATCCTAAAGCAAATCTGACGGTGAGAGAACCCATCGAACACAAAAGTGATCCGATAGCCATCGGACAGCCCCCTCTTCCTTGAAATTTTTGTACAAAATTGACTGTGCACGAATCTCAAAGCACAATAACCCTGTCCTCTCTTTGAATCTTTACTACGCCACTTTTCAGTCTGATCAAAATTCAAAAGCGTGTAACTTTAACTAGAAATAGGATATCTGTCACAAATTTTTGTTTGAACAAAAAGATAACATGGGAAAAGTAGATTTTAGCTTTTTTTGATGTCAACTAATCAAATGTTAAGCCCGGTACCGGTACAGGGCCCACATCCCAAACTGGTCCAAAATTTGTTCTCATCTCATTTCCAGATCAAAATGTATTCCATTGGTTGGAAATGGGGCCCAATTTCAAAAAAAAAATGTTTGGTCCCAACTTAATAATTTTCATATGATAATATGTAGACCCCTCATGAAATAAGACCTAAACCATGACAAACAGCTAAATCATACTAATATTTGATGGATTGTCTCCAGTATGTACACAACTGGAGATGTCCCTTTTGTTAAATACTGTCCTAGACTGAATATATGATCTCTCCATGTTATGAAGAAATGGAGAGGAGAAGGAAGGGAAGTAATGAAGAAGTACCAAATGCAACTTGAAACTGACATACTGGCCCAGTAGCAAGTTTGTTCAAGCAGATCATGTGGTACAGCAATAACAAACCACATGCCTGACTCTGTTGTTTGTATACCAACTGGTTTACATGCACCAACAATTGAAAGCGATTGTGTTTCATCAAGCATTCAATATTTTTTTGTAAACTGCCCCCGCCCCACTACCCACAGTGACAAATGAATTATTCGGGTTCAGTTTGGTGAAGTCAAAAATTCATGATTCGGGAATAATTCGGAATTATCCGGACCAGAGATCTCAGTCCTGTAAAAGAGAAAAAAAATGTTCTCAGAAAAATTCGTAATATTCAGGAAAAAATCGTAAAATTCATGAATTATTAAAGTTTAATTTTGTTAAAGTTTGATCAACCGAATAATTCGGCATTCGGTTTGGAATTACCAAAATATGCCATCCCAAATCCTCCCCCCCCCCTCCCCAAGCAAGAAAAAGAACGGTATTTGGAAAGAACAGCCCATAATTGAAATTTGGGCCTTGAATTTTTTTTACAATTGAGGTAACAAGGCCCATTGTGATCTATCTCATAAATGAGGAAGTTTCTTTCAGAGTAATATTACTGGACTAGAGAACACATCTAAATGTTTTAAGAAATGAGATTTTTTTTTCAATGGGTCGTTGGTGTTAAACCGTGTAAATATTCAGTAATATATAAATAACCAAGCAGTAAGCATCACCAAGTAGTAAGATATATATTGTAATGAAAATTTATTTATCTTTTTTTTTTTTTTTTTTTTCCATTTAAGAATACAATCAAGTTTACTCAAGTCCAGTTAAGGTTGTAATATAATTTTATTCTATTTGCTAGTATTTAATTTAGGTTTCAATATATAAGTACTTTTGCTGTGATTGATTGATTGTTGACAGAAAGTTTGAAACACAAGCTAGCTCAGTTTGATTCCACTATGAATGCATTTATTGATTTCTGTTTGAACAATATCATATTATACTTGTATAATAACCAAATATATATGAGAATACTCTTAAATTCATTCCAGCAGAATGTCAGTCATGAGAAAGCTAAAGTTTATAATGTAATTTGCTGATCTGCTATTAGATGAAAAACAATGCCTATGCTGTGTAGAAACATAAGTTGAAAGTAATCACAACAAGTCATAAGACCAAGTGATTTATCAGTTTATTCTCCATAATTTAATTTTTCATATAACCAAATCATTTATCAGAACGAAATCTTAAATTTTGCTTCGAAAACATTAAAAAGCTGCCATTTAGTTCTTCCACAATTCATAGCAAAACAAAATTATATATGTTCCTAAATCAAACAAAAACCATTTGAACAAAAATGATTTAACATCTCTAAGTTATACATATGTCAGACATTGAAATATCAAAATGAAACAACACATAAGTATGCTACATATCTCAAGCACCATAGTTCGATTACAAAACAAAATATTACCAAAATAGATAAGTGCTGGATTATTCGGAGATTAAAAACTCCGTATATCCCTATACCTTGAAATGATGGGTTCGACCATGATCTCAACATCTGGAGATGCAATGTGAATAGCAGAGAGTTCATTTTTTATTTTCTCTGCTATATTTGGTATGTTCTTAAGATACCTGTCACAGAATATGTTCATATTCTTGAGATTAGCAGCATTTCGTAGTAGAAATTTTGGGAAGATGAAACAATCCTCCGACAAATAGTCATCCAAATAAAATGTGGCAGTTGTCAAGTGATGTTTAACACATTCTGCTGCCAATTGTTTCTCCCAAAAATTCAACTCCAGAGCATGAGGTTTATTGCAGGAGTAAAAATTCGTCTTAACCTAGAATCAAAAAGAAAGAAAAAAAATACAATTAAAATTCTTACAAACAATTCCGCCCGTCCCAAGTCAGGAAAAAAGAGGAGGGTTCGTGATAGGCTTGACATATCAGAGGTAAGAAAAAACAATCTCTTTATGAAAATTAAACTCTCACGAATTGGGCAATAGTACTAGGATGGGTGACCTCCTGGGAAGTCTCTGTATTGTTGATTACGGTTGGATTTCATTTCTAACCTAACCCAACTTGTTTGGGAATAAAGGCTTTGAAGAAGAAGAAAAGGAAAAAAGAAAATTTCTTACAAACATGCCATTGATGATCTTTTTCTTATATTTCATCTTCTTTCTCTTTATTTCCTTATTTATTCAACTTCTGACTAAATCTGGACTACTAAATGTTTATGCCAAACTATAACCCTCAGTAAATACAGTACTTAGAGATAGCTTAAATTAGTGGCTGGTACATAGATAGTAATACTTACACAGATGATAATCTCCATTAAATTCGGAGAGCTGTTGAGCAGACAAGATATGACCATATTGAAAGTATTGTAATTGAAGGGGATACAAATGCATAATTTCTTGAGCTCCACCAAGTAGCACTCTGGAGATAGCCTTGTTGGTAAGGTCATCACATCTTTTGACAAAATCTAGCATAAAAATCATTACAGACATAATTATCAGAACTTGTGGCCAGTAACAGTTCATTGATTCAGAAATTATTCCAATCGGCATAAATACATAATTGAGTTGAACTTAATCAGAAAGATACCATGCGGTACTCATTGGAGAAGTTTAGATGAAGATCCTTAACACGGCAAAGCCCGTTTAAAAAAGCCACAAGATTTTTAGCCTCATTGGTCTCCTCACTGAAACCTCCATCGCTCTCCTCATCGTCATAACTGTTACTCTTCCTACTATTATCAAATAAAATTGCCACAGAGACCAGTCGTGGCGCACTTTTAAGCACTACTCGAACCGGCCATGCAAAAGTGATCACCAACTCTGACAATATCGGTGCACGAATGACAATGTTCTTGATCTTGAGGCAATCATCAATGACCAATTTCTCCATTGCCTTGCACTGTGAAATCATCCTTTGGAAGTTGTCATCAGCCACTACAACGTCCCAAAGCACCAGTGATTTGACCGACCGAAGGCCGGTTAATTTCAACGGCACCTCCAGCCAACAGTTGGTGATCTCCAGCTTAACAATTGTGTTGGAATCAAACACTGGTGAAGGTATCCTGTAGTAGTAATCAACGTCAGTGTTTGAGATCAGCAGATTCTCCACACCCGCAGCACAGATACTGGCAAAAACATCGTAGAAATGATCTGCATATGGTTGGAGTATATCAACAGCTATGTGGAATTTCTTGACACCAGTTTTGCGCGAACGAAGAACAGAGCATAATGCATCGATCCATTTGATTCTGTAACTGTTTTCTACATAGTACTGGTCGGGTGTTGGATAGAAGGCAGCGGCTGTGATTTTGAGGGAGGGGAGGATGCTGAAGAGTGGGGCCCACCGCTTGGAGATGGCGGTAGTGACAGCGGCATCACGGATTTGGAGCTTAGAGATGATGGCGAGGAGGATGTCGTCAGGAAGAAGGCTTATGTAGTCTTGGTCTTGTTGCACTTCTTTTTTGGGTCTCTTCGCTTGATTTTGATCTCGTTCGGATGCCATCTGCATCTCTCTATCTGTTTAAATTTTAAGAGAAAATAAACTAATTTTATTTTATTGATTTATTATATGCTTTTAATTTCTTATACGGTGCCTACTTATTACAAGATAGAGAGACCTTTTTTTAGTTCTTTCAGAATGTACATGTTTGGATGGAGCAATAATATTACTAATTTGAGAATAGCACTATTATTTTGAACTATTCGATATTTAGATGGAACAAAAATAGCACTAATTTACTATTTTGTTGTTTATCTTATATGAATTAGTTCACTATTTTACTAACCGAAACAAGAATTTGTTCACTAATTTACTATTTTTTGTTTGTTTTATATGAATTAGTTCACTAATTTACTATTTTTTGTTTGTCTTATATGAATTAATTCACTATTTTACTAATTTGAAAATAACATTATTTTTTTGAACTTTTCAATATTTAGATGGAACAAAAATAACACTAATTCACTATTTTTTTGTTTATCTTATATGAATTAGTTCACTATTCTACTGACCGAACTAAAAATTAGATTAGTTACTATTCTCAAAATTTTAAATTAGCTCTATTCTTGCTCTATTCCTTATGAACCAACTAGTAACTAGAGTGATTTAAATATTGAAATAAATTACAGTTACATTTTTTTTTCTTTCAACTTGGGCTTTTTACTCTTTATTATTAAATAGAGAGAATGTGCGCTAAGAAAATGGAGAGAATGTGCGGGAAGAAAATGGAAAATGCTTTTATAATTTGTTGATTGAATTCAGGAGAGAAAAAAAAATAACGGGATTGAGATATATATAAATGTCAATTTTGATGGTTTAAAAACTTAAACCAACTTCGAAATTAATAAAAAAAAAACATTTGTTATATATGCATGCAAATTGTTGTATATGCTACAACTTTTTTCCTTTGCTTAAAAAATTATAGAGAACAAATAGAAAAACCAATTTATTAAATAAGTAAGCAAGTAATAGCGGACTTAGTGCAGTGCATTCTCTTTAGATGCGGTTTCAATTCTCGAGAATAACATTTAAAAAATGTTGGGTGTACCCATTTAATAAAAAAACAATTATATATGCAATATAGATATACATTTGTCAAATTATGCAACCATATTATATAATTTAAAACAAAAGATGCTGCTAATAAAAATTTCAATTGAGTGAGGTAGAAATTAATTACATTTGAAAAAAAATATAAGTCTAATTTATGACTGGGGCATAATATTTCAAACTTATGTAAAATAACAATATTTAGAAAATTATCTTCAGAAAGCTTGCCAATTAAAAAAAAGAAAAAAAATGGTAGTTAGATAGAAAAATAAAATTATCTATCAATTAAAATTCTAAATATGTGAATTGTAATTAATTTTTTTTATCAAATTAATGCGAATTGTATGGATAACAAACTTTTGTCAGGTGAACACCTCCATTTTAATTTAACAAGACAACTCAATTTAAAAAAAATAAAATAAACGATAAAGGAAACCGCAAAGGCGCAAAGCTCATAACTGAATATTGGAATCTACAAAAAAAAAAAAAAAAAAAATGCAATTTTAGACGGCCACGTCGCTCGTTTTTTAATAACCGTCAGATGAGATCGTCGAACAGCTGTGATAATCTCATATTTCTTCCTAACTATACATCCGGCAAAATTATTAACAGAGCTATTTTGACTTCACGCAGCGCAAAATCAAGAGACGATGAAAAATCACATGATTCATGTGCTGCGTAAAACCAAAATAGCTCTGTCAATATTATTACCCTTAACCGTCTTCGGTTAGGCCCTCATGTCTCTCCACTTTCATAAAACATCTTTCTAGAAACCCTTTTGCAATTGTACGTGAGATTTTGTAACTGTTAGTATCATTTTGTATTAGGCTTTCAGAATCCTGATACAGATAATTTCTTTGGTGCAACGCTTGAGCTGTAGTTTAACTTAAAAATGTTTTATGATCGATTGGAAAATGCTTTATAATTTGTTGACTTAATTAATTCGGTAGTAAATGACGGAATTGAGATTGTGAGAACAAAATAGTCATAAAGTGTGTGGTACCTAGATCATATTTGAGATGCAAATGTCAATTTTGATGGTTTAAACACTTAAATTAACTTCAAAATTAATTGAAAATATTATTGGGTTTTCTTAAGATTTGAAAACATATTTAATTGGAGGCGAATTGAATGTTATTTTTCGCTGATGAACACTTAAATTTGGTCCGTTGATTAAGTCTGTTGATGTGCGGTTAAGATTTGGAGGAACAATTGAGGTAGTGGAACCCTCCACCTTTTTATTATATTAACTTATCTAAATTTAAAGTATTTTATCATAAAGTTTGAGATGTTATGATTATAATGTTTGAATACAATTAAAGTATTTTCAAAACAAAATAAGCTTTTCGTTAACTTCATATACATAACTTGAATATTCAATCTAGTCTCCACAGCTGAATGTATTTTCATTTTTGCCAAGTAGAAATCCTTCAAATTCGAGGGAGCAAAAGGACCAAAATCGGTGGGATTTTGGCACCAAATTCACAGCATTTGGTGAATGTTTCTACTTATAATTTGATCTATGTCTACATATTTATGTTTTGTCAATTTTCATATTGGATAGAAATTGTTAGGTTGACGACGTGATTATAACATTTTTGTGGTTCAATTGAGATGCAAACCGGGTATTTGAATGAAAAACCGCATGTTCAGTAGCTTTCCTTTTTTAGGTTAACATTAAACAAAAAAACATAAATCTGCATGGTACATGCTCAAATTGCATACCGGAATCTATCAGGTGATTAATTTGAAAATCACCAAAACATTTAACAAGCTAATTTGGCACTTCCTCCGTGCTAGGTTTAAGAATTGAATTTTGAATTTTGCAATATTGAAATAATTAACAGTGGACATCTTTTGGATAGAACTTAAATAATTTTGGTTTATGTGAAAGGTGGGATTGCAAAAAGGTGGAATTGATCTTTGTTGTGTTACCAAAGTTATATATAAGGATGGATATGAATGAAGTGGTGTAGAAGAAAAAGAAAAAGTAGATAACAAACAAATGATTCAATTTGGTACTCTCTCAGATCAAAAATTGCTTGACTGTTTGTGTATAGTGTGAAATAGTCAACTAGCTCTTGAACAAAATCTCACCAGAGTTTGAGGCATTTCAAATTTCATTTGCGCCTGTACAGTGTTAATTAAAAAAAAAACATAATTAATTTCCAGCTACCCCATACAAATAATATTTCTTGTAACAAAAACATATGTGCAATATCTTCTGGATCCCTTTCAATTGTCTCAAAATAACCCCAAATGCCTTTACCAGAGAGAGCTCACATGACTACCGAATTTCCTAATGTACAAAAATAGAATATCTAGTCTAAAGTCTAAACAGTCTAAGTACTATTCTGAACCAAAAACAATAGAGGGAAATGAACCACATTCCACATTCATTTGTGCCTACATTCAAACCCTATATAACCTCTCTCTTATAAGAGAAAATTGATCAAATATATATGACAAAATTGTTATTCTACAACCTTCCTACAACTACTAGCTGACTATGTCTTTGAAGAACATAACAACAAAGCTAAGCATCCTCGAGAAATTTGGTTAGACCCATAATGTTAATATTCAAAATCTATGGCCTACTGCAAAACCCTATTTTTTAAAATCTATGGCTTATGAACATAACATGCTGTTTATCACATCATCTATAATTTGCGTCACCTCTTCCTTTCTATCCCTCAAGTCTACTTTGAACTGTGCCCCTATATACAAAAGAGAGTATTTACAAGAAACAGTAAATTTCACACTATTCTTATGACCGATTCCTCACCAAAGCAACAATTATTCTTAAATCAGGAACTGTGTCTAATAAAATAATTTCTTTTGTTGAGATTAATAGATCCAGCAAGATTGTGTCAACAAGAGTAAAATATGTGTATTTAAAACAAGTTGCCAAGATAAAGAACATATAGACAAGTATATTATCCATCATGAATACCAGTTCCAGTGCCATTTGCAAATAAATTTTCACTTTTGAACAGTCTAAGATTCAACAACCCATAAGCCATATGGAAATATCTATTCAAATTGCACGAAAATTGACACATAGGTGTCAATAATTTGCTATTATTTTGTTTGAAGATTTAGTGGATTTGAGATAAATTGACAAGTTCATCGGCTAATTTGTATAGTCAAGTCACTTCATCATCATCACATATGAAAATTAACATTACCATCACATATGAGAATTGAGAAGTGGCGTTTAGCTATTTGTGCTCCAACAAAATATTGTTCAACTTGTTCTCATCATTTTATAGAATCCGGTTAGTATAACATCGGTGTCATATAACATTGGTGTCATACAACAAAATATAATTATAATTGTTTATCTCACATGAGAATGCATATTCGTGAGTATTATCCAATGACGCCCGTAATTGAAAGTCATATAGATTTTATCTCAATATGTATCTCTTATGTGGAGAGATAGTAATTATCAAGAATACCAATATCCCTCGTATAATGAGTGATGGTATCATTGGGTCCCTTGATGAAATAATACAAGTGCACATATAATTAAGGAGTTAATCATAATTACTGAATTATTTCAGAATCAAGAAACGAATGGATTTGCAAGGATCACACATTCCTACCTTGGATTTATTCATGGTATCATAAGACATGGAATTGACACGAGGCAATTGTTGCTTAAGAATCGTGATACAATATGATATTTATCATCTGTGTCATTTCGGTAATTACAATGCATATTGCCAGGTGTCACTTGTAATCCATGGAATCGAAAAGAGTTTCAAATGGTATTGCTAAATAACATGGATCCTACAAGGTCACACCAATAAAGATTAATTAAAAATGCTCCTTAATTAATTTATTTGGCATGTATGGCATGACAAATAAATTGGTTTCGAAATCAAAACATGAGAAATATAATTATTCGGCTCTTGGAATAATTATATATGATACTACAATTAATTAGATTAATTAAAACAAGGAAAAATAAAACTTGGCCCAATAAATAAAGCCTATAATGGCTGTTGTTAATTATGACCCATGTTTATTTTAAGAGTTGTTTCCATAATTAAAAGTTTGTCAAAAATTGTTTACCATGTTTTTTTAAAACTGCTACACAGCATTTCTTATTTTGACCATATCTATCTCAATAGATATCCATTTTTAGCGTTCTATATATTTATGAAAATTAAGGTGAAATAAAAGATCTAGAACTTTTCCTTTATTAAGAAAATCTAATTCGAAATATATCATGTTCAAAATCGTGGTAGAACTTGGTGCTTAATTTAGACTACTATATTATGAAAACTGGTGCGTATGTTTTATAATTGGACCATAGAGCTCTCATATGATGTCTGTTTTGGGCGTACTATATATGGATGGAAAGTTAAAAGAAAGGTCTATAACTTTGTATTCTGAAGCAAAACATAATTCAAATTAGATTATGGTCAAAAACATGGGATTAATTTTGGAAACATAAGTCACATTTATTGTTTGCTATATATAGTCTCTCTCATTCCTTTTGAATTAAAGTTTTGTTATATATAGGGATTAAGAAGCGAGTAAATTTTGATTTTTTTTATTAATTTCTTGGTGGATGCCGTGAAGGACTTGTACTTTGGAGTCTCATCTTGGTGCAAGGCGTTCTAGTTCACACACATATCAATCACCAAGTCACTGCAAGACATCAATCACTATTAGCATCAACAAAGAGGTGAAAGATTTTCAAATCCTACATCTCAAGAACTTTCATTCCTTGTTTGGAGACAAGAAGTAAAATGTATGATATTTATTAATTTGAAATTTTTATTTTGGTTTGATTTCAGTCACACATGATGTTCTTTTGATACTTTTCTTGTCAATTTTTTTAAAATTTCACTGCCTTAAACACCATAAAACCCAACAATATTTTCAATTAATTTTGAAGTTAATTTAAGTGTTTAAACCATCAAAATTGACATTTGCATCTCAAATATGATCTAGGTACCACACTCTATGACTATTTTGTTCTCACTATCTCAATTCCGTCATTTACTACCGAATTAATTAAGTCAACAAATTATAAAGCATTTTCCAATCGATCATAAAACATTTTTAAGTTAAACTATAGCTCAAGCGTTGCACCAAAGAAATCTGTATCAGGATTCTGAAAACCTAAAACAAAATGATACTAACAGTTACAAAATCTAACGTACAAGTGCAAAAGGGTTTCTAGAAAGATGTTTTATGAAAGTGGAGAGACATGAGCGCCTAACCGACCACGTACGGTTAAGGGTAATAATATTGACAGAGCTGCTTTGGTTTTATGCAGCGCATGAATCATATGATTTTTCATCGTCTCTTGATTGACGCTGCGTGAAGTCAAACTAGCTCTGTCAATAATTTTGCTGGACATGTAGTTAGGAAGAAATATACAGTTAGAGGCGGTGGTTTGGGATCTTGCCGTATATATATATATTCAGTAGCACTAAAAAGACTACCACAGCCGTTCGACGATCTCATCCGACGGTTATTACAAAAGGAGCGACGTGGCCGTCTAAAATTGCAATATTTTTTTTGTATAATCCAATATACAGTTATGGCTTTGCGCCTTTGCGGTTTCCTTTATTGTTTTTTTTTTTTTTTGAAATTAAGTTGTTTTGTTAAATTAAAACTGGAGGTGTTCATCTAACAAAAAAGTTTGTTATCCATACAATTCGCATTAATTTACAAAAATAAAAAAATATAAAAATTACAATTCGCAATAAGAATTTTAATTGATAGAATTTAATTTGCATAATTGTTTTTTTTTTATTAAATGGCTCTGGTATACCCAACATTTTTTAAATGTTATATCTTATTCTCGAGAATTGAAACCGCATATGAAGAGACGATGACTCATGCACTACACTAAGTCCGCAGTTACTTGCATATTTATTTAATAAATTGGTTTTTCGATTTGTTCTCTATTATTTTTTTAAGCAAAGGGAAAAAACTTGCAGCATTTACAACAATTTGCGCATAACAAATATTTTTGATTAATTTTGAAGTTGGTTTAAGTTTTTAAACAATAAAAATTGACATTTATATCACAATCCCGTTATTTTTTTTTCCTCCTGAATTAAATCAGCAAATTATATATAAGCATTTTCCAATAGATTTATAAAACATTTTGTAAATTAATCTATAGCTCAAGCAATGCACAAATATAAATTGCAATCATTCGGCTTGTGAGTCTTAATCATTTGTTCTTTATTATTGTTAAATATAGTTACATACTTACAATAAATAAACTACAATTTCTTATCGCACATTATCTCTATTTAATAGTAAATTGTAAATTCACTATATTTAATAAACTACAATTTCTTATCGCACATTCTCTCTATTTAATAATAAATTGTAAATTCGCTCTATTTAATAAACAACAATTTCTTATCGCACATTCTCTCTATTTAATAATAAAATGTAAAAAGCCCAACTGGAAAGAAAAAAAAACTGTAACTGTAATTTATTCCAATATTTATTTTTGCTCCATCCAAACATCGAATAGCTCAAAAAAAAAAAAATTCTATTTTCAGGTTAGTGCTATTCTTGTTCCATCCAAACACACCTCAAAAAAATTGTGCTATTTTTGAATTAGTACTATTATTGCTCCATCCAAACACACCATGCAAGAACTAAACAGAGCTATCTCAAAATAATAGTGCTATTCTTGAATTAGTACTATTCTTGCTCCATCCAAACACACCAGCTGCAAGAACTAAACAGAGCTCTCTCAAAATAATAGTGCAATTCTTGAATTAGTACTGTTCTTGCTCCATCCAAACACACTATGCAAGAACTAAACAGAGCTCTCTCAAAATAATAGTGCTATTTTTGAATTAGTACTATCCAAACACACCATGCAAGAACTAAACAGAGCTATCTCAAAATAATAGTGCTATTTTTGAATTAGTATTATTCTTACTCCATCCAAACAAGAACTAAATAGAGCTCTCTCAAAATAATAGTGCTATTTTTGAATTAGTACTATTCTTACTCCATCCAAACACATCCTGCAAGAACTAAACAGAGCTCTCTCTATCTTGTACTAAATAGGCACCATATAAGAAATTTAAATTATATAATAAATCAATAATAATAGTTTGTTTTCTCTTAAAATTTAAACAGATAGAGAGATGGCCTCTGAAGAAGATCAAAATCAAGCGAAGAGACCAAGACTAAGAAGAGATGGCTTCTCAACTATTGCAACCGATCAAAAAGAAGACCAACAAAACCAAGACTACATAAGCCTTCTTCCTGACGACATCCTCCTCACCATCATCTCCAAACTCCAAACCCGTGATGCCGCTGTCACTACCGCCATCTCCAAGCGGTGGGCCCCACTCTTCAACATCCTCCCGTCCCTCAAAATCACTGCCGCTACCTTCAATCCAACACCCAGCGAGTGCTATGTGGAAAACAGTTACGGAATCAAATGGATCGATGAATTATACTCTCTTCTTCGTTCACGCAAAACTGCTCTCAAGAAATTCCACATAGCTGTTCATATACTCGAACCATATGCAGATCATTTCTATGATGTTTTTGCCAGTATCTGTGCTGCGGGTGTGGAGAATCTGTCGATCACAAACACTGACGTCGATTGCTATTACTGGATACCCTCACCAGTGTTTGATTGCAGCACAATTGTTAAGTTGGAGATCACCAAATGTTGGCTGGAGGTGCCGTTGAAATTAACCGGCCTTCGGTCGGTCAAATCACTGGTGCTCCGGGAAGTTGTAGTGGCTGATGACGAATTCCAAAGGATCATTTCACAGTGCAAGGCAATCGAAAAATTGGTCATTATTGATTGCCTCAGGATCAAGAACATTGTCATTCATGCACTGAGATTGTCAGAGTTGGTGATCACTTTTGAATGCCCGGTTCGAGTAGTGCTTAAAAGTGCGCCACGACTGGTCTCTGTGGCAATTTTATTTGATAATAGTTATGATTTGTGGAAGGATAACGGTTATGACGATGAGGAGAGCGATGGAGAATTCAGTGAGGGCACCAATGAGGCTAAAAATCTTATGGCTTTTCTAAACGGGCTTCGCGGTGTTAAGGATCTTCATCTGAACTTCTTCAATGACTACCGCATGGTATGTTTCTGATTAAGTTCAACTCAATTATGTATTTATGCTGATTCGAATAATTTCTGAATTAATGAGCTGTTACTGGGAACAAGTTCTAATAATTATGTGTGTAATGATTTTTATGCTAGATTTTGTCAAAAGATGTGATGACCTTACCAACAAGGCTATCTCCAGAGTGCTACTTGGTGGAGCTCAAGAAATTATGCATTTGTATCCCCTTCAATTACAATACTTTCAATATGGTGATATCCTGTCTGCTCAACAGCTCTCCGAATTTAATGGAGATTATCATCTGTGTAAGTATTACTATCTATGTACCAGCCACTAATTTAAGCTATCTCTAAGTACTGTATTTACTGAGGGTTAATTGGCATAGTTTGGCATAAATATTAGTAGTCCAGATTTAGCCAGAAGTTGAATAAATAAGGATAAAGAGAAAGAAGATGAAATATAAGAAAAAGATCATCAATGGCATGGTTGCAAGAAATTTTAATTGTATTTTTTTTCTTTCATTTTGATTCTAGGTTAAGACGAATTTTTACTCCTACAATAAACCTAAAGCTCTAGAGTTGAATTTTTGGGAGAAACAATTGGCAGCAGAGTGTGTTAAACATCACTTGACAACTGCCACATTTTATTTGGATGACTATTTGTCGGAGGATTGTTTCATCTTCTCAAAATTTCTACTACGAAATGCTGCTAATCTCAAGAATATGAACATATTCTATGACAGGAATCTTAAGAACATACCAAATATAGCAGAGAAAATAAAAAATGAACTCTCTGCTATTCACATTGCATCTCTAGATGTTGAGATTATGGTCGAACCCATTATTTCAAGGTATAGGGATATATGTACGGAGTTTTTAATCTCCAAATAATCCAGCACTTATCTATTTTGGTAATATTTTGTTTTGTAATCGAACTATGGTGCTTGAGATTATGTGTTGTTTCATTTTGATATATATTTCAATGTCTGACATAGGTATAACTTGAGATGTTAAATCATTTTTGTTCAAATGGTTTTTGTTTGATTTAGGAGCATATATAATTTTTGTTTTGCTATGAATTGTGGAAGAACTGAATGATAGCTTTTTAATGTTTTCGAAGCAAAATTTCATATTTCATTCTGATAAATGATTTGGTTATTTGAAAATTATTGTGGAGAATAAACTGCTACACAAGAGAGATGGTTATTTTGCTCTAATTAACAACATATTACAATGATATTCTGCTGGAATGAATTTAGAGTGTTCTCATATATATTTGGTTATTATAAAATGAGGAGGGTTCAAATGCCTCCATTTTTTGTGCCTCCACCATGCCTCCATTTTTTAAAACTTAAAAATCAAAATAAAACCGTTGGATATGATCTACATCATTTTATCTATGCACATGTAAAAAATTATGACATTTCAATTTTATTTTGATTGTCATCAAGAGCTTATAAAAAATGCACTAATTTGGATGATTTCTAGACGTTGATTTTTGAACTTATTGATTCACATAAAAACAAAATTGAAATGTGATAATTTTTTTATGAGCACATAGAGAAAATAACATAGACCACATCTAACGGTTTTATTTTGACTTTTAAGTTTTAAATCTTGAGTTATTAAAGTTTTAAAAAATGGAGGCATGATGGAGGCACAAAAAATGGAGGCATTTGAACCCTCATCTTATAAAATATAATGATATTGTTCAAACAAAAATCAATAAATGCATTCATAGTGGAATCAAACTGAGCTTGTGTTTCAAACTTTCTGTCAACAATCACAGCAAAAGAACTTACTAGCAAATAAAACTAATTTATAGTACAACCTAACTTTGATGCATGTTTGGGTCGGATCAGGGGGTTGCTAGCTACCTATCGATGGATCCGACCCAAACATGCATCAAAGTGAAGTAACAAAATAGTAGGGCTCAGTTTGGTTTTGAGTTGTTGGTTTCTTCTTATAAGGGGTTGTTTTACAATATTATAGTTTTTTTGTGTTTAGTTGAAGATCTTTGCTTCTTTTGGTTAGGTGCTATATTGTAGATTGTATTGTTTTAGATGTATGTTTCACATTTGTAGTTCTTTCCTAAACGGTCTGGTACCAGAGGTTTGATATCGACTTCTATGATATTGTAGATTTCTTTTATAAGAAATCGGTGGTTTATCCATTTTTATCAAAAAAAAAAAAAAAAAAAATCACGGATCTTGTGACTATGCCACCCCAACCCAAGAAAAGAAAGGTATTTGGAAAGAACAACCCATAATTTAAATAGAACAACCTGCTGCACTGAAATTTGGGCTTTCAAATTTTTTGTAGACTGAAGATAAAAGGCCCATTGTGGTCTATCTAATAAATGAGGAAGTTTCTTTCAGTGTAATATTACTGGACTAGAGAACACATGTAAATGTTTTAAGAAATGAGATTTTTTTCATGGCTCGTTGGTGTTAAACCGTGTAAATATTCAGTAATATATAAATAACCAGTAAACCCCACTTGTAGTTTCTAACTTCTAATTCTCTCCCTTACATTCTTCCAAATAATATTTTCTTTTTGTTTTCTCGATTTTCAATTTAGAAAAGGGATGTGATTGTATTAATTTTTTTTTTTTGGCATCTTGATGTATGATGATGTTCTAATACTTACTGGACCATGTAATCCCATTACCGGTAAGGTACTGATGTGTATTAATACAGATGGTGTACAATTACTGAAATGTGTCAGTCTAATATATAACTATGAAATGCCAGTAAGCATCACCAAGCAGTAAGATATATATTGTAATGAAAATTTATTTATCTTTTTTTTTTTTCAATTTAAGAATACAATCAAGTTTACTCAAGTCCAGTTTAAGGTTGTAATAGAATTTTATTCTATTTGCTAGTAAGTTAGGTTGTAATATAAATTAGTTTTATTTGCTAGTAATTAGTTCTTTTGCTGTGATTGTTGACAGAAAGTTTGAAACACAAGCTCAGTTTGATTCCACTATGAATGGATTTATTGATTTTTGTTTGAACAATATCATTATATTTTATACATAATAACCAAATATATATGAGAACACTCCTTTAAATTCATTCCAGCAGAACATCATTGTAATATGTCGTCAATTAGAGCAAAATAAGCATCTATCTTGTGTAGCAGTTTATTCTCCACAATAATTTTCAAATAACCAAATCATTTATCATAATGAAATATGAAATTTTGCTTCGAAAACATTAAAAAGCTATCATTCAGTTCTTCCACAATTCATAGCAAAACAAAAATTATATATGTTCCTAAATCAAACAAAAACCATTTGAACAAAAATGATTTAACATCTCAAGTTATACCTATGTCAGACATTGAAATATATATCAAAATGAAACAACACATAATCTCAAGCACCATAGTTCGATTACAAAACGAAATATTACCAAAATAGATAAGTGCTGGATTATTTGGAGATTAAAAACTCCGTACGTATATCCCTATACCTTGAAATAATGGGTTCGACCATAATCTCAACATCTGGAGATGCAATGTGAATAGCAGAGAGTTCATTTTTTATTTTCTCTGCTATATTTGGTATGTTCTTAAGATTCCTGTCACAGAATATGTTCATATTCTTGAGATTAGCAGCATTTCGTAGTAGAAATTTTGGGAAGATGAAACAATCCTCCGACAAATAGTCATCCAAACAAAATGTGGCAGTTGTCAAGTGATGTTTAACACATTCTGCTGCCAATTGTTTCTCCCAAAAATTCAACTCCAGAGCATGAGGTTTATTGTAGGAGTAAAAATTCGTCTTAACCTAGAATCAAAAAGAAAGAAAAAAAATACAATTAAAATTTCTTGCAAACATGCCATTGATGATCTTTTTCTTATATTTCATCTTCTTTCTCTTTATCCTTATTTATTCAACTTCTGGCTAAATCTGGACTACTAATATTTATGCCAAACTATGCCAATTAACCCTCAGTAAATACAGTACTTAGAGATAGCTTAAATTAGTGGCTGGTACATAGATAGTAATACTTACACATATGATAATCTCCATTAAATTCGGAGAGCTGTTGAGCAGACAGGATATGACCATATTGAAAGTATTGTAATTGAAGGGGATACAAATGCATAATTTCTTGAGCTCCACCAAGTAGCACTCTGGAGATAGCCTTGTTGGTAAGGTCATCACATCTTTTGACAAAATCTAGCATAAAAATAATTACAGACATAATTATTAGAACTTGTTGCCAATAACAGTTCATTGATTCAGAAATTATTCCAATCGGCATAAATGCATAATTGAGTTGAACTTAATCAGAAACATACCTTGCGGTACTCATTGAAGAAGTTCAGATGAAGATCCTTAACACGGCGAAGCCCGTTTAGAAAAGCCATAAGGTTTTTAGCCTCATTGGTCCCCTCACTGAATTCTCCATCGCTCTCCTCGTCGTCATAACCGCTATTCTTCCACAAATCATAACTATTATCAAATAAAATTGCCACAGAGACCAGTCGTGGCGCACTTTTAAGCACTACTCGAACCGGGCATTCAAAAGTGATCACCAACTCTGACAATCTCGGTGCACGAATGACAATGTTCTTGATTCTGAGGCAATCAATAATGACCAATTTTTCTATTGCCTTGCACTGTGAAATCATCCTTTTGAATTCGTCATCAGCCACTATAACTTCCCGGAGCACCAGTGATTTGACCGACCGAAGGCCGGTTAATTTCAACGGCACCTCCAGCCAACATTTGGTGATCTCCAGCTTAACAATTGTGTTACAATCAAACACTGGTGAGGGTATCCAGTAATAGCAATCGACGTTAGTGTTTGAGATCGACAGATTCTCCACACCCGCAGCACAGATACTGGCAAAAACATCGTAGAAATGATCTGCATATGGTTTGAGTATATGAATAGCTATGTGGAATTTCTTGAGAGCAGTTTTGCGCGAACGAAGAACAGAGCATAATGCATCGATCCATTTGATTCTGTAACGGTTCACATAGTACTCGTTGGGTGTTGGATTGAAGGTAGCGGCAGTGATTTTGAGGGAGGGGAGGATGTTGAAGAGTGGGGCCCACCGCTTGGAAATGGCGGTAGTGACAGCGGCATCACGGATTGTGAGTTTGGAAATGATGGTGAGGAGGATGTCGTCAGGAAGAAGGCTTATGTAGTCTTGGTTTTGTTGGTCTTCTTTTTGATCGGTTGCAATAGTTGAGAAGCCATCTCTTCTTAGTCTTGGTCTCATCGTTGCAATAGTTGGGAAGCCATCTCTTCTTAGTCTTGGTCTCTTCGCTTGATTTTGATCTCGTTCGGAGGCCATCTCTCTATCTGTTTAAATTTTAAGAGAAAACAAACTAATTTTATTGATTTATTATATAATTTTAACTTCTTAGATGGTGCCTATTTATTACAATATAGAGAGAGCTCTGTTTAGTTCTTGCAGGATGTGTTTCGATGGAGCAAGAATAGTACTAATTAAAAAATAACACTATTATTTTGAGAGAGCTATGTTTAGTTCTTGCATGGTGTATTTGGATAGTACTAATTCAAAAATAGCACTATTATTTTGAGAGAGCTCCGTTTAGTTCTTGCAGGATGTGTTTGGATGGAACAAGAATAATACTAATTCAAAAATAGCACTATTATTTTGAGAGAGCTCTGTTTAGTTCTTGCAGGATGTGTTTGGATGGAGCAAGAATAATATTAATTCAAAAATAGCAGTATTATTTTGAGAGATCTCTGTTTTTTTCTTGCATGGTGTGTTTGGATAGCACTATTATTTTGAGAGAGTTCTGTTTAGTTCTTGCATGGTGTGTTTGGATGGAGCAAGAATAGTACTAATTCAAGAATAACACTATTATTTTGAGAGAGCTCTGTTTAGTTCTTGCATGGTGTGTTTGGATGGAGTAAGAATAATACTAATTCAAAAATAACACTATTTTTTTTAGGTGCGTTTAGATGGAGCAAGAATAGCACTAACCTGAAAATATAATTATTTTTTTAAGCTATTCGATGTTTGAATGGAGCAAACATAGTACTAACCCACCATTCTTTCTTTCTCTTATATGGAATTGTTCACTATTTTACTAACTCAATCCAAAATTCGGTTAGCTATTATTTTCAAATTTGAAATTAGCTTTATTCTTACTCTATTTCATACAAACCAACTAGTAATTAGAGTGATTTAAATAGTGGAATAAATTACAGTAAAAGTTTTTTTTTCTTTCCACTTGGGCTTTTTACAATTTATTATTAAATAGAGAGAATGTGCAATAAGAAATTGTAGTTTATTAAATAGAGCGAATTTACAATTTATTATTAAATAGAGAGAATGTGAGATAAGAAATTGTAGTTTATTAAATAGAGAGAATGTACAATTTATTATTAAATAGAGGTAATGTGCGATAAGAAATTGTAGTTTATTTACTGTAAGTATGTAACTATATTTAACAATAATAAAGAACGAATGATTAACACTCACAAGCGAATGATTGCAATTTACATTTGTGCATTGCTTGAGCTATAGATTAACTTACAAAATGTTTTCTTATTTCTAGAGTGTGTGGTACCTAGATCATATTTGAGATGCAAATGTCAATTTTGATAGTTTAAACACTTAAATTAACTTCAAAATTAATCGAAAATATTGTTGGGTTTTATGGTGTTTAAGGCAGTGAAATTTTAAAAAAATTGACAAGAAATTAAAGTATCAAAAGAACATTATGTGTGACTGAAATCAAACCAAAATCAAAATTTCAAATTAATAAATATCATACCTTTTGTTTCTTGTCTCCAAACAAGAAAGGAAAGTTCTTGAGATGTAGGATTTGAAAATCTTTCACCTCTTTGTTAATGCTAATAGTGATTGATGCCTTGCAGCGACTTGGTGGTTGATATGTAGCAAGATGGGACTCCAAAGTAGAAGTCCTTCACGGCATCCACCAAGAAATTAATAAAAAATCAAAATTCCCTCGCTTCTTAATCCCTATATATAACAAAACTTTAACTCAAAAGGAATGAGAGAGAGACTATATATAGCAAACAATAAATGTGACTTATGTTTCCAAAATTAATCCCATGTTCTACCATAATTTTGGCCATGATCTAATTCGAATTATGTTTTGCTTCAGAAGACAAAGTTATAGACCTTTCTTTTAACTTTTCATCCATATATAGTATGCCCAAAACAGACATCGTGTGAGAGATCTATGGTCCAATTATAAAACATACACGCCAGTTTTCAGAAAATGGTAGTCTCAATTAAGCACCAAGTTCTACCACGATTTTCAACATGATATATTTCGAATTAGATTTTCTTAATAAAAGAAATGTTCTAGATTTTTTTTTCACCTTAATTTTCATAAATATATAGAACGCTAAAAATGGATATCTATTGAGATAGATATGGTCAAAATAAGAAATGTTGCGTACCAATTTTGAAAAAACGTGGTAAATTAGTTTTGACAAACTTTTAATTATGAAAACAATTCTTAAAATAAACATGGGTCATAATTAACAACAGCCATTATAGGCTTTATTTATTGGGCCAAGTTTTATTTTTCCTTGTTTTAATTAATCTAATTAATTGTAGTATCATATATAATTATTCCAAGAGCCAAATATTTATATTTCTCATGTTTTGATTTCGAAACCAATTTATTTGTCATGCCATACATGCCAAATAAATTAAGGAGCATTTCTAATTAATCTTTATTGGTGTGACCTTGTAGGATCCATGTTATTTAGCAATACTGAAACTATTTTTGATTCCATGAATTACAAGTGACGCCTAGCAATATGCATTGTAATTACCCAAATGACACAGATGATAAATATCATATTGTATCACAATTCTTAAGAAACAATTGCCTCGTGTCAATTCCATGTCTTATGATACCATGAATAAATCCAATGTAGGAATGTGTGATCCTTGCAAATCCATTTGTTTCTTGATTATGAAATAATTCAGTTTTTATGATTAACTCCTTAATTATATGTGCACTTACTTGTATTATTTCATCAAGGGACCCAGTGATATCATCACTCATTATATGAGATATTGGTATTCTTGATAATTACTATCTCTCCACATAAGAGATACATATTGAGATAAAATCTGTATGACTTTCAATTACGGACATTATTGGATAATACCCACGAATATGCATTCTCATGTGAGATAAACAATCATTTCATACATGAATTCTTAACACAAATAAAACATTAATGATACAAACACAATCCATATTAAATATTTTATTTTGGTCAAGTCCAATCCCCTGATCTTTATTAGGTATTCATTTGATTAGATTGACAACTCTTTGTCATATGATCTGCAAAACATGATTATCATTTGATTCAAATGTTAATCGTATACTGGTAGTTAATATTCCTTGTTAATTACCAAGACTAGGGACACTTTAGAGTATTTATTAAATTCTTTATAGAGTTCTACAATTTCAAGTCCTCAACTTAGATGATCTATAAGTAATAAAATACTTAAAAGAACAAAATGATAAACAAAATCATTCAATTAATAAACAAAACTTAAAATACAATAATTCTATAATTAACTTCTAGATAACAACACTAACAAATATATATTATGCATGCAAATTGGTGTAAATTCTACAATAATTTTTTAGAACCCTATTTGAAAATCACTGGTTTTTAATCGAAAATTATTGTTTTTTGAAGATTCTGGACTATCCAAAATAGTATTCTTTTTTTTTTTGTAACTATCTAAAATAATAGTAAAAAAGTTCAAAAAATATAAAATTTAATCTCCAAGCATATTTTAATATTGTGTTGCTTGTATCGACTATTTAAACTATAAAAATGAAAATAAGAATGTGAGGCATAAAAAACATGATATATTTGAATATTCGAATATTGCTCCAACAATAATTTGTGCAAGTGTTAGTTTTCATTTGAAGCATAATTGTTAATTTAGTTATTTAATCACTTTAAATGAGTGAGTTATAGTCTTGTTTGATTTCTATGATTTTTTTTCTCTTTTTGCTTCATAGATTGATGTTGTGTTGAATATGGTCATTGTAATCCGAAAATTAATTAATATTTTTATTCCCATAAATTTGTGTCATTTAGTCGTTGGAAGCCATTTGTTCAAATTTGTTTGAATAAACATGACATGGGATGTTGTTAATTTTATAATACCAACAGAAATTTCAGAAGGAAAATTTCAGGTAAAGCTCGGCTGAATAGTGAAAATTTAACAAATTAATTGTTTTAATCAGAAAAAAAAAAAAAAATATATATATATATAGGCTAATGTGCTTTTGGTAGCATATGGGCCGAAATACACACGGTCCAAATTTGAAATTTCAAAATTCAAAAAAGTCGATCTAAACCGTTCATCTTGTTCTCCATATTAATATGTGCTTGGAGACCAAAGTTTACATTTTTCTGAATTTTTTTACTATTTATTAAGCCACTTGGAAAATTGCTAATCCAACGGTGGCTTAACAAAACAGTAAAACCGTTGGATTAGCGATTTTCAAAGTGGCTTAATAAATAGTACAAAAATTCAGAAAAATGTAAACTTTGGTCTCCAAGCACATATTAATATGGAGAACAAGATGAACGGTTCAGATCGACTTTTTAAATTTTGAAATTTCAAATTTGAATCGTGTGTATTTTGACTCATATGCTACCGAAAGCACATTAGTCTATATATATATATATATATAGTAGCCCACAACTAAAATTTGGGCTTTCAAATGCTGTCCATAAAAAGAGAATAGGTCCATTGTATCTCTATCTTTGTCAGAAATGGAGAAAGTTTATTTTAGAAATAATATTAGAACATTGGAGAGCCCATTTAAACGGTACAAGGAATCCTCTGAATTCATTGGATTCATTCAATTCAAATAATTTTTGAAAAATATGATTTAATTTATATGTTTTTCTTAGAACTTTTTGTTACAAAGATGTACTTTAAGATACAATAAATTATAAATTTATGTTTTATCCTAAATTTTTTCTCTAGAATATGCTTCTATTTCTATACTATTTTCATTAAAAAAAACATATACTTAATATTTAAAATAATTATAAAAATATTCCTCATTTTAAAAATTTTCCCCACTTTACTATCCTGGCTCCGCTCTTGCCTTTGTTCATTAGAGAGCACGATAATTGATGAAAAAAATGAATAGTATAAAATGGGGTTTGGCTAGTATAGTAGTATAACACCAGTGTCATTTCAGCCTGTGTAATACTAACTTCAAAATTTATGGAATCGACTTCAAACGGTGAATTCAAACCGTTCAAACCGATCTACTTCATTAATTGTGTGTTACATGCAAAATTTATAATTTCCCGAATTTATTTAGTATCAAGTCAATCGGTCAAATGTGTGAATTTTTAAGTTAATTTTAATGCATTCATTTTTCAACATTTTTACCGTTTGATTTGATACTAAAATAACTCGAAAATATAAAAAATTGAATGCAAACGCATCACTCATAAAGTAAATTGATTTGAACGGTTTGAATTAGTCGCTTGAAGTCTATTCAATTAATTTTAAAATTAGCGTCATATGACACCGATGTTATACTAACCGGATTCTATAAGAACAAGTTGAACAATACTTTATTGGAGCACAAATAGCTAAACGCCACTTCTCAATTCCATGATAAGTATTTGAAATTAAATAAGAAAAGTTGACAGGAATAAACATGAGATTTCACTTTGTATAATTATTTCTCGTCAAATCTATGTTTTTTTATGGTCATTTCAGCAAAGATTTTTCTCTTTCAAAATCATCTGAATTGAATTTATTTTCTGTCTTCGTCACCTTTTTCAGGGGCGAAAGAATGTATAGTTAAAAGGGTGCTAATAAGCACCCCCTATTAATTGAAATATTTTAATTTTATCTTTTCAAAATTTAATTTCTAAAAAAAATTATACTATATATGAGACCTTCTCATAAAATGAAATTACACAAGCGTTCTTTATCTCTATTTTCTAGTTCCGTCCTTGCTTTCCGATCACGGAAATTGTACAAAAAAAAATTATCAATCGCTTTTCTCCTGACGCGATTCGCTTCTAGTTAGAATGTTAAAGTCCAAACTAGATAAGAACATGAAACGATGTGGTAAGTTGCAAGATTATTATCAATTCATCATTACAAATTTTCTTTTACAGTATTTAATTTTTATTTTTATTTTCATTTTCATTTTGACCCCATAATTTGAATGTGAGAACTATTGCATAACAAAAATTTATATTTACTTGATAGCATTATATGAGTATTATTATACGAGTGAAGTTAGGTACTTGAAGAACGAAATTTATATATATATATATTTTTTTTATAATTTTTGAAATAGATTAAAAATTATATTGAGATAAACTTCATTATTATATGGGAGCTGATAACATAACCCGTGCTACAGTACCCGCAAGGGGGGCCACAAAAAATTAAATGTGAAAAAAATAACTTTTTGTGGGGTCGAAAAAACTTCACAATTCGATTTTTTTTCCTAAAGTATTATTACCTATGCACGGAAGTATTTATAGTTATGAAGTGAACAATTATTTATAGTGCGGATACTGTAGCGCGAAGATAATAGTACCTGCGGTACTGTATCCGCGGGAGGACCACCGAAAATTAAATGCATAAAGATAACTTCCTATAGGGATTGCAAAATCTTCACAATTTTAATTTTTTTCTAAATTATTAATACCTACGCAATTTTTTCTTTCAAATAAGATGCATGATGACGTACCTTCAAACTCGTCGTCGCACAAGTATTTATATCTCACCGTGCAAGTATTTATATCTATACTTGCAAATATTTTTTACATATTACACTGAAAGTATTAATATCTAAGTATTGAAAGTATTTATACTTATACACTGAAGTATTTATACGTATAAGGTCAATTATTTTTGTTAGAGGAAGGTTAACGCGAGAATGATTGGAGAACTCGAAAAGAGATAATCATAACAAGTTATGCATCAAAGTAAATGGTGTTGTTGGGATTTAAAAATAACAATTAATTGAGACTATATAATATATTTTTAGAATAATAATTAGTGGGAACCATAATACATTATTGAGTATGACTAGTATAACATCGATGTCATTTCAACCTATATAACACCAATTCCAAAATCTATCGAATTGACTTCAAACGGTGAATCCAAATCATTCAAACCAATTTATTTCATTAGTTGTGCGTTTACAGCAAAATTTATAATTTTTCAAATTTATTTAGTATCGAGTCAAGCAGTCAAATGTGTGAGTTTTTAAGTTAATTTTACATTCATTTTCCAATATTTTTACTACTTGATTTGATACTAAAATAACTCGAAAATATAAAAAAAATTGTATATAAACACATCACTCATAAAATAAATCGGTTTGAACGGTTTGGATTATTCTTATTATATATCCTTCAGCTAACATTCACTGCTGTCTAAAACAAGTAAAGAGAATAATAAAAGAGAGAAAAAAAAAGGGAGAAAAAGAAAAGGAAAAATAAAAACGAAGTCTTCTCTGATTCTTTATTCTTTGAATATATCACCGCCTCCTCGTCTCTCTTTCTCTCTCTCTCGCAAAAACCCTAATTCGATTTCCTTTCTCCTCTCCTTCGAACCTCTCTAGATCTCTTCTCAGATCCACACTATCATCTCTTTCACCAATGGCGGATGGGGAAAACAACACCTCCAATAACTCCGCCTCCTCCTCTCCACCGGGTTCGCCAGATTCAGATCCTATTCGGATTCTAAATCACGACGAATCCGACCCGAATTCGTCTTCTCCTCCTGCTGAGACTGAGACCGGAATTGAGGAGCTGGCGCGGCGGGTTCAGGAGAGCCTTAGTATGAGCAAGCGTCACAAATTTTGGGAGACGCAACCAGTTGGTCAATTTAGGGATTTGGGAGACAGTAGCTTGGTAGAGGGGGTTATTGAGCAGCCAACCCCACTGTCAGAGGTCAAGCAGGAGCCATACAACCTCCCAGCTCAGTACGAGTGGTCGACTTGTGACATGGATGATGGGCCCACCTGTAACGAGGTAATTGATTGGTTCGATTTGCTTTGGATCGGTTCAGTTGCATGAAAGTTAGATTGTTTTGTTTGTTTAATGTGAAGAGTTGTCTGATAACTATGAAATTGCTGAGTAATTATGTTCCTGAACTCCATTTGATGATGAAAATTTGAATCAACGTATCATTTTTAAGCCAACAGTTTGAAATTCTTGCATAAATTAGGTGAATTCCACTCTTCGTGGAAACAATTGTATCATTTTCGAGTACCAAGCACTATACAAAGTTACTTGGTGGGTTCATGAATAAGATTCAGATATGCTTTCTGTATGAGGGTCAATGGCCAATAAAAAAAACTTCATATTCGTTAATGTTTATATATTTTTACAATTTACATGAAAAAACAGGGTTGGATATTTCTTAAATATAGTATTCTGGCCAATTAAAAATGTCAAGAAAACTACAAGTTAATCTGGCAAATCACAGTGTTTATTGAGTAATTGCAATTCCTGAGATGTTCTGGTTTGGCCCACTACTATTCTATGTAATTGTCAGTTTTTTTTTTTTTCCCTGCTACAGGCTGGTAGGGTTATAGTAGTGGGTATGAATAAATCTCATATTTCAGTACCAATTCAGTTGGACCATTGCTGTCATATGCAATGCCATTTTTTAGGCTTCTTCTTTTGCCTGACCGCATCGTCCAGCTTTGCTTTAGTCGAAATTGTATTGATCAAGGATTTGTTATCAAATTGAACCAGAATTGTATGATTGAGGGTTAAGTGAGGCAAATATGGTTTAGACAAGGGTTTGTTAATGTTAAACAATTCATGCTTATTTTTAGGGCTTAATCGGGATTTATTTGGGTTTGATTCTGCAAAAATGAAGAGTTTGGGATGCCAGTACCTTTGCATGTATACGCACTTTTAATGAGGATTGCTACAGCTAGATAATCCTGACTATTTTTTTAATTTATTAATTTATTTAATTGTCAATTGCAATTAACAAAATCTGACAAATTAACAAAACAGGTGTACGCATTGCTGGCTCAGAACTATGTAGAGGATGACGAGAACATGTTTCGGTTCAACTACTCCAACAGCTTCCTTCGGTGGGCCCTACGCCCCCCGGCCTTCTTTAAATCGTGGCACATTGGCGTGAGGGTGAAGGCCTCCAAAAAGCTCGTGGCCTTCATAACAGGTGTGCCAGCCCGCATCCGTGTCAGGGACGAAGTCGTCAAAATGGCCGAGATCAATTTCCTATGCGTTCACAAGAAACTCCGCTCAAAACGCCTTGCACCTGTCATGATAAAGGAGGTCACTCGTCGGGTCCACCTGGAGAACATCTGGCAAGCTGCTTACACTGCTGGAGTTGTTTTGCCTACACCAATCACTACCTGCCGGTATTGGCACCGCTCTTTGAACCCTAAAAAGTTAATCGATGTGGGTTTCTCTCGCCTTGGGCCCCGCATGACTATGAGCCGCACTATAAGGCTGTACAAGCTGCCTGGGTCCACTGTCACTCCAGGTTTTCGCAAAATGGAATTGAGGGATGTCCCGGCTGTAACTCGGCTATTGCGGGGGTATTTAGGTCAGTTTGCCGTTGCACCTGATTTTGACGAGGCTGATGTGGAGCACTGGTTGTTACCACGTGAAGATGTGGTTGATAGTTATTTAGTCGAGAGCCCAGAGACGCATGAAATCACTGATTTTTGTAGCTTCTATACGCTCCCCTCTTCGATTTTAAATAATGCGAATTACTCTTCTTTGAAGGCAGCATACTCATACTATAATGTATCAACCAAAACCCCATTGCTACAGCTCATGAACGATGCACTCATTGTGGCAAAACAGAAGGGGTTTGATGTGTTTAATGCACTTGATGTGATGCAAAATGAAGGGTTTTTGAAAGAGCTCAAGTTTGGGCCGGGTGACGGACAATTGCATTACTACCTCTACAATTACCGCCTCCGCAATCCTCTCAAACCATCGGAACTTGGGTTGGTACTCCTATAAGTGTGGCTTTTGATTGTTTGTTTTCTCTTAGGTTGTTTGTTGGGTCTGTGCTGGTGTTGTTTCTTTAAAGATGCACAAGTTTAATTTTGCCCTCCCGATGTAAGGTCATTGGACAATGAGTTAGATTTTTTTTTTTTTTCTTTTCATTTTGGGGGAACTTCTTTGATCTGGCATTGGACATGCAGCATGCGCTTTGAACTGCTCTTACATTTTGAAATTTGTTCAAAGTTGGCTTTTTTTTTTTGTTTTTTGTTTTTTGGGCGTTATGCTTTAAAAATATTAAAATTCCAGTATTTTGTTTCCATGCCAGAATTGGAAACTTCCGAAGCTAGAAGAAATTTGTCATATTTGCTTCATTCTTTTTCTTAATAATCAATAACAATGATAAATTCAACTGTTAGGGCTTTAGGGGACATTTTCTAGTTGTGGTTTCATTTTTCAATGGAAATTTTATATTGAAATTTGGTGCGTACAGGCATTTGTTTACATGCTGGAAAAACTAAAATTAGAAATCCTTGTCGTCATGATTTAACCTTTTTTTTAAATCAATAATCAAATATCGATACAAGCTATGCCTAACTTTCCAAAAACACGGGGGATTATGAATGACTATTTAAATTTAGAGGGTTCAAGCTTCCATTTTTTTCTCTTCTATGCTTCATTTTTAAAATGTTAATAATTCAAAATTTAAATCATAAACTTCAAAATAAAACCATTAAATATGATCTATGCTATTTTACTTATGTGCTCAAAACAAATTATCGCATTTCGATTTTTTATTTTTATGTGAATCAATAAGTGGAAAAATTAACGTCTATAAATTATTTACATTAGTACGTTTTTATAAGTTCTTGATGGCAACCAAAACAAAGTTTAAATATCATAATTTTTTACACATGCATAGATAAAATAATATACATCATATCCAACGGTTTTATTTTAACTCTTAACTTTTAAATTTTGAGTTATTAATTTTTTTTAAAAATGAAGGCTTGATAAAGACATCAAATGGAGGCATTTCAACCTTCCTCTTAAATTTATCATTTAATTTTAACGGATAAATTGTGGTGCAATCGGAAAATATTTCCGTTGAAATTTGTTATGCTATCATTGAAAAGGCATAATTGTAGACAATGAACAAACAGAGAGAAAGAATTCCTGCCTCCCATCAGCACGGGACCTTTAATATTCGTGCTAAAGCAAATCGAACGGTTACGATCTAAACTCAAAATTTCAGTTACCTGAGTCGCCTCAATCAATAGGAGTATTTGTGGACTGGGACCGATGGTCCTTCAAATCAAATTCCAATTTAATTATTCAATTCAATTTAATTCAATTGGAAATAAAAGAGTGTGTAATGAAAGTGACCGTTGCTGGATAAGATAGATATTTTTGCATCCTTGTTTGCTTGCTCTTAAGTCTCACTCTTACCTTCTCTTGACCTTCAAGTACAAACAACGATAAAGAATTAAATATTAATATGACAGAGAGGAGGCCGAGCCGGAGCGACGAGCACCTGGCTGTTGAAGAGGAGGTAAGGATGGAAGCAGAGGTGCGTGAGTACTTTGACGACATGAACCCCAAGCGCCACACGAAACCCTCCCGCAGTGACCCCTCAGACTCTCTCCTATATGTCCTTGATAATCCCGATGCCCCTATTCCGGAGCTTCGTAAGTTTCAAGATCTCGAAGCTCATTCCGAATCCCAGGTTGGGATATATTTCCACTATATATGTACTCCAAAATATTAACTTAACCAATTATCATCAATGATCAAGTAATTTGATTGTATCTGTGTCTCTTTTAATTCTTAAATGATGATCTCAAATGAATTGGCTGCTTGTTCATGCATGCAGAAAATTGTGTGCGAGTCGGATGGGAGCAAGCCAGCAGAGGAGTACATGGCGACCGACTACTACGACGATCTCAACCTCATGGATAAGCAACACCACACTGTACTTTATATATTTTAATTAGAAAATTAATACTAAATTGAGAATATATAGATAAGTGGAGAAATAAATGAATAGAGACAAATAATATTAGTTTGTTTCAATTCAAATGCAGACTGGTTCAGGATTTATTAAGATGGAGGAATCAAATACAAATTCAAATTCAAGTTCTAGTTCCAATAGAAGTTGCTTTACGATAGCATCTGATGCGAATGTGAATGCATGTGATGAACATGTTTCCAGTAAGGGGAATCCAGCAACCAATGACTGGATCCCTTCTGCTCAAACCCAAAGGGTAGCTATCTACTTTTTTTAGTGAATATAAGTAGAGGAGGGATCCAATTACGAGTTCAGATCCAGTGAAGTAACTCAAAGATTGTGTTTTAAATCGGGACCGTCCGATTTGAATCTGAGATAATTTATCCGAAGTGGAGCGCACACATTCCGAGAGATGAATTCGAATCGCGAAGCAATCTCGAGCAACGGATTCGAATCGGACGGTCCCGATCCAAAATCCAAAGATTGGGTTACTTTATCCGAACCCTCCAATTACACTATTTTTTTGTGACATCGGATTACACTATATTTTTGAAGTCCAAACAGTCAATTCAAACCGTTCAACACGATAGATATGTTAAAATGTGCTTGCAGATCAAATTTACACTTTTTTTCGAATTTTTTTACTATTTATTAAATATTTGACATATATCTATTATCTTGAATAGTTTGAATCGACTATTTGAACTTTAAAAATGAAGAGTATAATTCGGTGTCACCAAAAAAAGGTGTAATTAGATCCCTTCTCGTATAAGTATTAGGTCGATTTAATTTGTTAGCACACATTTATGCTTTTATTGCAGGTGATTGCAGAATCAAACAAGCCTAAGAGAAGTGATGAATGAGAGAGTCATGCTCGCCTTGGACTTCGAGTTCGCAATCAATCAATCCATTATGTCTCAGATTTATTTTCTCAATATATATAATATGAGACCTACCTGTTCTGCTCTGTTATGAGAATAAATTGTCTAAATAGTTCTTGTTGATTTTCTTAACAAATCACACTTGCTTTGAATTGTACTGTAGTAAGTTTGTATTTTTTTTTTCTTTTCGAATGTGGATGATTGATTGCTATGAAATTATAGAATTAACGACTCTTTAGTCATTTTTTTATTTTTTTTTCTCTAACAATTATATGACTTGTATTAATTATAAATAGGTCCTTGTATACACTGCAACATTGATGAGAATCCACTTACAACATTTGTAAGCTACAATATCTTGTAAATTTGATACGAGACACCATCAAAACTTTAGGCACTGAGATTGAAAAAAAATGCTATCTTGATTTTTGATGAAAATGGGACAATTGTATAGCCTGACTTGAAATTTTCTTTACCGTTAATTTTTTTTATCTAACCCTCCAAAACCTGAAAATATCTTATAGGTCCCTAAAAGATGAGATGTACTATTGTAAATACAAAAGCATAAGAAATAACATAACCCATTGCTGTTTGACGATCAGCACCTTTCCATCTTTTTAAAAAGGAAAGTTAAGAATTATTCATTGCTCCTTCAGACAAGAAAAGGTTTGCAAACTTTTTAATATAAACCGGATTAAGGGCCTGAATGATATTTATCGCCTCTCCTTGGATATTCTTGAAAAAATTTCAGGTACCAAAAAGTTGCTCTAGCTATTTGATCCCAAGAAGAATATCAACATTTTCTTATGTGACACAGTTCTAAGATTTGTCCAAGAATTAAACAATTAATATATATATAACATAATAACAAACATATACCATATGATGAACATACATCAAGAGCATGACAAGAACAAATGCATACCATTGATATGTACACAGCACACAAAACCTCTAGTCATAAACACCCAAAATGATAAGAAAAGAAAAAAATAAATGAGATTGAGACATTTTTCTACCTATCAATAGCACAAATTTCGTTTTTTTTTACTGTACCAAAACCTTCATTTCTCCCTTTAACTGGAGCTTTCCATTTGAAATGTCCATTCATACTTTGCTGTCAACGGGATTGAATGTGTACTCATTCTGGTTCAATCCATACTGCAAAAATGGCGCAGAAAGTGCAAATGATAATCAAAGAGCAGTTACCATTTATAAAAATAAAATTTTTAATAATATCATAATTCCAATATTTTATTGTACACATCCTAAGGGTGCAAATGGATCGGATAGTGGTAAAACCATATCCGTATCCCTTTTTATTTTCCAGAAACGGATACGGATCGGATATTAGACAGATACGGATACAGATCGGATATTAACCTGATACGGATATGGATATCCGCTTTTTATAATAGTGAATAACATAATATTTTTCATAATATATATTAAACTATATAATATATATCTACTATTTGGATACGGATATTTAAAATTCAAAACCATATCCGTATTAAATTTTCAGATACGGTCGGATAATATCCAACCCGTTTGCACTCCTAACACATCCCCAACTTAAAAGTTGAATCAGTCAATTAGTACTATATATTAAGCAACTTAATAGTGGAATCACAAGCAGCTGAAATTAACCCCTGAATCAATACAAGAATTTATCCTGACAATGCATTTAATCAACTTAAATGGAAATGCAGCCCTCCTATGTTCAGAAATTACTAGCTCTTAATCAACTTTTCTCAATAATTCTTTGCTCTTAATAAAGTTCACAAATTACTTGAAATTAATAAAAATATAATAGAAAAATAAATTAATAAATAGTCTAAATGATTTGTTAATATTATTATGGCAAAGGGTTGTATGCTCTAGCAAATTGCTGTTACTTAATTTAGTCAATTGCTTAGGCCAAGCAATATTAACTTCAAAGCAATCGAAGTGTGCTCAAAGAAACTTACGGTCTCATCTCCGATTCATAAAAGGGTAATGCATATTTAAAAAAATACAGGTACATCTTTTCAAAAGAGTTGTACAGCAAAATGATAAAAAAAATGAACAAATTAGGTGAAGATAAAAAAGGTACCTTCTGTCTCATTCGTGAGCTCCATACATCAGGTTGATACCCTTGACCATTGACTGAGTTTGAGGAGTAACTTGGTGCAACTTGGGGGATCAATAACGGCCTTCTTATGACAACAAAATCTTCATCACTGTCATAATCCAACCCCCTCCTTGGAATCGCAGCCTTCAAACTCAGTGCCAAGAATACCGAAATCCCCTTTACAAAGATATACCAAAAGAAAATTAATAAAGAAATAAATAAATAAAGAGATGATAATTAAAATGGAAGTTGGCAAAATGTAATCAACATATAAATAAATAAAATAATGAACTAACACCAAATAATCCAGTACGCTTCCTATTATCTATAGCAACAGATGCAATGGGGCTGTTTTGAGGACTTATAAAACACTTCCCCTTATCTATAGCAACTCAACTAGTGTTTAATGGGAGTTCATAATAAGTCAATTTGTATTATTAATGTTAATATTCGCAAATATTAAGAAATTAACATCTGGCCAATGTTTGAAAAAACTTTTTTGCCCCATCTCGAGCTCATTTGCTTGTCTAAGTTCACAAGTGAAGGTAAATGAACCAATTTGGCTAAATATCATCATACAGTTGCAACTCAAGTCGCAAGTTAGAGAAAACTATTAGGCTCAGATTATTGTGTAATAACTAGATGATTTGGGTTTGATTGGACCGATTTTGGGTTTTGACCAATCACAGAAAAATAATGCAGTATTTAGCATGTAGTTATCAAAAACTTTAAAGGCCTATTATTACCTGAATAGCAACCATGCTCAAGCCAATCCACTTAAATATGTCTTCATTTTCTTTGATAAATTCTAGCAGGTTTTTTAGCTCTCCAGTCGAGTCATCCGGCAGATACTGTCAAAAGAAGCATTTTCAAAATGGATCCTTCGAGTTACCTTACCAAGCATAATTGACATTTTTTACATTCATAAGATGTATTGTTCAAGTTCATACATGTATCATACAGGTGCATTTTCAACATGCCACGCACATGTAAATTCTCAACACATCAGCATACAGGTACATATGCATGTTATAGTATATGTAATAGATGTACATTTCTCAACACATTTACATTGACATCACACTAACATGAAAATTCTCAACACATGACATACAAGTAAATATCCATGTGCGGATATCCACCCCCTAATACATAGTTGGAAATATCAAATAACTAAGGATTATTTAATTTATTATGGGAGTATAGTTACCTGTCGCCAATTTTTGTTGGAGATAACACAGCCAGCTAAAGCGGCTTCAGCTATAATCAGCATTATGGCGACAAAAGAGTACTGCCATAAATTCAAGTCAAGGATAACAATTTGCACGAATTAAGGAAAATTATGTGCATAATAAAAGTATAAACCAGCCCTTATTAACTTATTATCCTTCTCTCTTTTCAGCTTCATGTGCTTCATCTCAAAACATTTAACATTATTCAACTTGCGGAATGATTAATTATAACAGACAAAGGTTTACGGTCGAAGGCTCCGAAAGGGTTAGTTACTAATTTGCCCCTGACGTGGATGACTAACGTAATACTATAAAGAGAAGGGCAATATGGGAATGAGTAATATGGCATCCTATAAATTCATTTAAAAATAGCTATTATCTAAGGAAAAAAAATGCAAGGGTCTTACCGTACATGCACATGCCCACAAACTGAGCAAATTTGCAATTTCTATCTCTTTAACTATTATTCACTCACCAATTGAAGCTACTTCCAAAGTTTATGATTGATACCAGTAAAAGAACCTCACCAATACTGTTAGGAAACATAAGAGAAGAAAAACTACTGCAAATTAAAAAGGATACAAAACAGAGACAGCAACCGCTTCTGGTTTCAGCTGCCACAAATCCTGTGAGAACAACCAGACATATAACAGCTCCAGCTCCCATTAAAGCACCTACAAACCTACTCACACAAGAGAAGAAATAATGAGAAAATTGAAAACCTTATCTCTAATGATCTCTCAATCAAATATACCTCATGTACAATTAAAATTCACCATAGATCGGAGAGCTTATTGAGGTCGAGTGAACCCCCATGTCGGATCCAGTGATTGAGCACCCAAATGGCGTACACAGTAAGAGATACACCGAAAAAAGCATGGAGAAAGTTGAGAAACTTGAGGAGAAAGCCAAGGCAGCTCTTGCAGCAGTTCTCCCCCATATCTTCTCCTCTCTAGCTTCCTTCTCCAATGGAAGATGGATAAGGATCCTGAAGAAACCCTAGAACCGATCGCTTCTTTTCTTCTTCTCTTCTTGAACTCTTCTTTTTTATTTTTTTTAGAGCGTTGCTTTACGTTGTAGACCGGGTCTATGAGAGTTAGTTAAACCAACATGTCAAGTGTTAACTTTTTTTTTGTTTAATACGTGCTGCAGTCCATACTCCGAAGCAACTCAAATTTTACTTTTAAATCTAAACCGTCCGATCAGAATTTGGAATGCAAGGGATCCTTTAATATGCGTGCCGAATCAAATCGGACGGTCAATATCTAAACTCAAAATTTGAGTTAACTCCGGTGTTGTATTCGGATTGGACATGGTTCACGAGATTCTCAATATAAGGGAAGACGAAAGAGGAGACAGCGTGGAGTAGCGGCTCGGAATTGTCCTTTGAAAGTATATAGCTAATGTTTTTACAAACTATATGAAGCGGGTACATTATTAGTCGAAATTGACTTTAAAATGACCCGCTTCATATTTAGCATCAGTTAAATGAATATGACATAATGGTATATGGTCCCGACGAAACAACGTGGCAAGGGTTTTTGTTTTCTGAGGTAAAACGTGGCAATGATTGGGTGGTAAAAATCTTGCTTGGGTGTACACATTACAGAAACGCGCACGTCTGATTCGCTGATGCTGGGAATAGTTGATCCAACCGCTACTACAGACTAAAAAAGTAAAGAGATAGGAGTAGGTCCGATAGGCATTGGACCTATTTTAAGTTTAATTAGCTTTAACATCATACGATTAGCTTTAAGATATTTGTACACGGAAACTGATACAGACACGCACGGATTTTAATACATAGTACACGAATCCTAATGTAATCGAATGGTCTTTACACCCATCGAACCAAAGTAGGTCCGATAGACATCGGACCTACTCTGAACACAAAAGAGAAAGAGTTTGTACAAAAAGGTTATATTTGTCTAAAGTATTTCAGTACCATGAAATACTAGGTACTCCACAGTCCATATTAAATTGGTGTCGGAATCCCCTAAAGTAACTCAAATTTTGTGTTTAGTTCCGGACATTCAAAATCAGGTCGATTCGAGATAGAATCATAGAATACACGTGACTCCTTCAATATTTGTGTCGGAGCAGATCGAACAGTTGGATCCAAACTCAAAATTTGAGTTACTTTAGGAGATAGACTTCATGAAATTGTGCATTTTTTAAATTAGTAGAAGTGAATATTTATGTATTAGTTAAATTTTGAAAATTAATTATCAGTTAGGTGATTTTATGATTTGAAATTATTTCTAAGTTAATGCACGCAATATTTTATAAATGTATTTAAAGATTTCTTTTTAACATTAAAAAGTTAGGCTGAACCTCAAATTTTTACTTAAAAAGAAATTACTTAATAAATTGCATACAATCAGCCGGCCTAATTCAAGTATAATGTAACTCTTCTTTACAGCAACTTCTCCAGTAATTTTACATAAAAAATAATAATAATAATAGCCGGCGTAGGCCCAATCAACAGAGATACAAACCAAAAGCTATCAACAGCTCAAAGGAGATTTCTGAAACTCACGCTGTATGACAGATGGGCCCCACAGATTTACACTTGTTTTCGGGCCTGCTACGAGTAGGATCCGCTGTAAGGCTGAATCCGAACAGGGCCAAGATCCGCTAAAGGCCCAAATATCCTTCTTCTTCAGGCTCCAAATCTAGTCTAGATACTCTGAAGTACCTCAAATATTAAGTTTATATTTGAACCGTCCGATCAGAATCTGGACAAACGCTGGCACGCTTCCCTAGGCGTGGAATGCATGTGTTACTTTAAGATATGTGCTAAATCAGATCGAACGGTCCGATTCTAAACTCAAAATTTGAGTTAACTCAGATGATATGAATTCCTTCAAATTTCTCTCAGATCTAAACGAAGTATCACCTCTGTGTCTCTCATTCTCGTTGTCCCTCACAGCTCCTCCGCTTCTGCTGCGCACTATCTCTCGTTTACGAGATTCGCTTCATCCCGAGTAGATCGCGACGCAGACGGCGGAGGATCCAACTGGAGAAATCGCGACGAGGACTGGTTGCGCTGGTTTCTCTGTGTTCACTGGTTGGGCTGTGCACCTGCGCCTCACCTCTCTTCCATCCCAGATTCCCAATTCAAGTAATTTTTCTTATCTTTGGAAAAATTCGAAATTTGAATAATAGAATAGTCGATTCTATTAGAGGCTTAATTGCTGTATGAAAGACCAAATGCATAAATCGTAGAAACAAATTGATTTCAATTTCTAATTTCAATTGAAAACTAAAAGAACGGGGGTAGATAGCTGGTACCAGCTATTGAACGGGGGTAAATACTGGATGGTACCTGTCAATTGGGGGTGAAATTATGATCTCGTGATAGGCCTCTGAGCTCAATTTGAGATTCATCGAAGTTAGTGAGTGAATTTTTTTTATTTATTTCGATTCAATTTTGTGACTGATTTGGTATTACTGGTTAAAATAACGTGCACAGTTATTTTTAGCTTCCCAATTTGTGTTTCAGGCCTTTCGTGCCTAATTCTGTTGATCATGCAATTCACCCTGTATGATTATTGTGGCTTGTAAAGTTTTAATCCTCAGTATTTTATAGAGAGGGTTCTATAATAATGGTTTAATGACTCACAAAAAAAAGGAAATTTGCACAGGTTTTAGCGTTTATAATTACTGGGAACAACTAATAGTTAGCAGCTTGATATCTTTTTGCAAGAATCCTTTGCATTCTTGTCTGATCCAAGAAATCAATAGTTTGTGGAACATCAGGCAGCTTTTGTTTTATTTTGGAAGAATCCTTGGCATTCTCGACTGATCCAAGTTGATCAATTATTGTAAATCATGCATGCAACAATCTTGAACTTTCCTGGTAAAATAAATTACTAAAAATATGCATCATGAACCTTTCAATTGCATGAACATCCTCTGGGAATACAATAATCTTGACATTACCATGTCTTTCCTCATTGCCTTTGCATACTGTAACATGTCAATATCAAAACAACCTTCATAAATAGTCGATTCTATTAGAGGCTTAATTGCTGAAACCCTTTTAGCTCTTTTATTCAAGGCTTAATTGCTGAAACTTACATCTGATTCTCTGTTTTTCACTTAGGTCAGAGCGCTTAATTGTTTTTCACTTAGATCTGATTCTCTGTTTTTCACTTAGGTAAACTTAGATCTTCATTAATATATATATATATATATATATTTTTTTTTTATATGTAAACGAATATTTATTATAAACTTTTGACTTAGTTGAAACTTTTGATTTTCAATCATATTATATTGACTTCGTGTTTATTTTGATTGATATTGTAGTTTTTGTTATGTTGATTTTTTTTTTTTTTTTTTTGCAACTATATATATTCTTTCATATATGTTCACCTACCCCTGGCAAAATATCTGGCTACAACACTAGTTGTAAGTGAAACATATGAGTAAGAGATTTGCGAATGAAAGATAGAAAAAGAGTATTCTTTCTATGAGATAAAAGAATGAGTGGCTTAATGATTAATTGAGGTTCAAGATATAGGATCCATGACAAAACTGCACTGCTATTACTGAAAATATATTTATTCTAAAGGGGTTATGAAATGCTGTTTAACAGTTTTATCATATTTTCTTGAGCTAGGAACATGGCAACAATTAGAAATTTGAAGATCAAGACCTCCACATGCAAAAGGATTGTGAAGGAGCTGCACTCCTATGAGAAAGAGGTCGAGCAAGAAGCTGCAAAAACTGCTGGGATGAAAGAGAGAAATGCTGATCCCTATGATCTGAAACAACAGGTATGTTATTTTTTTCCCCTTCAATGTGATTGCGAAAGAAACGTAGATTTATTGGTGAAGTTTGTTTAATTTTATGTTTCTTCTGTATTTAATTCGTACCAAATTGTGGTAGCAAGATGAAACTGCCTTGACCTTGAATTATCTTAATTTAGAAAATTTTCAGGTTAAATTTGAAGCCATTTGCCTCTGATAAAAATAACCTAGTTCAGTATTCGCCAATTAACTACCTTTTGTTGGGTTTTTTCACCAAAATGTGCTTATTACATTATAGAATAGAAGCTGCCCTCTTCCTTGTCTTTTCTTTTCTATTTTTGATCTCCTTTTTCAATAGTTGTTTAGCTGTGGCCTGATTGAGGCTAAAGCTTTGGCCGACACAAAAGACATAAAAACACAATTATTAATTCAAAAATCAGCACAGTACTAGCTTGGACTTGGGTGTACTTTGAGAAGTAAAATAATATACATTATATTAAGGTTTTGAAATACGCCAAAATCGTATATGCATGTGCAGGTGATTCCTCATAAACCTAGACCCTTTACCTTTGACCACTTTACATACACCTAAAGTTTGGTACCAACATCATCTTTCCTTTATAATTTGTTTACAACTTGCTCTCACTGCCTGCTAGTTTTTTGATCAAAACTGAGAAATCCATCAATTATTCTTTTATCTGAAAACCTGACAGGAGAATGTGCTAGCAGAATCTCGGATGATGGTCCCAGATTGCCGCAAGAGACTTGAAGCCGCACTCACTGACCTCAAAGCTACTTTGGTACGTTAATATCAATTTGTAGGTTGTTGACTTGATACGTATCATTACTAAGCTTCATCATTGCTGCACCTGTATTGATAACATTTGGTACTACAACCTGATGTCTGCAAAAAGTAAATCTAGGTCTAATTCTAATTCGGCAAGGGTGGTTCTGCATATATGCTAGGGGGTGCTTAGCCATCTTAAAATTTTTAATCATGTATATTGAAATCTAATTGAATTTTCATTCTTTTTTTAAGTTTTTATATAGTTTAACTCCCCTCGTAAAATGCTAAATGTGTTCTGGTAGCCTAGTAGTTGGAATTCTACTTGGTGGTTGTGGAGACTTAGGTTCAAATCCCAGTGACCACACATTATGCATTTTCTCATATTATCTATTTTACATTTCAGCGCCCCAAATCTAAATTTTCTAGTTCTACCCTTGTAATTTGGTACATAATAAAAGTCTCTCTTTGTATACAAATTGTTCATTAATGATAATTTATATACTTTTTCCATAGGCTGAGATTAAAGAGTCAGACGAGGGAGGAACTGAGGTTGAAGAAGCAGAAGCTGTGATCACACAAGTTGAAACCGTGGTTCAAGCTGCTGAAAGCTAAGTAGGAAAGTATTGTGGTTATGTTAATTTTTTTTTTTGGTTAAAAAGGCCAAGGCCCAGTTTCATTAAAGCAACGAAACAGGATTTTAGAAGTGGTTATGTTAAATCCATGTTGTGGTTTCTATTGGATAGGTTTCTGGAGGCATTTTGTGTATTTTGAACTAATTAATTTGATGTGCACTGATCATGAGTAATATCGGTTAGCCAACACGGTTGATTTTGCTAACTTATTTATGCAAGTTGGGATTTATTGCCAACTAACTTAACGTCTAATTGGGGTTTTCTTTACTATCGTTTTAAGGATGTAAATTAAATTAATCATTTAATCCTCAACTTTGCATGCTCTATTTTATCTACAAGAAAGACTATGGCAGATTGGCAGTTCCATTGATTAAGGAAAAAAAATTAGCCACAATTAATGTGAAGTTGTCATATGGAAGGCAACAAAATATTTTCACTAAATATGAAACCGATTTAACATAAGGAGAAACATTAATAAGATTTTGTTCAAATTACAATTACATGCGTTGCCTGTAGGAATCGTATAGAGAAAAAAGACAAGAGAATAGAAATATTCAACGAAGAATATATGGCTTAAAATAACAAATGTAGTGTTGTGAAGAATACACAAAATAATGAATTCATATAATCAGCATTCATCAAGATCTGTGTCTAATTGTTTCACACAAATTTCAAAGCTATCCATGCAAATCTTGATGTGGGTCGAACACATCGGAATGCCCCCGATTTCAACAAGTATCGTTTGGAACGGGCTTCTTGCGTGCACAGCACATGCACTGATGTCCTGGAGACATTGAAATGCGGGACCCAGTACATACAGTTATGTAATGCTGGGGGGAATGGATGTGTCTTTCTACTTGAAATGCCTTCCAATGGCATAGGGTAAGAACAATGTGTTGAACTGATTTGAATTGTATGTTTAAGTGACTGATATGTCTGTGATGCATTGATTTTCTTTATTCAAACTGTTTTGAGGACCCTGTGAATTGAAATAATCTAATGTGATATGTGAATTGCATCGATTGAGATGTTGAATGGATTTAATTGATCTATTTGCATGTGATGGGTGAAATTTATCGATTAAAATGTTCAAATGTTGAATTTCTTCTTTGTAAAGCATGTCTCTGTTGACAAAGAAGCATGTGGTTACAGTTCTGGTATGTTACAATCTTAGATATTGGTACCCTTAATAGTGGTAGAAATGCATGTAAGTTAATTGTTATGATCTGTACAATATGGAATTCTTATATAAATTGCAGTAATAAAATTTGCTAAATGTTCAGTGTCTGTTACATGCTCCATTTGTTCATGTTTCACTTGAGAACCAAGAAAAAGAATACCATTAGATATTTCAAGGTCTACTATCGTCTTGATATTATGCACTTGCGTACATTTACATTTTTTGAAAATTCTAATTTCAATTCCAAGGAGAATATATGCTACAAAAAAAAATGATGCCCATGTATACCAAAAAAAAATGATGCCCATATATTCCAAGAAAAGAAGTTGCGGAGTTGAGCTAAATTTGATCAAAATTTGGAAGCTAATCTGGCCCATGACATTCTCAAAAGGAAAAGAATTCGCTGATTGTTTCATTCCTGGCCTAAAATAAAATTTCTATACCAAGAGACTTTTTGGGCCGCTAAAAATTTTATAAAGCAAAATCAGATGCGAAAGGAGCCCAAATTTTCGGAATTCTTTCAAGAAAGGGTGTTGGTTTTGAATTTTCTTCACATGTTAAATGATTGTAAATTCAAACATCTCACTCTTTTGAAAGAATAGTTTAAATAGTTTAAGCATGTTTAAGCTATTTTTTTTTTTTTCTTCACATGTTAAATAAAATCTTTCATACTTTAAATGTGAGGATTCAACATCAATTGAAAGAGTTGTCATCGTATTTACATGACAATGAAAAAAAAAATTGTTGTACCTTTGTATAAACCACAATTTCATGATATGGAGTTGGTAAAATTTACTCAACTATATATAATCTTGCTTTATGCAATAAGCAAATTGAAGAATCCTAAGCGTGTTAAGGTTTTTGTATTTTGCATTTAACCCCTCCTACCAAAATAATACTGAACAAATTAATCCAGTATGGTGTAAAACTAAAAAACTAAAAGAATATTAATAAATGAATCTTTGTTATTTTTTTAATTCCAAAATATTAATTTCACTAAGTTGAAAGCTATAGGATATTGGAAGAAAATCAATTAAACTAACTCAAAAGATATGCTATTATTAATGTGTTGTTTATATCAATATTATCAGAATCAGATCGGTGGTTGAACCGTAAAAAATCAAAATCGGACCCAATCACAAGTTCGATTTGGTTCACTTGAATAATCGTTTATGCTGTTGGACTGGTCAAAACCGCTTAAATCGGTCGGTTTTACTAAAAAAATCGATGAATTCTTTTGAGAAGAAATCTGATTCAATACAAATTCATTTAATTTTCAGATTTTAATTAGTATTAGTCGGAGAAAATATAGATTGGAAACGAGAAGGAGAAAAAGAACAAATGAAAAAGAAAGAAAAAGAATCTAACGGTGGTTCCCAGTACTTTAATAGTCAATAAAACATTCCAAAAGCTCAAAAAATGACACATTAATTTACTCTTTTAAAATTATACTAAATGCATTGTGGATGCCAGGATGTACAAGTAAATCGTTACTTTTATATATATATGACAAAAAGGAAAAAAATTAATTATTCTTATATATTAAGTATGAGTTTCTTTTTTTATTGCAGAAAGATATATGTCGGATATTTTTCAAACATGTTTATTTTTATCATGTAACATTTAATTTTTTGTGTAAAAATAAAATTTGCAATTTACCTCTACTAAAATTTCTATTCAATTTTAAGTTTTATATATGCTCTTGTATTTTAATTAAAAGTGAATCATATGAATATTATATTAGCTATAAATTGTTGCAATCAATAATAAATATGATATTGCCTTCAAATATTGTGTTGATAAGATGATCTGATCTGAATATTATAACAAATCGAAGCATTTATATATAAGTATATTGAGAATGTGTCTTTAATTCTTTATCACTCAGTTTAATTCTTTAATTTGTTTTTGATTTTTCCTAAAACTAAATAGTATATAATAATATATTTATTATCTATATATATGATAACATGTTAAAAAAAAATGAAGGTATGCCCTTGTCACCAATTTTTGTTGGATTGGCAAACACCGTAATCTGAATTATATATGTTATTCTTTTTCATGACATATTTATATTGGTTAGTTGATCATGATAAATATTATTTTAAATTATTATGTTTATTTTTGAAAGTTAATATATATTTTTGTTTGAAATAACAGATTTAAAATGAATGTGGTTTTTTCCTATATGTTCTGCAAATGACATTCACATCTCATTTAAGGGAATCTTAACAATTATAATTTATTAAATAACTTTTAGATTTTTTTTCTTTCTTTTTACTACGTGTTTTTGCTTATTTTTTATTTTATTTTATGTATGTTATGTTTTTTTTTATTTGAGATAGATTTGTCACTGTTAAAATTTTATTACGTTTTGTTTGATTTAGAAAAAAATTAGATAAATCATTTTAAATTTGAAATTGAAATTATTTTCTAATTTTATGCAGATAGAACCTACGGTTTTTAATTTTAAAAAAATATTAATGAAATAATAAAGCTTCTCTATTTGAAGCATTTACATAACTGACATCCTTATTTACAAAAGAAAATTGAGTATTGTCAATTTTTAAGCCAATAAAGAGAACCAACAGGTCGGGCCGAGTTCCCATCCTCTGAGATACCTCAAAATTGGAGTGTTCTGTTTGAAAATCACAACCGTTCAGATATATTCTGCACGAATATCAAAGCACAAATAATACTGACCCTGCGCTATCCCCGAATAGGCACCGCACATGTCGGTCACGCAAAAGTTGAGGTATTTGACACTCACCCCGTCGAATTCACGTCCCCTCACTCCTCAGGTTAACGGACCGAGTACAAATGAATCAGATGGTCCAAAATTGTTCTATTTAACTTGGCACGAATCTCGAAGCAAAAATAATACTGTCTCCTCTGTCATCCCGAACAAGGACCAGCTGACAGTAAATCTGAGCCGTCCGTTTCAATTGTGTTGAGTCAAGTACCTGAGAGGGTACGGATTTGGAATTCAGATCCAGTGAAGTAACCCAAAATTAGGTTTTAAATCGGAACCGTCCGATTCGAATCCGTGATAATTCATCTGAACTGAAGAGCATACATCTTGATAGAGGTTTGCTAAACCCCTAATGGGTTGAGCCCGTTTTGCCCGACCCGTACCCGTTACCCGTGGTACCCGTACCCGTTGCCCGGGTACAGACGGGTAGACGGGTAGACGGGTACGGGTAATAAACGGACCGGACACCCCTATTTTGAAAAAAACCCATTGTACCCGTACCCGTCTACCCGCCAACCCGTACCCGCCTACCCGTACCCCTATACCCGCCTACCCGTACCCGTCTACCCGTACCCGTTACAAAATTTGAATTTCAAAATTTTTTTGGCGGCACCCCTATAGAATTCAGATCCAGTGCAATACCTGACTTAGTAGAATGAGATCTGAGGCATCAATTTTAATTTGGCATGAATCTCAAAACGGACCCCTATATCTAAACTCCATCCATCCATGTCCTTTAACTTGGCACGAATCTCAAAGCATAAAAATTCAGAAAAAAACAGAAAAGAAAAAAAAAAAAAAAAAAAAACCCGCCCGTACCCGGGGTACCCGTACCCGTCAACCCGCAACGGGTACGGGTAATAAACGGGTAGGGTAGAGGTTTTGGGAAAACTACCCGTCTACCCGTTGCGGGTTGTACCCGTACCCGTCCTACCCGTCTACCCGCCCTACCCGTTACCCCTAACGGGTTACCCGGAACGGGTCACGGGTAACCCGTTAGCAAACCACTACATCTTGAGCAATAGATCCGAATTTCGAAGTGATCATGAGCAACGGATTTGAATCGTACGGTTTCGATCGAAAACCCAAAAGTTGGGTTACTTTATGGGATCCGGACCCACGTATCCGCCCCTCCAGTTTTCTTCAAATCCTAATCTGTCTAATTCCTTTCTCTGCAGACTGCAGGGCGTGAAATGCAATCAAAGCTTGGCATTGGTGGGGTCCGCTCAACAGCGACTCAGTGCAATCTCCTCCCCTTCTCCACCTCCTCCCCCTCACCTCTCTCTAACCTTCTCCTCACCGCTGCTCTCTCAAAGCCCAACCCGAGTACTACTTCCCTCCCCTTCCCCTCCATTTCTTTCCTCCCCCGGAACCGTCCAGTCCCAGAGCCTCTTCTCTCCCATCTCCTCTCCTCCCCTTCGTCTCTTCCCCCTTCCACCTTCCTCTCTCTCCTCAACTCTCTCATTCGCTCCTCCCGATTCCACGACGCCTTATCTCTCCTCTCTTCCCCTTTGCCTCCATTCCCTTCCCCTCTTTCTGCATCCTCTATCTCTTCCCTAATCCTCTCCTCCCTCTCCACTTCCAACCCTCACCTCCCTCTTGCACTATCCCTCTTTCGCCTTCTCCTTCTCTCTTCCCCAGATGCGCTTCCATCACTCCGTGCTTGTAACCACCTCCTTTTAGCTCTCTCCCGCTCCAACTCCGTACAGTCTTTCCTTGATGTATTTCAGAAACTTTCTCAAAGAAACCTTACCTTCTCTACCTTCACATACAATATATGCATCAATGCCTTCTCACGCTTTGGAGCCCAATTCTTACCATTATCTCTTTCTCTCTTTCAAAAGATGAAGACCTCTGACCCACCAGTCTGCCCTGATCTCTGCACCTACAACTCCCTTCTTCGTGCCCTCTGCCTCTATGGAAAGGTCGAAAATGCCCTCATTGTCTTCCATGACATAAAGGCATCTGGCCATGAGCCCGATGTATACACGTATCGTCCCCTGATCCAAGGTTGTTGTAAAACCTGCCGGATTAATGACGCACTTAAGCTGTTTGATGAAATGCTAACACGTGGAATTCGTGGTGATACCATTGTATATAACTCTCTGCTAGATGGGCTACTCAAGGCACGTAAGCTTGATGAGGCGTGTAAGTTATTTGAGAAAATGGTTTATGAAGGAATTCCTGCTTCAACATATTCTTTTAACACTTTAATACACGGCCTTTTCAAAAATGGCCGGCTGGTTGCTGGGTTCGTACTGTTTTGTGAATTGAAGAAAAAGAAAGGGACTTTTGTTGATGGAATTAGCTATAGCATTGTAATTACAGAACTATGTAAAGAAGGTCAAGTCGAGGAGGCCCTTGAATTGGTGAAAGAAATGGATGAGAGGGGCTTTATTGTGGATTTGGTCACGGTTTCCAGCTTACTGATTGGGTTTCACAAGTGCAAGAGATTAGACTTGGCCGAAAGATTGATGAAAAATGTGAGATACAGTTCAGTTGTGCTGAGCGTCAATCGGTGGAAGGAGAGCATGGAGGCGGCCATGAGAAACCCTCCAGATAAAGGGAAAGATTATACACCGTTGTTCCCTTTTTCGGGTAGTTTCGATGATGTATATAATTTAATCAGACTCAAAATTGGTGAAGATATAGGCGGTGGCGGTGCATCCTTAGATAAAGAGGAGGTAAAGGATGAATGGTCTCCTTCGCCATATTTGGACAAACTTGCACAAAATGCAGATTCTATTGACAACTTTGAGAGTGTTTTCAAGATTGAGAGAGGTAAAAGAGTTCATGGATTAGGGGATAAAACTTTTGATGTAGACATGGTCAATACCTATCTGTCGATATTTTTATCGAAAGGGAAGTTGAGCATTGCTTGTAAATTATTCGAATTATTTGCCACATTGCAAAGAGAGGAAGGGGCCAATAGCTACACATACAACTCTTTCATGAGTTCCTTTGTGAAAAAGGGATACTTAAGAGAGGCATGGGCTGTGCTACATGAGATGGGTGAGAAACTATGCCCGAGAGATATTGCAACTTATAATGTAATTATTCAAGGTTTAGGCAAGCTTGGCGAGGCTGAGGTGGCTAGTTCTGTACTTGAACAATTATCTAAAGAAGGTGGTTATCTCGACATTGTTATGTACAACACATTGATCAATGCATTGGGGAAGGGAGGGCAAGCTGAACAAGCTGATAAATTGTTCGAACAAATGGTGACAAGGGGTGTGAATCCTGATGTGGTTACGTTTAATACCTTAATTGAAGTGAATGCTAAGGCAGGAAGGGTAAAAGAGGCTTATAAGTATCTCAGAAAAATGCTGCTGTCAGGTTTGTCTCCAAATCATATAACTGATAACATTTTGGATTTTCTTGAGAAGGAGATTGCGAAGCAGAATCGCAACAAAGGGCCACATTGCGAAGAGAAAGTTTGATTGGCAAGAGATTAATTTGGACCTAGAGCCTTTAAGATAGTTCTATTTTTACATTTTGACATCAATATACATATAATTCTTTGTATTGATATGTGAAACAATTAAAAATTATCCACATTAATTTTAGAAGTTTCAAAGTGAAAGATTTATTTATCTTTGACTACAAGATAGCTTTAGAAATTATTACTGGCATGTGAGAAGAGGCTTCTTACAAATGAAATACTCCCTTGATTTCACACCACCCAAGTAAACACATGAAAGGTCAGGTTTTCCCTCAAGAAGTCATGTGCTCGTACAATGTTTTGTTGATCAAGGAACAAGTTTAAAGAAAATCTCGCAATCTCATCTTCCATTTTATCTCACAAGTGATTGTTGAGTCTTGATTCAATTCAAAAACTTTTAATTTAGCAAAGGTATACTTTTTGTTTGGGTTTGATTCTTTAGAGAAAATCCTTGACTGATGCTGGTTAAACAGATACTATTTCAGCCTTGTCTGGTTGAAAGCCCGTTAAAACTAAATTGAAAATAGAATGGCAAACAAGTAATAAATGCTCATGTGATTTACACAAAATACACTTCACTAATCTGTGAGCAATGGTATAATTAATGTACATTAATTTAAAATAAATAACACAATAACGAAAAATATACATTAATTTAAAAAGGAGCCACTTGTTAAGTAGCCTTTATTTCCTTTACTTTATTCTAAGTTGTTGCCGGGGGATGTGGTGGTGGTGGTTGTGGCAGGGGGGGGGGGGTGTTTCGGGGGATTTTGAATGGAACAAAATTACTTAATTTATTTTACAGTGGTAAGATCTAATGGGCCATCAGTTCAGGCTGAGAAAGGCGAGATGCGTAAGTGGTAACAAGTCGGAGCTGTGTAGGATCGAGCCTTTCCAGATATGGCAAGAATGCCTTCCCAAGCTTAACATAGATTTCCACAAGGCAAAGCAACGCCGTCTGCAGTAATCAAAACCAGTAATTAAGTTTCCTATTGAGGCAGTAATATGTGAATATATTGCACTATGTGGTTTTCAGTGTGGCACACTTCAGAAGTATTACATAGAAGCATTCTGACAAGGTTTCATTCAAGGTAGAGGGATCAAACCTTTCTGACATAGGGGCTCCGGTTTCCAGTCAAATCTAGAAGGGAAGGTACGAAGGATAGTAATTGAGTCATCAAGTCCTCTTGGGAAAATCGACATATAATCTGAAAAATCATATAAAAAATTTAATGAACAATGATGGCAGAGCATAGAAGTAAAATTTGATATTAATGCACAAAGAGCACTAGAGCAATAACAACTACTAGTTTGCCAGCAATTTGATCAAACTGTTATATTGTAATTTTGTTGGCCCTTATTTTGTTCATATTTTTCTTTTATTTCATTTCATGACCAATTGAAGTAAGGTAAGCTAATTAAGTTCAAAACAAGGTGTCTTGGCATAAGAGAAATAAATACATCCAAGACATTAACAAGGTGTCTTAGCTTCTAAAATTGCTGTAGTTTATACAATATTGTAAAAAATATCATGGAATGAAATAAAAGTTTCTTATTCATAACATGTAGATGTTACCTTAGCCAAGCTATTCGTGCAGACGATAAGGAGCTTCTCATCGTCACATACTAATAATGGCCTTATTGCCTACAGTAATATAAAAGAAAATATAAAAGAAATTAGAGATATTGAAAGATCTAAAAAACTAGAAAATAAAATAAAAAACCTGTCAAATTTTCATACCGCAAGGCATCTCAATGGTTCGTATTGTGATATCACCACGTTTAAGCATCTCTGAGCCTGATTTACAATCTACACACACAAAAAAAAAAAAAAAAAAGATATGCATCAGAAATGGAATTAGATCAACAAAAAAATGATGTTGCAAATAGGTAGAAGTTATTTACCGTCATGTCAGGGTCCTTGGTTGCATGGAGCAGTTTCATGATAAGCACCTCAAGATGTTCCTCCATTGAGTCTCTCTGGAATAACAAACACAACAATTTTACTTCTCAGGAATAATAAACCTTGCATTGATTTTAGAAAAATTTTAGAGCATACTCAGAGATGTATAACTGTACCTGTTTATCAAGCATCTCAACAAGTAAAGAGAGAGAGAGCTCTCTAACTGAGGGATCAGCGTCGTCTATCATCTCAAATAGTGCAATTGAAATTTGGTGTGAATGCTACATTGCATGAAAAGTAAAAAGGTAAATAAGCAAAATAATTCAATGGAAATCATCAGAAAATAAATGCCCGAACCAGCTACTGATATAGAGCTGATTAATTTAATCTCTTTAATTATTTACTTTTTCTTGGTTTTTCTAATACAAAAATATATATGGTACTCTAATAGTCGGTTAAATACTTAGTAATCCTAAATTAAACTAACCTTAAACCATACCGAGTTCCCTTTGTGTTTTGAAATTTCAACGAGTTGATGGATTGCTTCTAGCTTGGTCAAATTTGAGTTCCTACTATTCCCAGTGCACACCTGCAGCACAAATTATAAAGTATTTTAATTAAAGATTTTCTTGTTGAAGTGTCCTGAAGCAAGCAAAATATTAAAGCATTCCAAGCACATTCCAAGCATTCCAACAATAACTGGATTTTTCCTGTCCCTTACCCAATAACTGGGGTGTATACTGGTACAAATGATCAGGCTCTGCTGCCATGGTACAGATATACTATTATTCAATAGAAAATATACTTAACATACCTGGTTAAGGATTTGATTAATACTCGCTTCTTCATCTAACTGGTAACAATTCGCTGCATGCCCTGATTTCTCTTGCATGGAACTTGAGACACTTGCAAATTTCTGAAACTTCCCTTTAAGCCCGTCATAATTTTCCGGCATGTGAGAACTCGATCTAGACCCAAAATTCACTGATCTGAACTTAAGTTTAGGATGCAAATTGAATGCCGGCTCGATCACGCCATAACGGTCCATGGAAGGTGTATACCGTGGCCTCTGCTTCTTGGCTTGCATGAAATTTACCAAATCAACATCTATTCTAGGGTTACGCTGCTTCAGCGCCAACCTAATTGGTTTTTGTTCTTCAACTGACAAACCAGTTAAGAACCCTAATACAGATCCAGCGTCAAAGTTGCTATAAATGGTTAAAATACCAACCAGGGCAGCCTCTTTCAACCTAGTGTTCTTGTCTTTGAACAATATTACCAGTTTCCCGAGCCATAATTTGATAAAACTGTTAATGCTACCCAGGTAATTTTCTGTGTTTACTGTGCATTTTTCGAAATTTCCTTTGGCGTATTCGATAATTGCCAATTTTGCTCTTGGCGCCTTCTGTTCATCCAAAGACCTCAGAAGCCCAGGAAGAATGGAATCTATTCCGTAATTTTCAGAAATGATCTGCAAAATTTCTGATGCATTTTTCCTGATGGACTCCTTTGGGTCATGGAATCTTAAAAACACTCGCGGTAGAATCCTCTCTAGATAGTGCTCTGATTGTTTTTTGAACTTGGGAATCATTTCTTTTAGTGTGGTGAGCGAGGCATGGGCCACCTTGTAATGCGGATCGTCTAGATGTAGAAAAAATAATTTCATCACCTTGTCGAAATTTTGCAATACTTCTTGCAATCCTTTTGGCCCATGATTCAATAATGATTTCAAAAAATTAAACACAAAAACACGCATGATCCAGTCCGATTTAGGGTTTAATCCTTCGGTCAAAGCCTCTGTAAGAGAGGATGGTACATCGGCATATCCTGGCATTTCTCCTAACTTGAATTCGGTGGGGGTGTTTTCGAGGTTTTCATTCTTGTCCTTGGCCAAAAACCAATTTGTCATTTGTTTTCTCAAAAGGGGTCTTTGGAAATTTGGTACATAGTTGGAGCATGTCTCGTCTGAGTTCCTTGAATTAGGTTTTGATTCGGTGGGAGTAGGGTTGGACAGGGGTAAATCTGTCATTTTCTGGTGACCTATGGAGATAATACTTTTGTCATATACTGCTGAGTTTTGTGAAGAAAGGATTGGATCTACGTGAGGTTGAGTCTGAGGATCATAAGATAATGGCAGATTAAATCCTGTAACTGATCAAGAAAAAGGAGAAAATGTTAGAGGAAAGATACAGGTAAAAGAAAAAAGGAGATAAAGTGGTATACTTTATTGTACCACATAGAAACTGTTATAGCAGTGAATAGAGATATCTTTTGGCTAAAAAGATGATGGAAATCTCCTTTATTCAAAATGAAAGGGAATTGTTGTATTCAAATAAATATAATGTAGCTATCAGTAATAACTTACAAAAGGTCTTCTCACTAAAGAAAGGAACTCTTTCTGGTAGTTTACAGTGATGTAACAAGTTTTTCAGAAAATTCCCTTTTGTTATTTATAATATATTCTCGGAAATCTAATTTAATACGACTTGAGAATTGAAATTTTTTTATTCTTATCTGTACATACCTAAATCTAGATTATCTGAGCAGAGAAGAGGCAAATCTAGCATTTCTGATGGAACAACTTCTCCTTCTCCTTCTCCTTCTCCTTCTCCTTCTCCTTCTCCTTCTCCTTCTCCTTCTCCTTCTTTTCCTTCCTTTTCTTTTTCTTCTTTTTCTTTTTCTTTTTCTTTTTCTTCTTCTTGTTCTTTATTATCCTCCATTTTTATTTCATTTAAAGATAGATTTCTCTCTGGAAAATATGAATCCTCACTAGGAAAATTAACCTCACATTTCTCTACCCCTACAATATCATGGCTCTCAGTGACTGATTGAAAATCATTGAAGTCACCTTCTCTATCATCAATGACCTGGAGAAATATAGAATTTTGGTTATATTCATAGTGTTATTTTTTTTTTTTTGGAGTAATACCCAATTGTTTGTGCACATAAGACCAACATTTCTTAAATTTCTAACAAACATCCGAAGTCTTTGTGCAGTCATTGTACTGGTATCATAAAACTTTATTTGGTCATAGATTTAGAATTTTGCCCTTCTTGTGAGCTGGGCTTGAAGTTGGATGTAAACGAGGCCTTTCACTCTTTCATGGGTAGTTTGGTCATTCTTTTGCTTCTTAGACCAAATATTTAACAGCTGAGTGTTACCTACATATAACTCAAGATGTTTTCTAAGAGTACAATACATATTTGGGTTATTTGGAAAGGCAAAGGTTTCATCCAATTTGCAAAAAGCTCAAAATAGAAAGTGAATTCTCTTACGAAGAATAATTAGATCCATACCTCGCATTGTCCTTTGTCTAGAGGAATATCATGATTCTCGTTTCCATTGGAGTGTGGAATCGAGTTTTGAACTCCAAACTTAGAAGTTTTGTCCAATGAAGGAATCGGTTTCTTTTGCAAATCCCCTTCTTCATCATTTATTGCCTATGAGTTTAACAATCATATTAGGGGCGACATTCTGACAGCATGAATTACAATACCTGACCAATTTTAATCCGTTTTTGTCTTTTTTTGTCTTGTTTAGTTCTTTTTCCACGACATAAGCTGACTTTGGTAACTGAGGCTAATCACATCATTGGACTGGTTTCTGTGACCTCTAATGGGGCCTATACCTTAGGTCCAAAAAAGAAATACTTTTCTACAGTAAAAGTTTTTGTAATTGTACCTTTTGTCGGGCTGGATCAAAAGATTCGAAGAGGCGAAGTGACCGATCAGGCCAGGTCTTGGTGAAAAGCCGGTAACAAGCCCTTGCAGTTGAACGGACCTAAAAAAATTTAAACTTCAGAAATTAAAGCATGAACGCTGTAAAATAATGGAAATGCAAATTAGTATTAAAGGATACATTTAAATAGCTACGAAACAGTCAGGCCGGAAACCAAGATGTACTCGTTAGATAGTACTATCCTAGACTGGTACCAATATGGTATTGGTACTGTTGTTCAGGCTCAGTAACAACATATTTCCCAGTCCAATACCAATTAAGATCAATACTAACAAGCGCAGGTGTTCAGCTAGGTACTAGTTGTATTACTCTTGGAATAGATGGGAATTCACAAATATTTTTGGGTACCAATGATATGTCCTTTCCATTATATATATATATATATATTTTTTTTTTGGTTTCTTTTACACTTTGTAATAAAGGGGACTTTAGTGGGGGGGTCTTCTTTGTATTTATTATTATTTATTTATTTTTGTCTTGGTGAGGTTTGCTTAATATCTGCATCTGTAGCTTAGTATTTCAGACTGGATGTAGTAAGGGTTCATGTCATGATTTATATGTAAAAACTTTGGGTGTTTCATGATAAATTATTTATTTTTCTTTTAGATGGCATTACCTCACTTGTAGCATCTTCTATACAACATTTTATAAGATCTTCGTAAAGATCTGCTGCTTTTTGTACTTCAGGCGAATCACCCCAATTCTCTAACATCAAAAGTGCATACTCACAACACCTTCAAACAAAATTATATGCAAAGTAAATATTAGAACACAAATAAGAAAATAAAAGGAAAGTTAAGTTCACTAATTAGTAACAATTTCATGTGTAGCCCAAGACAACAGTAAATACAATGTGCACCCCTGAAACATAAGAAATTTAGATACGGTCTTGAAAAGATTGCGATATCACCAATATAAATTTACTTTCTTCAAAAGATAGAGAACAAAAGACTGAAGCTACTGTTCTTGTTTTTTCACATTACACAATGAATGACAGAGGGTCTGTGGGAGGATGGGTTGTTTTTGGTACATTTTAAGTAAATGGGAATGAGTAAACACTAAACAGTATTTTTTTGCATTTTCTGAGGAAGTTGGACACTCTTGTATGACTCTACTTTACTATTATCATACCTGGCACGAAGAACAGCACTTCTGTCATTCTTCGCAGAATCGATAATTCGAGGAATAACACGAGCCACCTTACAATTGCTTAAAATCTGTAGAACCACACTGTGGTTAATTGGATAAACTTGCAAGGCAATGCAAAAGCTTCTTAAAAACAAATTTATTGAATAAATAACATAGCTTTATACCGTCTTTATACAGTTGTCGGCTGAATCTCCAATCACTTGAATTGTGATGACAACAAGCTTAAACAGAACCTGAAATATGTATTCAGCTTTGATATTAGGCAACTAATATTTTTCAGATTATTAAACAATTTAAACTACAAACGTTTCTTCGGTCAAGGAGGAAAAAGTGAGATTGGGTAAGGTATCAATGAGGACAGATACTTATACTTTTAGATACTAGCCTAGATTCTGAAGCCAATACAATGATGAACATATCTAAGAAACAAAAATGTGAGGTCACGAGTAGAGAAGAGTGATGTTTTTTTCTTTTTTTTTCTTTTTTAATGTTGTGTTGATATCTGTCGATTTATTTGGTGTGTAAAAAAAGCCTTCAGTAATTGAAAGGTTGATACCACTTAGTAAAAAAATTAGTAGCACGTAATTTTCAGAACTATATCCCATGTGCGATTTGACTGTCCTGTGATTCAAATGGAACATTCTGTTGAATATTGACAGTCGTCAGAGGAGGAATGGATAGTAGGCATATCAGTTATAGCAACAAGACTAAGCAAAATATCTTTTCACCTTTCTTAGTCAGTTGTTTTCCACTTGATTGACTGTTAATGAGTTTGAGGAAATGCTAGGGATAATTTCATCTCCTTTCACTTAAAGTTTACTGAGTTTCAGTTTAAAGTTATGACAAGTTTTTGTTGTTATTTACAATCGTAGTCATATTCTGGGTATAACTTGCAAAAAATGAGGGAGAGAAAAACTTACTGGGATAAGTAATTCAGCACAAGCCTCGAATTCACGTGACATTTCTTTTGAGAAGAGACACAATAGGTGGCACACCTGAAACAAAAAAGTGTTGTGTCATATTAAAATTAAAAGTGTAACAACTTACAAAATTATACTGTATTCAGATGGTGAAATAATCAATTATTGTAAACACATTACAAAAACTAGGAGGAGTTCGCTAAACTAACAAAAATTTATCTGTCGGTTCTTTGCAGCTTTTTGTTATGTTGAAATACGATTGAGGAGACTTATGAGCTTAATTGAAGCTTAAAATATTGCATGCCAAATAAATCCAACATTTAGACCTAAAGCTGTTAATGACCACATCAAATTAATATACAAAATAGAAACCTGTTTGACCACACTGGATCGTCTATCAAGCAGCTGAGTAATAAATGGTGTGACAAGATGTTTTAAGAGCCCAGGAAATGATTTATACCGCGTAGCACCTGAAAAACAATCTCTTGCATACATCAGTATTATATGTACCCGTACTTGTTGGTTATCAATTTTTCTTTCAATGTTTTTCTCAGTGCAAGACTATATTGAGTGAAGCTGAGGCATCATTTCATGAATTAATTGATGCAAAATCAAATAAAATCAGTGCTTAGCTGCGTAGCTTAGTTGCTATTTGAGAAAATTTGGTGGGACCAACCTCTAATTCTACCAGTGTCATTGTAGTCGTCTTTACAATTTCTAGTGGAATTGATCAACATTATATACTTTGCAGTACCAAACAGAAAGAACCAGTAACTGATATATCTACCTTGTACCAGTACCAGTATCCTACATATAGCAGCATTTTTTTTTTTTTTTTTTTTTGTGAAAAAGTTAGTATACCTCCAAGAACTATTCCTTCCAGCCGTTGCATAGCAGCTGTGCGAATAGACCATTCTTTATCTGGCGCCATGTTAAAGGCTATCCGTTCTATTTCTCGTACCAATTCCTTATCTGAGTTTACTTTTATCACCTCAACTCCAAAGTTGCTTGCATTTTCACTCTGGCCTGGTAAAAAAAAAGGAAGCCAAAATGAATGCATGTAGCTACATATAATATCCACAAATTACAGAAAAAAAGTTCTTATTTACTATTTGCAAAGAAGACCCAAGTTGATTTGACATTAGAAATGAACATGCATGCTAGTTGGTCTTTAACATAACATGTCATACATTAAACAATAACCGAGTCTTCTGACATGACAGGATTAGAAATGATGGGTCGAGAAAATCAAATAAAAAATGATTTTTTTTTGCTTAATTATGTCTATTCTTGATGCGTTCCTTAATTATGTCTATTTGCAAAGAACTGAACTATAAAGGGGATTTAACTGGGCAAAGATAAAAGGAAGGGCTTGTCTGTAATTTCTTGATAAATGGGGGACACATGAAGTTGTTTCATCCATAAAATATATCTAAAATGTCATTACAATTTCTCCATATTAGACCTTATGCCAGCAATGAAACCTAAGTCCACCACAAGATAAAAGAAACAAGAAGATAAAAAGGAAAATGTAAGAGATCATGTTAATACCAGATGCAGTCGGTATGGCCATGAAATTTAATATAATTTTTGTCATACACTAGGCTGACTGTACGAACACTGTATTAGTGTTACCAAAGTAGTTACTCTTTTACTTCAAGATATATTTTGATTTGGTTTTATATAAACATAAACTCTGATAAATGTTCTACAGTCTTCCCTTAATTTCTCAAAAAAAAAAGAAATCCAAGTAAAATAAGAAACTAACCAGAAATTGTTGGTGTCTTTTTCGGACTTGACACCTTTGCCTTGGGGCTGATCTTTGTGCTGATACCGGAACCTTTTACCTCTCTAGTTGTGGTAATAATAGGTCTTAGATTTAAATCCGGTACCAAATCCTTTGCATCTCGTTTCTCTCTCTCTGCTCTCGCATTCTTCTCTTTCATCTGCCATGGATTATGTAAAAAGTTGAGTAATTACTAACAAATTGTTCATTTTTTGTATGTCATTTGGTTAGAAAACTAAGTTGGGTTCATTCATGCACAATGCATAAGTTAATGGACTAAGTTGCAAATATCAAAAAGTCAAGAATCTAATTACAAAAACCTTAAATTATATACTTTTTTTTTATTTTTATTCTATTTGGGAATATATTGTATTGGCATTTTCTGGTCATAGAGATTTGGGACTTCTAAACTTCTAAACAGAAATGTTGGACTTAAGCCCTTGTAAAGACTTGATTTTACTTGCACACAATGTTCTTTCTTAACATGCCATTCTTATTTCATCATCTAAACAAACCAAAATCTGATAACAAAATTGAATTAGAATAATAACCACGGGAGGATCATTTGCTAAAACCTAAGCGAAAAGAAAGAAGAAGAAGAACGAAACAATACATTAGTCGTGCACAGGTTCATTCGTTTCTCTTTCCTTTTGTCGCACCTGTCGCCATTAATTGAGCTCAGAGGCGCCATTAAACCCTCCCGAATTTTGTAAGTTCACTCTGAACAAATAAAATTCGAGAGGTAGAAGAGAAATTGGATGACTAGCAGAAGCGCAGGAATTCAGAATGTTACAAAAGAATCAAAATTTGAAAAACTTGCGAAAAATTGGGGGAGGTACGAAGAATTCAAATCCTCTGACATATCTCATATTTTGCGCGACTTTTTGGAGAATCTTAACCGTTCAAATACATTCTGCACGAATCTCAAAGCCCAAATAATACTGCCCCTGCGTTATCCCCGAATAGGCACAGGACACGTCGGTCACGCAAAATATGAGATACCTCAGAGGATACGCACTCAGGTACGAAATGGTGTACATGCGCCAAAATATTTTATTGTAAAGTACTTTGGACAAATCTAAAGCCGAGCCTAAACCGTCCGATTGATGTCAAAATTTCCACAAACGGTTTAGATTCATAGGACCGTTTAAATTGATAAAGTTATAAATCGTTCGCACGAATCTGGACGTAACTCGGACGGTCCAAACATGAACTTAGATATAATTTGTCCAAAGTGATTTGGACAAATCCAGTTCTCTTTCCGAAGGAAAAAGTTGCTCTCCACATAAACGCCAAAAACGAAGTAGAGGAGAATGTTATGTACTTTTTTGATTTGGTCCCTGTTTCTTTTTGTTATTATGAGAATACTTTTGTTTTTTTAATAATTATTTAAGTACTTTATATTCTTCATTGTTGCATTAACTGACATCATTCTAAGTACTTCAAACAGCCCCTTTCAAAAGGATACATAGGAATGCTTTTAAATTTGTTAATAACAAAAATATAAGGAGAGGATTCATGACCTCATGGGAACCTATCTAAAATACTAATTTCTACAACTTGCTAGCTTCTTTAGGATAATTAATTAATGAGGAGGGTTCAAATGCCTCCATGTTTTTGTGCCTCCATTATGCCTCCATCTCTTTCTATCATTTTCAAAGTTCAAACAGTCGATCCGAACCACTTAACCTAACCTCCATACTAAAATATGTTTGGAGACCAAATTTTATATTTTTTGAAATTTTTTTACTATTTTTCTAGATAGGTACAAAATCAGTAAATCTGAACCATCTAAAAACAGTATTTTTGTACCTATTTAAAAAAATAGTAAAAGAATTCCTAAAAATATAAAATTTGGTCTCCAAACATATTTTAGTATGGAGGTTAGGTTGAACGGTTCGGATCGACTGTTTGAACTTTGAAAATGATGGAGAGAGATGGAGGCATGATGGAGGCACAAAAACATAGAGGCATTTGAACCCTCCTCTAAATATGCATTTTAGCTGTACTTGAATGTTCATATTTCCTATATAATTATAAATTAAGACTGTCAATACTTTTATTAAAATTTAAGGCTAATTAATATGCAAGCTGCAGTGTATATTATTTTGGATTTGATTATGTTAAGAAAAATAGCAACTCTCTACTCTCTATTTTTTTTCTCTCTCTTCAAAAAAAGAGAAAAGAGAGAGAATAGCAAAGAAGAGAAAAAATTTTAAAGAGCAGCGCATTTCGTTCTCATATTTTCAATGTAATTATCTAATTATGTACTAGGAGTAATAATTTTCATATTTTGCTGTTTTTTTTCAGTATTAGATGAGAATTAAAGTTTTCAAATTCTGCACACTAAATTTTGAACATGTAACCCCCTACCTAAAAACAATTCTAGTTTTACAATTGTAAGTGTTGTTTAATTAATTGGTCGTCCCTCCTTTTTATCCAATATGTTAAGATTTTAACTCATGATAAGAAAGCATTTGTATCCTTAAATCAAAATAAGCACTAATAGATATTATTGCATATGTTATCTTAAAATTTGAAGGTGCTAAGTGTCAATTAATAAATCATTGACAATTGACAGATAACCAAACAAAATTCTTGCTAATTTGCATGGCGCCTTTATGTTAGTCTTGAAGAGGGGCCAGTTCATATATACGTAACCTAAGAAATTATTGTTTTGAGAATTGAATATGCAATTATTAAGAGAACAAAATCAGTTGGTACATTACATTAATTCCTCAGAAAATAACATATTTTGTAATAAGTTGCAAATCCACAACAGGTCAATTTAATACACAGAAATTGTGGAATGTGTGATATATACTATATATTTTGAAACTCTGACGCATAACCATAAAAAGTTCAATGCACACTAAGTAATTTGAAAAACTGGAATTAATGCTAATTAAGGTGCTTGCAGAATTAAAATTAATTTGCATCCTAACTTCTGATAGAACTAATGCTCTCAGTTAATTAACATTTTACATATATAGATATATACCTCCATGAGAGAGACAAGAAATCTTCTAGAAGCTTCCCTGACATGGTGGCTTTCATCTCCAAGTTTCTCCAGGACCACCGGCGTCATCCCGTCGAGGCAAGCCATGAGCCTCTGGTCGGCACCACCAGCAGACAATGCCATGACAAAAGACAGCGCATCGAGCGCCCCTCGGGAGACACTCGAGTCGGCATCTTTAAGTAGGTCGGTGCAGAGTTGAACGAGTGAGATTGATTCATCGACTGACAGTTCTTTGCCTGACACGTGCCATTTTGCCAGGAACTGGTCGATTTGCTGCATGACGGCCGCTTGGTTGGCCGGGTCGCCCGACCGGGCTGACTCCAGCAGTTCATCCATCTTAATTTGTTCTTGGTTCTCTTTGATTGTGTTTATGTATGTTGGAGGGGGGTTGCAGTTGAAGGGAAATGCCTATTTATGTAATATATATATATATATATATATATATAGATATAGATGTTATGTAGGCCATATGCTTTAATAATTTTATGATGAATAATCAGAAGACACAAAAATTTAGGCATATTTGTTTTAATTTATTGTAATGAAGTGCCTCTTCCATTGTTTTGGCAAGAGTAGTTGGCATTTGATGTCTTTATCTATTTACTATTTTCATTGTATGTTTGTTTTGATAGGTATTGAAAAGGAAAAATTAACAAACAATATTGGAATAAATTTTATCCAGGCATAAAGTCAAAACCTTTAAAATTGATGGGTGAACCTATTTCAGTTAGACAACTATATATATATATATATATATATAATATGCTATATTACTATATACACATATATACACAATAACATATTAAATTATTTATTTCAGTTAACCTATCTATGATCTTATCTAGCTAGCTTTCTAACCGCCCAAATAAAAATATGACTTCAATCATGTACTCCCATGTGCAAAATAAGGAAGGGATTAGGTCAAACCAGTGTTTTAATATTCAGTTTATATGTAGTATATATAGAAAGTCACCGTATATCGCATATGTGGTATGTAATCACATATACAGATTTTTATACGGACTTATATATGCGGATTTTAAATGAGAATTCATAAATATATAAACAAGTATATGATAATGTGTGGTATAAACCACTGTTAATATACTATAAAGCGGTATTTTATCACTGTTAATATACTCTAAACCGGTATTTTTATCACTGTTAATATACTCTAAACCGGTATTTTTATCATTGTTAATATACTCTAAACAAGTAATATGCTCTAAACCGCATATTCAGATGGATCATAGATTTTTTATTCGGATTGCAACCGAATAGGAATATTTGACCGGATAGACCGAATATCACTACACTGGGTCAAACGGTTGGAAAAAGGATTTTTAAAATTACCAGGGGTCCCAGAATAAATATGACACCTAAAGATAATATACTGATGCACCCGTGGAGAGGCAACCTATGTAACCACCTCAATTGATTAATTAAGTTCGCATAATACAAACAAGTGCATGGTTGTCATAAATAATTCAGTTTCCTTCAAATATTTCTCTTTATTTCTTAACAAACTACTTAAAATTAGTAAATTAGGTAGCCAAGGGGTTCAAAATTTTACTAAAAATTAGTAAAATATTTCTCTTTTTTTCAAAACTTGAGTTGATAATTTCTGAAAAATCCGAATCGTTCGTATTTTCAAAGCACGAATCTCAAAGCACGCATCTCAAAGCAATTTATTCCTTATTAATACTGCCTTGTGTATCTAAATAGACATCGTAAAAAGTTTTAGCACTAGTTTTGAGATAATTAAATAGAGAAGTTTAGTTATCTCAAACAATATACACTTTTCAATGGGCATCAGACCGAATTCGATCTGACATTCAATCTGGACTGATCAATTTGCGTTGAGATTCACACATCTGTATTTAGATTTACAGACAGTTTATAATTTTGGTCTTCGCACAAATCTTGATACAGATAGAGCAGTTCATACCCAGCATCAAACTAAATTTGATCAGATGGACATCAAATAGGGCTAGCAACAAACCGGCTCTATCCGAGCTAGACCAAGCTCACGGCTCATTCGTTTTAGCAACGAGCGAATCACGAACAAGCCAACATTCGGATCCGAGCTGAAAAAGTGGTTCGTGGCTCATTTGTTTTGATAACGAGCAAGCCGAGCCAGCTTGTAAAAAACTCTTGGACCAAAAGCCCAAATATATTAAATAATGTATTATAAAGCCAACTACCATAAATTAAGTTTTTAACTAAATTCATACATATTAAAATACTAAATCTCCAAATTCATGCAAACATAGTTCACTCATGCATACTAAATTCACACAAATTCATACTTTCACCGAGCTAGATCGCCAGCTCGTGAGCAAGCTAAGCCCTAGCTTAAACTTGTTAATTTTGGATCAAGTTAATAATGAGCTGGCACGTTAACAGCTTGGTCCACTAAAGAACGAGTTGTTAGCGAGCAAGTCAGATGCGAGTTACAATCGATCCACGAGCTACAAGCTTTTTTGTCACCCCTAGCATCGAATACATTCCGCGAAGAAAGTCTCCATCTCATCCATCTGATTAATATTGTCTATCACAAGATTACAATGACAAAATCTAACGGCTGTAGATGATCCTGATGGATAAGAACCAAGAGGATAAAGGATTAATTAGGTGGTCCAAAGTATGAAAAACACTTGTTATTGTCAAAGAATGAATTGGAGAGATTAGGCTAATTAAATCCGTTAAGATGTACGCGTCGTGCAAGTTGGGCATGGCGCGCACTTCAGTCAATTTTTGGCGCCTTTCTTCGTTTCTCTTTCCATGCTGCTTTTGTTAGAATATTAAATTAATAGCACGTCTGGTTCCTCTCCAGTTCAAACACAACGAGAGAGGGAAAGTAATGAAGTTGGAAACTCATTTACTTGAGAGTTGAGACAAATCATCTACAAAATAACTGAGAGCTAATATAATATATATATATTTTTTACAATTTTGTAATTTAATATGGGTAGCGTTTTTCTTTGTTTTTTTTTAGTCTCGGTTTGAATTAGACAGACAAAATATATATTAAAGCAACACTTTTATTTCCGTATATTTATATTTTAGATTATGATTATAGTAACTATAGTTATAAAATTTACAAATAAATAGCTAATTCACAAATTATTCTTTTAATTACGTGAATTATATACAAACTATTCACAAACATTATATATTTTACGAATAAACACAACTGTCCTTTTGCTATTAGCTAGCTCTCAAACTTCATACATTCCATGCTTCATTAATTTTATTTGTAGACTGTTGTCAAAGCTATCACGTGAACTAAAGAGATGTACAACAAATGTCAACTTCGTTTAGAAAAATAGACTTCTTCTCCCGTTATCTTCACTACTTTTCTTTATAAAAATAATTCAAATTCTCATTAAGCTCAAGAAACATGCTATCACATCAATAATTATCGTATGTGTTAGCGTCAAAATATAATTGATATACACATTTGTTATTGACAATAATCTTAGGAATAAACAAAAGAAACTTAAGCGATTAATATCCTTATTGTTTATAAAATTATATATTATTTATTTATTCCTAAGGTATCATAATTTTGCCATATTATTTGTAATAAAAAAATATGTCCATAACATATCTACATTATATTAAAATAATAAATATTTTATCTCGTTAAACCATTACCAAATTCCAAAATTTACTGCTGCAATAGTAATACCAATTACCAACCATGAACAAAAGATGTCTCATGCTGAGTTTAAAATGGAGAGGATAAAAAGCACCAGCATTTAAGTTCATGCTAATCCTAAGAAAGAGATGTCAGATGAGGAGCAACCTCACAACTAGAAACGGAGAGAGCGAGTAGCTCGGACGTCCGAATCGTAAGATAGAGAGACGAAGCCTAATCGGACGGTCACGATCGCACTAGGCTCTCTACAACGGGGTACACAGAAGCGATGGCTGAGGTGCTACGTAGCAACTACCCACCACACACAAGTTACAAGGGAAAGTTACAGATTCCCCCCCAATAATTTCTGTTATTTTAAATTCTGGCTAGTTTTTGTCTAGATTTAAGAATTAATCAGATTGTCAGTATTTAATTTAAAGGAGAATATCATATATACCATTCAAAAACTGTGAAATTACATATTTACCATTTAAATTTTTGTAATTACATATTTATCATATAAAAATCTAATAACTCACATATTTGCCCAATATAACTTTAGTATATATCAAATATACACAAAATTCAGATTAATTATGCTTAATTTTTTTTAAAACTATAATCAATCAAGGATTAACTTAGCATCTTCTGTTTCTTTTCTTAGAACCGTTATCCTTTATACCCAATATAAAATATTAAAAACAAATATTCCAAACTGAGCCAGTAACAAAACACAAATTCTTAAACTCAGTTACTACTTTATAACGGGTTGCGATATCATTCTTGAATTCAGTATGAGTTATTTTGTTAGAAAAATTGGAGTGGTTATCTTGTTTTTAAACGATAAGCTGGAGTTGGAATCCTTAAATCTGAGTCTGCTGCCTCTTCTCTCCGAGTTTAAACGGGAGAGACGAGATGAGGGGAGAGTTTAAGCGGAAATGGGAAGTTTCGTCAAAAAAGACGGAAGAGAAATTTGTGCGCAAAAGATCGAGGCAGAGAAGAAGAAGAAACTAAATAACTTATTAATTATATTTTATATAATCTTAAAATTAATTAATCTCATTTTTTGATTAATTGAGTAAATATGTGAGTTATTAGATTTTTAGATGGTAAATATGTAATTATAAAATTTTTGATGGTAAATACGTAATTTCACAGCTTTTGAGTAGTATATATGAAATTCTCCCTTAATTTAATCATTTACCACCTGTACGTGTGGAGTGGTTAGTAATAACGAAGTTGTATTAGGTAACAGTTTGCATTTCTTGAATCACATTAATTTAATTGATTAGATTTGTGTTCAAATTAAAACATAAATCTAATATAGATTATGATGGGTCTAGTTTCTCTGCCGAAAGACTCATGATTAATTTTCATATTAATTATTTTAAAAAAGTATATATCCCAGAATTAAATGAATTTCTTATATAAAAAAAGTTGTTATTGGACAATCTAATTAAAATCTTATATATCATGGATATCTTTTTCATACCATGAAAATAGTAAATATATATATATATATATATATATATATATATATATATATATATATATATATATATATATATACATATATATAGAGATGGGCTATGGCGCATTGCAATGCATGGAGGGGTTTGTACATTGGACCATAAATCTAAAATTCAAAATCCAAATGGCCGATCCAAACCGTTCATCTTGTTCTCCATATTAATATGTGCTTGGAAACCAAATTTTACATTTTTCTGAATTTTTTTACTATTTATTAAGTATTTTACAAAATTGTTGATCCAACGGTGGCTGCTGATTTTACTGTTTTGTTAAGCCACCGTTGGATCAACAATTTTGTAAAATACTTAATAAATAGTAAAAAAATTCAGAAAAATGTAAAATTTGGTATCCAAACACATATTAATATGGAGAATAAGATGAACGGTTTGGATCGACCATTTGGATTTTGAATTTTAGATTTATGGTCCAATGCACAAACCCCTCCATGCATTGCAATGCACCATAGCCCATCTCCATACATACATACATACATACGTACGTACATACATACATACGTACATACATACGTACATACATACATACGTACATACATACATACATACGTACGTACGTACAAAGATATATACATACATACATACATACATACATACATACATACATACATACATACATACATACATACATATACATACATACATACATATACATACATACATACATACACATACATACATACATACATACATACATATATACATACATATATACATACATACATACATATATACATACATATATATATACATACATACATACATACATATATATACATACATACATACATATATACATACATATATATACATACATACATACATATATACATACATATATGCATACATATATATATACATAGAGGTTGGCTAAGATCAAAGTGGTAGTTCCTAAGCTTTGGTGCTACCAATTCGTTTTTCAATTTTCAAAGTTCAAAACGTCGATCCGAACCATTCAAGTTGTTCTCCATATTAAATTGTGCTTTGAGACCAAATTTTACATTTTTCTGAATTTGCTTACTATTTATTAAGCCACTTTGAAAATCACTGATCCAACGGTGGCTTAACAAAACAGTAAAATCAGAAGCCACCGTTGGATCAGCTGTTTTCAAAGTGGCCTAATAAATAGTAAAAAAATTCAGAAAAATGTAAAATTTGGTCTCCAAGCACAATTTAATATGGAGAACAACTTGAACGGTTCAGATCGATGTTTTGAACTTTGAAAATTAAAAAATGAATTGGTAGCACCAAAGCTCAGGAACTACCACTTTGATCTTAGCCAACCTCTATATACATATATATACATATATATACATACATACATAGATACATATATACATACATACATATATATACATATACATATATAGAGGTGGGCTACGGTGAGTTGCGAAGTAAAGCGACTATTTTACTTCACGCTCATATTTTGCGATTTTAAAGTTTAAAATGTCGATCCGAACCGTTCATCTTGTTCTCCGTATTAAAATGTGCTTGGAGACCAAATTTTATATTTTTTGGAATTTATTTACTATTTATTAAGCAATTTTGAAAGTCGCTGATCTGATGGTCCAAAAAAAATTACTGTTTTTTACTGTTCACAGCAAAACAGCAATTTTCAAAAATGCTTAATAAATAGTAAAAAAATTCCAAAAAATGTAAAATTTGGTCTCCAAGCACATTTCAATATGGATTAAACATCTAACGGTTCGGATCGGTCATTTGGACTTTCAAAATAAAAATACGGCATGAAGTAGAAACGCGTTTTACTTCGCAACTCACCGTAGCCCACCCCTACATATATATATATATATATATATATATATAGGGTCTGTCTAAATTGCTGCTGGCAGTATTTCGGCAGAGGTGCTGCCGGGGCTATATTTAGCCGTGTGATGTCCAAACAACAAATCCAAACCGTTAGATGTTTAATCTATATTATAATCTACTTGGAGACCAAATTTTACATTTTTTGGAATTTTTTTACTATATATTAAGCTGGTTTGAAAACCGCTGATTTCATTAAATTTCTGCAGCATTGAAATCAGCGGTTTTCAATCCAGCTTAATATATAGTAAAAAAATTCCAAAAAATGAAAAATTTGGTCTCCAAGTAGATTATAATATAGATTAAACATCTAACGATTTAGATTTGTTGTTTGAACATCAAAAAATAGAAAAAACAGTGGCAGCACCGCCGGCAGAAATGCTGCCGGCAGCAAATTAGCCACAGCCTATATATATATAGAGTTAGGTTGGGGTTCTATGGATAGCACAGTGGCCACTATGCTACGGCTCAATATTCGAGTTTTCAAAATTCAAACTGTCGATCCGAACCGTTCATCTTATTCTCCATATTAATATCTGCTTGGAGACCAAATTTTACATTTTTCTGAATTTTTTTACTATTTATTAAGTATTTTACAAAATTGTTGATCCAACGGTGACTGCACAAAACAGTAAAACCGTTGGATTAGCGATTTTCAAAGTGGCTTAATAAATAGTAAAAAAATTCAGAAAATTATAAAATTTGGTCTCCAAGCAGATATTAATATGGAGAATAAGATGAACGGTTCGGATCGACCGTTTGGATTTTGAAAACTCGAATATTGAGCAGTAGCATAGAGGCCACTATGCTATCCATAGCACCCCAGCCTAACTCTATATATATATATATATATATATATATAGAGGAGGGTTCAAATGCCTCCATGTTTTTGTGCCTCTATCATGCCTCCATCTCTCTCCATCATTTTCAAAGTTCAAACAGTCGATCCAAACCGCTCAATCTAAACTCCATACTAAAATATGTTTGGAGACCAAATTTTATATTCTTAGGAATTTTTTTACTATTTTTTTAGATAGGTACAAAATCAGTAAATCTGAACCATCTAAAAACAGTATTTTTGTACCTATCTAAAAAAATAGTAAAAAAATTCATAAAAATATAAAATTTGGTCTCCAAACATATTTTAGTATGGAGGTTAGGTTGAGCGGTTCGGATCGACTGTTTGAACTTTGAAAATGATGGAGAGAGATGGAGGCATGATGGAGGCATTTGAACCCTCCTCATATATATATATATATATGGTCCAGCTAATTTGCTGCTAGCAGCATTTTAGCCGGAGGTGCTGCCACTGTTTTTTCTATTTTTTATGTTCAAATGAGAAATCTAAACCGTTAGATGTTTAATCTATATTATAATCTACTTGGAGACCAAATTTTATATTTTTTGGAATTTTTTTACTATTTATTAAGCTGGTTTGAAAACCGCTATAGATTAAACATATAACGGTTTAGATTTGTCGTTTGAACATCAAAAAATAGAAAAGACAGTGGCAGTACCGCCGGCAGAAATGCTGCCAGCAGCAAATTAGCCACATAAATTTAATTTTCACAAAGATGACGATATGTAAATATTGAGCGGACAATTAGGTGATTTAAATTTTCAAAATGAATATATGGAACCTAACTAATGACACAACTTTACTTCATGAAGTACCTTAAAATTAAAATTAAAAACCTAAATGCTGAATCCAATATGTTAATTTTAATTCTTTTTATAAAGCAATTCCACATAATTTTATATATTTTTCTTAAAATTGTTCCTGCCAAAATAAGAGTCTATAAAATTTAAGGATTTAAGTATATCACAATATATAATTTTTCTTGTCGATGCAATTGAAGTCGGCATTTTAATGCCAATCATAAGAAAATAAGTATATCACAATATATAAATTTGAGTTGTCATTCTTTTGGTTTCAGTGCAAAATCAAGATTTTCTTTCAAATAGGTACAAATAGATATTTGATATGATCAGATGAGATCTAATGCAATGCTTATTAATTTAAGCTATCCATTTTTCAAAATATAACTAAGGACGGTAGGGTTGCCAAAAAAGCTCGTAGTTCGTGATTCGAAAAAAAATTCACAATTAACTTGTTCGATTGAAGTTCGTTCTGAACCAAATTAAACTAGTTCAATTCGAATCTTATTCAAAGTCAAACTCAAACTGGATATAGTTCGTACGAAATTGGTTCGCGAACTATTTAGGCTCAAATATCAAATTAACATGTACCATTCAAATTAGAGCAACGTCAGTGGCTCAGTGCAAAATCAAGGTTTCCTTTCAAATAGGTACAAATAGGTGCCTAATATGATCATATGAGGTCTAATGCAATGTTTAGTTTAAGCTATCCAATTTTCAAATAATAACCAAGGACGGTAGGGTTGCCAAAAAAAAACTCGTAGTTCGTGATTTGATTGACTTCGATTCGAAAAAAACATCGCAAGTAACTCATTCGATTGAAGTTTGTTCTAAAACAAATCAAACCAGTTTAGTTCGAATCTTATTCAAATTCAAACTCAAACTAGAGCAAATTTGATTTGATTTGATTCGTTTGCAGCTAATGATAATATACAAAGTGAACTAAAAAGTTTATGCAATTTTGATTGCACACATAACTCATGAAATATAACAAAATGGACAGCTCAAATTTATAACTTAAATTTCAAATTTTCAAATATTAAAACTTGTTGCTCTAAAATCACCTCCTTCAATAAAATAATATTTCACAAAAGAGAATTTTTTGAATTAATATGTACGAACTATGAGATCCACTTTATAATCTGTACAGACTAAATCCGCACTAATATTAAAAAACTATGTGTTAAAATTAAACGACCAGATTAGTTTCATTTAAAATTAGACGGCCGAAATTTGTTAACTCAAAAGATTCTCTTATGAGTTAATGCAGAGGATATGTGTTCGCATTTCAACTGCATGCAAGTAGGAAAAACAGGTGGTCTGGTTGGAAAAAATAAATAAATCAACGTATCAACTACTCCAGATGATGCCAAATATATGGATTAATTGCTCTACCAAGAAAAAATAAAAATAAAAAAAGAAACAAATGAAAAAGTTGTCAAACAACCAACCATGAATATTTTTGATAAAAAAAAATTATTCACATGCAACAATATATATTTGCAATCAAGCCCAAAGCTATTTGTTTATTGGGATTGTACTTTAGTAAGATTGATATGATGCAATGAGATGTACTTTTTTATACCCTTTTGAAAAAGAAATCATAAGCCTAGATATTCCTTTTTATTTAATTATTCACTCCCAAGTAACACTCTTTCATAATTTCATGATGTACTCTAACATAGTGACAAATTAATTATTCGGATTTGATTCAGCATGGTCAAAAATTTGTGATTCGGATATAATTCGAGAATGATTCGAAATTGTCCGGATCAGAGATCTCAGTTCTACAAGAGAACCAAAAAATATATATTATGGGAAAAATCCGCGAACAAATTTGTAAAATTTGGGAAAAAAATTCGTAAAACTCGCGAATTATTCTGGTTTAATTCGGTCAAAGTTCGATCAACCGAATAATTCGGCATTTGATTTGGTATCACAAAAAAAAACGAATTATTCACGAATAGATAACTATGTACTCTAGTGCATGATAGAGAGAAAACAATGGCTTAACTTTAATTTGAAAAAGAAAGCTATTAAATAAAATTTATTAGTGATGTTTTAATTGTATTTTCTGGATTTGAATGTGTGTATCTCATTTCCTTGGACATTTACTGATGTTTGATTATTTGCAACAAAACAATTGTCACATAAAAGAAATTATATATGATGTATAAAAAAATAGCATTGAAGCCTGATAAAGATTCTCAACTATGGTCATATTTTTTTTCAATTTTTCTTAGTACAAAGTACGCTTATAAGTTGTCTTTATTTTTTTTCAAAAAAAAAAAATTTCAATTCAAAATAAATCTCTCTCTGTCTCTCTTTCTCTCTCAATAAAATAAAAGTTATAACGAAATTAGCAAAGAGGTTTTATCCATTATTACCAGTAATCCTAATTTTTTATGCTTAATTACTTCCTTTATTTTTCTTTAAAAAAAGGCTCTCAATTCTCAAATCAGTTGTGTAATTATATTAACATTGCACGGTAATGAAGAATGACAAGTACATGAAGAGGGAAGAATTTTGCATGCTATCATGCAAATGTTACTCATTTATCTTGTAATTCATTCTAACTTGTTATATATAAGAAAAAAGTTGAAATGTTTTATCAAATAAGTTTACTTTTATTATTCTAATAAGATATGAATGAAAAAATATATAAGTGAACTAATTCCATTATTGATTTTTAACAATTTTTTTAATTTTAAAATGAGAAATAAGAGAAAATCAAAACCATTAGATCCAATAATTTAAAAATATTTGTTCTCTAATAGAGCAATATATCATCCTCATATACTCGATCTAGTGATTTCTAGAGACTCAATCAGGGTTCAATCCGTACAGCTCCATATCATACCAACATGTAGTGAGCCCAAGAACAGAGTGTAACATTTTAACTGTTATTAGAGACAAACCTCAATCAAAATAAAGCATAACGGGCATTTTGTGTGTACTATAGATTTCCGTCTCTTTGAAAAATGTGCAATATCATGAATTGAATCATTTACATCTTTGAATTTGTTGCATGCAAATTTATAATCTACAAAACATCACCGTTCTTGTGAAAAGTTCTCTTGTTTACTCCAAAACCACTTTGGTACCCAAACATTTGCCAATATAAGTAAGCTTCTGCAACGGAGTCAAACTTATCACCTACTGTAGGTGGACTTATGAGTCGAATCTCATATGGATCTGATTGTCTTTCTAACTGTTGGGTTACATTAACCAGTTCATCAACCTAATTCTTAGCCTTGTTCTGATTTTCACCATAATTCAGATTCTCATTCGATTTCTCATCAGAAAAATTCAAAGCACCCATATTCAAATCCCATTCATGCATACATGAATGGGAAACTATGTCGTCTACACTTTTTTTATTTAAGTCAAAATTCATTATGTAATTATGCTTTTTCAAAAAAAAAAAAATTACAAAACAAATTACCAATACTAGTGACCAATGCATTAACATATAAAATCTGACAAAACATACTGTGAACAAAATAACAAATTATGTTAGGAAATAAAATAACAAATTATGTCAGGGAATAACAAATACTGTGAACAAAATAATAAAATATGACAAAACATACTATGACAAAACATATACGTATAACTATAAATATATCACTAATCCTATAAATGTCAATATAAACCATATAATATATCACAACCAATCCTATTACCAAATTATCAATTCTTTATACAATTTCTCAATTTATACTTTATCAACAAATGCATAACAAAGTTTGAAACTTCAGTTGATGTATATAGTAAACATAAACAGACATCGTGTAAATCAATTTACAATGTATAATGCAAATCTACTAATTTGCAATTGTAAAAAACTACCACACTGTGAACATGTGAAACATAAACATGACAAACTAAACTAATGTATCATGTTCACATCATAATTGAATCTTGTAAACAACAATTGATAATCGTTGAAAACTAAACGATCTATGTAACTTTCAATACGAAATTAAAAATTTACATAAAAAAACTTGATGCAAATTCGATACCAGTATATAATGAACAAAATTGATGTAAAAGCGAAATTGGATACCAGTATATAATCAGAAACTCACTTAATAGCTTTCAACACTTCGATGTTATTCTTCAATGATGATCTTGAATGGAGAAATGATGCTAAAATTAGAATCACAGGAGATGGTGCTCCTCAATGCTGTGACTCAATCCTCGAAATAAATCGATTCACACAAAGAAGAAATAGAAGAGGAAACAAATCAAATCAGAAAAGGAAAAAAAAAAGAAAAAATCAATTTAATTTTCAAAAAAATGGAAAGTGGTAAAAATGAAAGGGTTTAAATAGGAAAAATGACGGCGGTAGTGGGGACCGCGTCGTTCTCGGTTATGGCTGTTATAGACGATTGAAAGCGCGTGGCCAAAAATAGACATCTTTAGTTACCGGCGGTTGAAAGCGCGTCGGAACCAAGCTAAAACGGAAAGATTTTTACATGTGGGGATTATCGGGAGACTGAAACAGGGGACGTTACCTTTTCTCTTTAATTTAATATCGAGAAGTTGTATTAGGTAACAGTTTGTATGTCTTGGATCGCATTAATTTAATTGATTAGTTTTGTTTCAAATTGATTAGACGCATGATCAATTTTCATAAAAAATATTTTTTAAAAATAGCTGTCAAAATTAAATGAATTTCTTATATAAATAAGTTGTTATGGACAATCTTATATCTTGATTTTTTTCCCATACCATAAAAATAGTAACAAAATATATAAAATTTAATTTCAACAAGATGGCGATATGTAAATATTGAGCGAACAATTAGATCATTTAAATTTTCAAAATGAATATATGAAACCTAACTAATGACACAACTTTACTTCATGAAGTACCTTAAAATTAAAATTAAAATCCATACGCTGGATCCAATATATGTTAATTTTAGTTTGTTTCATAAAGCAATCCCACATAATTTTATAAATTTTTTTAAATTTGTTCTTCACAAAATCAGAGTCTATAAAATTTAAGGATTTAAGTATACCACAAAATATAATTTTTCGTATCAATACAATTGCTGTCGGTATTTTGACGTCAATCATAAGAAAAAGTATATCCCAATATATAAATTGTAGGCGTCATTCTTTTGGCCTCATGATTAGGGCTGCTAAAAAAAGCTCGTAGTTCGTGATTCGATTGACTTTGATTCAAAAAAAAATTTGCAATTAACTTGTTCGATTGAAGTTCATTTTGAAACAAATTAAACCAGTTCAGTTCGAATCTTATTCAAACTCAAACTCAAACTGAGTATAGTTCGTTTGAAATTGGTTCGCAAACTATATAGGTTAAAATCTCAAATTAACATGTACCATTCAAATTAGAGCAACACCAATGGCTCAGTGCAAAATCAAGGTTTCCTTTCAAATAGGTACAAATAGGTACCTGATTTGATCAGATTAGATCCAATACAGTGCTTAGTTTAAGCTATTCAATTTTCAAAAAATAACAAGGGCAGTAGGGTTGCAAAAAAAATAAGCTTGTAGTTCGTGATTTGATTGACTTCAATTCGAAAAATAATTCGCAGTTAGCTCATTCGATTGAAATTCATTTTGAAACAAATTAAACCAGTTCGGTTCGAATCTTATTCAAACTCAAACTAGAGCAAGTTTGATTTGATTTGATTCGTTTGCAGCTCATGATAATATACCAAGCGAACTAAAAAGTTTATGCAATTTTGATTGGACACATAACTCATGAAATATAACAAAATCGACAGCTCAAATTTATAACTTAAATTTCAAATTTTCAAATATTAAAACTTGTTGCTCTAAAACCTCCTCCTTAAATAAAATAATATTTCATCTAATTCTTTCCGTGCTGTACTTTCATATAACATTTCAACTACATACAAGTAGGAAAAACAGGTGGTATGGTTGAAAAAATAAAATAAATCAACGCATCAACTACCACATATGATGCCAAATATATTGATTAATTGCTCTACCAAGACCCCAAAAAAAAAAAAATCCAAAAAGAAACAAATTAAAAAGTTGTCAAACAACCAACAATGAATACTTTTGATAAAAAAAAAATATATATATATATTCACATTGCAACAATATATATTTGCAATCAAGCCCAAAGCTATTTGTTTATTGGTATTGTACTTGGCTCAGATTGATATGATGCAATGAGATGTACTTTTTTATACCCTTTGAAAAAGAAATGACAATCCTGGATATTCTTTTTTATTTAATTATTCACTCTCAAGTAACACTGTTTCATACTTTCTTGATGTACTCTAACATAGTGACAGATGAATTATTCGTGATTCGGATATAATTTGAGAATGATTCGAAATTATCTGTATCAGAGATCTCAGTCCTACAAGAGAACCAAAAAATATATTATGGGAAAAATCCGCGAACAAATTCGTAAAATTCAGAAAAAAAATTCGTAAAATTCACGAATTATTCTAGTTTAATTCAATCAAAGTTCGGTCAACCGAATAATTCGGCATTTGGTTTGGTATCCCAAAAAAAAATGAATTATTCACGAATCTTGTAACTATGTACTCTAGTGCATGATAGAGAAAGAAAACAATGGCTTAAGTTTAATTTGAAAAAGAAAGCTATTAAATAAAATTTATACGTGGTGTTTTAATTGTATTTTCTGGATTTAAATGTGTGTATCTCATTTCCTTGGACATTTACTGATGTTTGATTATTTGCAACAAAACAATTGTCACATAAAATAAATTATATATGATGTATAATAACATTGAAGCCTGATAAAGATTCTCAACTATGGTCACATCCTTTTCAATTTTTCTTAGTATATAGTACACTTATAAGTTGTCTTTATTTTTATCAAATATAATATATATATATATATATATAATGAAGAATGACAAGTCCATGAAGAGGGAAGAATTTTTGCATGCTATCATGCAAATGTTACTCAAATATCTTTAAAATCATCCTAACTTGTTATATATAAGAAAAAAAGATGAAATGTTCAATTACATAAGTTTACTTTTATTATTCTAATAAGATATTTAATAAAAAAAATGTAACTGGACTAACTGCATTATTGATTTTCAACATATATTTTTGAATTTTAAAATGAGAAATTAGAGAGAATCAAAACAGTCAGATCTAACAATTTAAAAATATTTGTTCCAATCGGATGTCACAAGAACAGAAAGTAAAAATAGATTGTGATATACGCTGATTAGCTTCGGTCGAGTTAAATGCCCACTGTTGAAGAACCACATTTGATTCCATGCATTTGGGGTGGGGAATTCAGACCAAATAAAATGCTTAACATAGCATCAAATCCGGTCCCTCCATACCCCCAACGATGGAAAAGGAGGGAAGTTATGAAAATATTTGTTTCAATCGGATACCGTAAGATCTGGAGATAAAATTAACCTCAGAATTAATGCTACAAATGGAAACAAGTCGAGTTCTTATTATATTTTTTATTCCTTAAGATCTGCTATCCATTAATACCCCACAATATTTTGTTAGACCCGTATAGTAAAATAAACAAATATCCGAAATAATTATTGGCTATAAAGCTAGTGAATTTTGTTCAATAAAAATACAAAAGATCTAATCATTGAAATTAAAATTTTTCCAAATACTTTTCTGTTTTGCTTTCCATTTGCCCTAATGGCCTAATATAAATCCTGATTCACCCATAAAAAATGCAAAATAATTGGCAACACCAATTTGATATCAAAATCGAGATAACAATCTAAAATAATTAACAAAAAAAAATTGATAAGAATACGGGGTATACATACAAGCTTGTAAATAGCCTACCTATATATTTCATTTAATAAAAGAGGAGGTTTCAATGCTTCATCTTTTTCATACCTCATATTTTATATCTTCATTTTCAAAGTTCAAAATTGTCAATCTGAACCGTTCAACATAATATTTATAATAAAATATTCATGGAGATGAAATTTTATCATTTTAAAAAAAAATTTACTATTTTTTAAGATAGGTACAAAATCACTGTTTTTGAACCGTTCAAAAAACAATGATTTTCTACCCATCCTAAAAAATAGTAAATTTTTTTCAAAAATTATAAAATTTCATCCCTAACCATATTTTAGTATATATATAATGTTGAACGGTTCGGATCAACAATTTGGACTTTGAAAACGAAAATATAAAATATGAGATATGATGAAGTATGAAAGACATGAGGCATTGGAACCCTCCTTTTAATAAAATTGACGAAATTGATTATAACAATTGATTTTTGGGTTTTATTTTTATTTCTCATAATTTACAATTTACAAGTTGGGAAGTATATACAACTTTACAAAGAAGCGGTTGATGCTATATTCTTAAATGCTATAAGATTTTTTATTTATTTTTAGAATTAATTTTTTATTATTTACCGCTAAAAAAACCGTAGTTTTAATTAAATTAGAGGAAATAATAACTAATTTAGGAGAATAATTAGAGGATTCATTAATTTTACCACAAAAAAGCATCTGGACCTTGTAAGTTGTAACCAATTTCCATAGAAGATATTTGAAAAAACTATATGTCGAAATTAAATGAATTTTTTATATTAAAAATGTTCGCATATTACTATTTTTATATTGAGGTACTTTTTGAAATATGATGTGTGATTACTACAGTTTTAAATCTTCATATTCAAAATTCCATTTGTTTATCGGAACCATTCAACGTGAAAATACAATCAAAATTTGCTGTCTTATTATTATTTTGATAATTTTAAGATTAGAAGAAACCATTGTTATTTGACAATCTAAATTTAATCTTTTTGATATCGTGGATTTTTTCTCCATACCATAAAGACAGTAAAAAATAAAAAAATTAAAAAAATTAATTTTCAACAAGATGTCATTTGAATTTTCAAAATGAAGATATGGAACCTAACTAACGACACAACTTTACTTCATGAAGTACCTTATAATTAAAATTAAAAATCCAATCTGTTAATTTTAGCTCTTATTAATTATAAAGCAATTCCACATAATTTTATCATTTTTTTAATTTGTTCCTGCCAAGATCTGTCGAAATTTTTATTAATATTCAAAATTAATAAATAATTTCAAAATCTACACCCCATGCAGAGAAATTTTGAAATCTGTTCAAACCAGAGATTACATTTCCGGTTTCATACAAATTTTACGTAAATTTTTTTTTTTCCGATTCTAGACATTCCGAAACCGGAAAAAAAAATTCCGATCTGCAGAACCAGAAATTAAATTCCCGGTTAATTTTTTTTTTAAACAGAAAGATATATAAGTTAAATTAACCACTTAACCAAACAATGTAGTTATCTATTCAAGCACGAGATTTTATAGAAAAGTTAAAAATACAGTCAATTGCAGAACAAACAATCATTGTCCTTGTCAATTAATTTTTTAATATTGTATACTTTATCTTGTCAGTTATTTAAGTTATTTTCTGTTTTTTTTAAAGAAAAAATAGAACCGGAAATTTAATTTTTGATTTTGGAAATTCAAAATTAAAACTGTAATTTTTTTTTCTCGGTTCCGAAATTTCAAAATTTCAAAATAAATCTGCGGTTTTTGCAGTTTTCAAAATCTTATCAAATTTTGAAATTTAATTTTTTTTAATATTAATAAAAATTTCGGCAAGATCAAAGTCTATAAAATTCACGGATTAAGTATATCACAATTTATAAATTTCAGGTGTCATTCTTTTGGCCTCATGATAATATACAAAGAGAAAAAAGTTTATGCAATTTTGATTGGACACATAACTCATGAAATATAACAAAATCAACAGCTCAAATTTATAACTTAAATTTCAGATTTCCAATTAGTAATAAATAAATAAAAAATGAAAACTTGTAGCTCTAAAACGGAATTTTTTTTATTCATAGAAATTATAAAATTCGGATGTACAAAAATAGAAAGAGTACCTCGTTTGTATTAAATATAGTAAATTAGGACTCATTGAGTCCGATTCATAGTTTTTTTTTTTTCCCTCTCTTGATCTGTGGCACTGGAAAAAAGAAAAATTTATGGATTGTACTCAATGATTCTGATCTATAAAGAAGTTGATTTTCTGAGCACAAAGCCCTATGTAACCATTGATTTTCTATGAATACATATGGTTTTTTTCCGCATAAAATTAACTATTTAGGGATCAGAATAATTGACCCTTTGTATCTGAAAATACAAAATGTTTTGTGCCACATAAAATCAATCCTTTTATGGATTAGACTCATTGAGCCCGATCCATAATTTTTTTTTTTAAAACTGCACAGAGAATTTGCAAAAAAAGAAAAAAATTGAATCCGATCTCACTATATTTGATACAAACGAGGTACTATTTCTATTTCTGTACGTCCGAATTTTATAATTTCTATGAGTGAAAAATTTCCCTCTAAAACCTCTTCCTTAAATAAAATAATATTACATCTATTTCTTTCCATGCTGTACTTTCATATAACATTTCAACTGTATTAAGGTAGGAAAACAGGTGTATGGTTGCAAATAATAAAAAAAGAACACAATGTATCAACTACCCCAGATGATGCCAAATTTAAGGATTAATTGGTCCACCAAGACAATTTTGGGCTGATAATGACCATATAAATAAATTGCCAAAAAGAAACAAACAAAAAAAAGGTATGTCAAATAACCAACAATTAATATAAGAGCACAGTAAAAAAATATACTCTGGGTCCAAAAAAATAAAATAAAATATTCACATTGAAAATAATGCATAACTTTTTAGATATTTTCAATCAAGCCCAAAGCTATTTGTTTATGCCTTTATGGGTATTGTAGTTGACTAAGATTGACATGATGCAATGAGATGTACTTTTTTTTGGGGGAATTTCATGTATACTTCTCAAAAACTTCAAAATTACATATTTGTCCTTCTAAATTTTAAAATTACGTATTCCCCCTCTAAACTTCAAAAATTTAAAGCAATTCCGATCCGCACACACTGCATTAAGATTTGTGCATGTCAATTCAAGATCCGTGCTCGTTCGCTTCAAAATTCGTGTTGATCTAACATACACATATCTTAAAGCAGTTCAGATGGTAGAGGAACCTTTCGTGATTCAAATTTAAGTCTGATGGGTGTTTTATGCTTTAAATTAAGAGTACAATAGGTATTTTATAAATTTAGAATGAGTTTTAATATAAAAGATAATAAAATGAGTGCATTTGTAAGTTTTTGAAGTTTAGAGAGAAAAATATGTAATTTTAAAATTTAGAGGGGGAGAAATACCTTTTTACACCCATTGAAAAAGAAATCATACCGTAGATATTATTTTTTATTTAATTATTCACTCTCAGCTATCAAGTCACACTGTTTCATGATGTACTCTAGACTCTAGTGCATGCATGATAGAGAAAGAAAACAGTAGCTTAAGTGAGTTTAATTTGAAAAAGAAAGCTATAAATTAAATTTACAAGTGGTGTTTTGTACTTTCTGGATTTGAATGTGTATATTTCATTTTTTTGGACAATAACTTATATTTGATTATTTGCAACACAACAATTGTCACATAAAAAAAAAGCTATACATGATGTATAATAGCATTAAAAATGATAAATAATCTCAACTACGATCTTATTCTTTTCATTATTTATTAGTACAAATTGAGCTTATAAGTTGTCTTTATTTTTGTCAAAAAAAAATTCTTTAATTTTTTTAAATAGGGTTCTTATGAATGGATAATTTCAATGGCTTATAAATAAAGAATGACACAAAATATATAAATTGATTTGTATAATTGAAGTATTGCATGAGGTACATAACTTCTGAGTTCGCATTTTTAACTCAAATTTTGAGTTTGCTTGTGAAGAATTTGAATCGCCCGTTACGAATTTAAAGCTGTCAGCTTTCTAGAATTAATCCGCACCGCAAGTTTTTAAATTGGTTCGGATTCTTAACCAACGGTCTGTATTCTAATCTCAAATTTTGAATTACATTAGAGAATATTCACTTCAGAAATTGCATGATTCATCATGGGCCCTAGAAAATTAATATCTTGAAAAGAAATGTAAAATTATTGAAAAATAAAATGAAAATTCATTATTGTGTCTGAAGAATCAATCAATTCTTGATTCTTCTAAAATTTTAAGGTTTTGCAGGGGGCAACAAGAAAAATTGCTCTTCAAATTTTTGATCAGACGGTGGTTGTGAGAGCAGAGAGGACAAGAGATGACACGCTGTCCCATGGAATTGATAGACGCTGCCGTTTCAACGGTAAGAATGTAACATAACTACACAAGTACATAACAAAGCGGAGATATTGCGGTCCCCATCCCACTGACTTGTGGGACCCACTGGTCGGATAAGCAGCCCATTGGTCCACCAGGGGAGCAATCATTTTTTCTCGTTGAATGTCTGAAATGGAATACCGACCGTTTCGGTCATGACCGAAACTGCAATTCTACCGAAATTTCGTCAATTCCAGGTAATTTTAATTTGAAATTTTTTTTATGAACATAATTTATTTGGTACAAATATATATTTTCGCATAAAAATAAAGTTTGAGTCCAAAATATAGTTTTAATATTCATCAAATGTTTCAATTTTGTGCAATCGAAATTTGACATTTATTATTATTGCATCATCAAATCATATTCGAATCAGTATATAATTTGAAGTGACAATGTATATACATAATACATGATATAAAAAACACCGTACAAATTCATTTTTTAATGTTTAAAACTTTTTAAAAATAATTCCATAATTTTTTTTACCATCGAAAGGAGATAAGGGCTAGTGGGAATTTGCGTGCTTTTTTTTTACTATTGAATAAACTAACTTTAAGTTATAATTAAATGGTCACACGAGTCACGTGAGGCACGTTTGATCACGGCACATCTGGACACGACGTGAAAAATTTGCTTGGTCACGGTATATCATGACACGAGATTAAAGTCACGGCGTATTAATCATGGCACGGCATGTTTTTTATAAGGCTCACAATTTCAAATTTTTATTCAATGTGGTATCCTCATATATCATATAAGCCATCTAAACTTTCAAAATTATGAATTGTTTATCAAATTATTCAAGATTTCAACAAGAGCCGCTCTGGGTTGGTATTCTTATTATTTAAACAAAGATACAACTCAAATCTATTAGGATCTTTGGTTGGCTAATTCGGATATACAGTATAATTTAATTTGTCTCATTTCAATGATTTAAGATAGTATATTAGAATTTTATTCCTCAAATTCATTTTCCCTGTTATGCTAAGATTCAACAACCTTTTTCTTTAGCACTTTTGAATATTTTTTCTGTGGTCTCAATCAGTGGTGGAGTCAGATTTTCGAACTATTAAAGATTAAACACATATGATCAAGAGGAGGGTTCAAATGCCTCCATTTTTTAAAACTTTAATAACTCAAAATTTAAAACTTAAAAGTCAAAATAAAACCGTTGGGTATGATCTACGTCATTTTATTTATGCACGGGTAAAAAATTATGACATTTCAATTTTCTTTTGATTGCCATCAAGAGCTTGTAAAAAATGCATTAATGTGGATGATTTCTGGACGTTGATTTTTGAACTTATTGATTCACATAAAAATAAAATTGAAATGTGATAATTTTTTATGAGCACATAGAGAAAATAACATAGATCACATCTAACGGTTTTATTTTGACTTTTAAGTTTTAAATTTTGAGTTATTAAAGTTTTAAAAAATGGAGGCATGGTGGAGGCACAAAAAATGGAGGCATTTGAACCCTCCTCTATGATCAATTATATAAAATTTTCATGCGAAGAATGAAGATCAATTTTACAATTGTTATGGGTAAAGATTTTAAAAAATTAGGGATCAAACCTAGAACGAATAAAGTTTCCTAATTGTTATGGGTAAAGATTTTAACAGAGCAATTTTGGATTCATACAATGCATGAACTATTAAGCAACATTTTATGATTTTATAGGCAGTGCGCTGTATGAATGCAAAACTGTTTTGTTAATACCCGTCAAATTAAAATCAAAGTACCCAATAATAGATATGCACATAGAAAAATTAATATATATCATATTTAGTCATTCTATTTTATTACTTGAATTTAAATTATATTATTTAAAGTTTTTAAAGTAAAACGTAACAGAGACATGAAAAAATAAAAACTTTGGGATACTTATCTTATTCTACCTAAAACCAAGCATTAAAATAAAGTATGAGGTCTAACTATCCAAGTCATTCTTCTTTTGAAAAAAGAAAAAAAAAAAAAAAAGTAAGGCTTGGGTGCTATGGATAACATAGAGAGCTACGGTGCTATGGCTCTATATATATTTGAGTTTTCAAAATTCTAACGATCGATCCAAACCGTTCATCCTGTTCTCCATATTAATATGTGTTTGGAGACCAAATTTTACATTTTTTTAAAATTTTTTTACTATTTTTTTAGCTAGGTAGAAAATCACTTGATCTAAAAAATTCTGCACCATTCAGATATTTGATTTTCTAACTATCTAAAAAAATAGTAAAAAATTTTCAAAAAATGTAAAATTTGGTCTCCAAACACATATTAATATGAACGGTTCGGATCGACCGTTAGAATTTTGAAAACTCGAATATTGAACCGTAGCACCGTAGCCCTCTATGCTATCCATAGCACCCAAGCCTTACTAAAAAAAAATGAAGGTGAAAAGGGGGATGAATATGTGTCTTGATTTGGGTCTTTAAAATCTCATTGTAGAACGGGTCCAATAAAAAAAAAAAAAAAAAAAAAAATCAGATATTCATATAATTCGCCTATATTTTAGCAAGTGTCAAAGTTCAAACCGACACCCAAAACCCCAGCTTCTTTAAATTTTAGAGAAGTAACAAATATTTTTTTAAAGAACTGAAAAGATACCAAATTTTTTTTTGATCACATGGAAGGAACCTAATTAAAATTTGTAGTTTCTTTAAATTTTTTTAAGAAATTATATATTTGATGTTAGTTCCTCACGTGCCATGCAGTGGCAGAGTCACAATGAATTAAAAATAAACAATTAGATTTTGAAAAGTGGGTATCGGTCTAAGTATATTCGGGTTGTTGTTTATTTCTAAAGAAAATTTTATTTAGTTTTGAAAAGTTCACAGTTTCAATTGATTAATTTACGGCAGTCCACAATCCTGCTAGTCGTACTACTAATTTTTTTTGTTTACTCCTAATAAAATTCTGACTATGCCTCTGATGTCATAGTTTGTTATCCTTCTTAAATAAGTAAAGAAGAACAAATTAGATTCCAAAGTAATCATATATTTAATGTGGTTCCTTCCATGTCATAATTTTCTTTTGTCATATTTTCGATCCTATAAAATTTGTATTTTTTCTTATAAAAATTTAAAATAGCAAATATCCTAACATAACACATCAATTATTTAAGGCAATTACAATTTTGGAAATGAAATGCAGTTCAGAGTTCAGACAAAGTGGGGTGCTAGTGTGTGTGCACATTTGTTAGGTGATAGCAAACACACATTAAGCGACACTAAATAAGAAGATAAAACAATTAATCGTTAGTGATAGACTAACCACCAATGTCTTTTATAATAATTCTTAATTGGTATATGACCTTTTATGATTTGCATGGATAACCATTAACTAACTATCAATTCAACTTTAAATTAATCATGTCTACAACTATTACAACTTTAAAGAAATATTTAGGAAAAGGTACTTTATGGAGATACTAGTACTTGGAAAGACTTGTACAAACAAATTATATAGTTAATTAAAGTGGTTAACAATTAGAATTTTGGATCCTGATAATTGTCTAGGGAACTATAATTGTCCCCGCACTTCTATTCCTGCACCATCTCTGCACCATAAATGCTATAACTGTCTAGGGAACCACAAAAACTCCAGCACCATTAACTAAATATCAATTTTACTTTTAATTCATCATATCTACATCTATTACAACTTTAAGGGTTCGGCAGAAGTTAAAATGTTACTGTTCACGTGGGGAAAAAAAATTCACTATGAATTTTTTTTTCTCACGTGAACCGTAAAAATCAGTTCAAATTTTTTTGCAACCCATTCCTATTTCCATTCCCTTAGGTTTGTCGAACAGGCTCTAAAATTTTTTTTAGAAAAAGATCCTTTATGGATACTAGTGCTTGGAAAGACTTGTACAAACATATTATATAGTTAATTAAAGTGGTTGACAATTCTAATTTTTCAATGCTTTATTACTAATATTTTTTTTTCATTCTCAAGCCATTTATGATTTTCATTTATATGAAAAGATTTTTTTAATAATAGTTGTTTGTACTAAACACTAAATTAAGAAGCACAACTCTAGTTTATTCTCAATTTCTCACTTAGTTTTTGCAATTCCTCTTCTTCTTTTTTGTTAGGGTTTTTTTTTGTTTTGAGGAAAACTTTTGTGGTTTCTCAATGTTCTTTGCTAGTTTAAACGAGAAAAATAAAAAAAAAGGCAAATAACTGAGAGGAATTAAAATAATAAAGGAAGTTTGTCAGAAATTGAGAACACTATATATATGGGCCTGATTATAAGATTTCTATGGCGTTCTAATATATACTCTTAGTTGTGGGCCTAATTGGCAGTATTTGTATATGCAACTCAGTGCATATTTTCAAATAGTAATTAGTAAGCATACAATTTAGTCGGTTTTGAACCGAACCGAATAAGTTTGGACCAAACGGTTTGGTTTTTTCGGTTTAATGGTTCGGTTCAGTTTGGAAATTTTCAAAACCGAAATAACTAAACCGACTGAACTTTTCTATATTATGAATTTGGTCCGGATTGCCCCAGTTTATTTCTTAATATCTCGGTTTATTTCTTAATCAATTGCTTTTAAATACTTTGATTTATTTCTTAGTATCCCGGTTTATTTCTAAGTATCCCAGTTTATTTCTTAATATACTTCGATTTATTATAAATTAATTGCTTTAAATAAAAAATTAATATATTTTGGTTTGAAACGAACAAACCGAACAAACTGAAATAAAACTTTGATTCGGTTGCAATGCTAAATCGGTTCGGTTCAGTTATATTTTTGAAACCAAATTATAACTTTACTTTGCCTAGAAACCGAACCAAACCGATGAACATCCCTACATGCAATCACTGCCAATCTGCCATACATTTCCTCTTATTCAATAGGCTTTTATTTGTAAAATCTTAGCCTAGCTATGGCCTATAATAGCGAATTATGAACTACAAATTGGGCCATAATTCCTAGCCCATCTAAAATTTTATTTTTACTTGTAAACCCCTCATCTCCCAGTTATCACTTGTCTAAAATTTTATTTTTAGACCATCTGATTTAATTGTACTGAGAGCATCTCTACTCTGAAACTCTTGAAGTTTTTAAATAACTGTGAACTAATTTTTAAAAATTTTGTCTTTGAAAGTTTCTAAATCCCTACATCTCTGAAACTAAAATTAGAGTTTCTTAATTGCCACATCAGCAAATAAATTACAGGAGAAAATAATTTCAGCGAATTATTTGGCCATGTCAGAGTTTATAAACGATTTCTTATTAAGAAACTTTGAAGCAAAGTTGCTAAATAAGAAACCCAATTGCATCCCTGAAACTGATTTAGAAACTGTCACATTGGATTAAAAACTCTAAGAGTTTCAGAAATGTAGATGCTCTCAATCCGGTAATTTGAGGAGATGTGAATTCGACAGGTGAGTGTCAAATACCTCAACTTTTGCGTGACCGATGTGTGCGGTACCTATTCGGGGATAGCGCGGGGCCAGTATTCTTTGTGCTTTGATATTTGTGCAGAATGTATTTTAACGGTTGGGATTTTCAAACAAAACACTCAAAGTTTGAGGTATCTCAGAGGTTGGGATCGAACTCGGCCCGATAGCTTGCTCATGATCTCCTTCTTGCTTCAGTACGATACTATCAATCTTATAATCTTCCGCCTCAGATGACAACGACATAACTTCATTTTTTTTTTAACATATTATAATATAGATAATAAATATATTATTATATACTATTTAGTTTTAGGCAAAATTAAAAACAAAATTAAATTAAATGAAAATATAAAATCATATCAAAGCTAGTGTGGTAGAATCATAAATCGTACTGTGGTTTTTGCCAACTTGATCAAACTGAGTGATAAAGACACATTCTCAATATACTTATATATAAATGCTTCGATTTGTTATAATATAGATAAATCAAATTTTATCTCTATCTTTTTTTGAAATAATTTTTTTATATGCTCTGGTTTTAGTTAAAATCTAAACAAAAATAAAATAAAATAATAAATGAAATCTTACCAGAATTAGTATGTGGTAGTCATATATAAACCAATATTATCATACTTGATTCGGTAAAGCTTCAGATCAATGATTTATTGGTCAGATAAGTGAATCAATCGGTTCAACTGCTTTAAAACAATTGAATTTGATACTGAGCTGCTATCTTTTACCTTTTTGTAATGTCAATACAGTAATATCATGTGCATAGAGTTTAATTTTAACAAAATTCATTACTTAAATAATCCAAATAAAAATATTTGTATTTTCCAATTTAAATTAGTATACACCAATTTTTTTTAATTTACTATATAAATCACCAAAACAACAAATTTTTATTTTTATTTTGATTGACACACACCATTTTTATTTTTATTTTATAGAAAATTACAAATAAAGTATTTATCTCTTACACTAATAAAAAATGCAGCATAAATTGACGAAATTGGTACAAGTTGAAGTTCTCATCAATAGAGGCAAACCAATCCTTTGAGCAAAGGAGTGCCTCGATTGTCTCCAGTGTCATAGAACTCCGCAAATGATCTGTCAACTGACCCGCTGCACTAAAAGTTGAATTAGATGCAACGGTTGACACTTAAACCGCTAAGAAATCTCTTGCCATCTTTGCCAAAGTCGGATACAATTCCGAATTTTTTCTCCACTATTGCAAAATATCAAATTCTTCTTCTGACTCTAACATCACGACATCTTACAGATAGTTATCCAACTCGGATCTCTTTTGTCGCGATCGGCGGTTTTGATAACGAAATTTCTGAAAATTAATCTCACACTTCTTTTGTTTCTTGTTTTGACATTTCACTTGCGGTGACATATTAGTTTTCACTTGACAAGTTGTGCTTTTAAGCGACTTCTCCACACATTCAATTTTTTCTTTGTACGCATCAGTGGCTTCTCCATATGCAATACCAAAATAAAATTTCACCCATTCAAACTTGTGTCGAGAATCAAAAACACAAGCTAATATTAGTATCACGTTAGGTTTTTTCCAATATTTGTGGAATTTCCTTTAGCATCTCCTTTGATAAGCTTTGCAAAATGGGATTGGTATAATCTTCCAACAAAGTGCTATGAATAGTCCACACCTCCTTCAAATATGCATGTGAAGAAGGTTGTCTAAAAGTTTCAACTAGATAGCTTATCTTTTGAGTTAATTTAATTGATTTTCTTCCAATATCCAATAGCTTTCAACTTAGTGAAATTAATATTTTGGAATTAAAAAAGAAAACTAACAAAGATTTATTTATTAATGTGATTTTATTTTGTTAGTTTTACACCATGCTGGATTAATTAATTTAATATTATTTTAGTAGAAGGGGTTGATTGCAAACTACAAAAAAAATCTTAACACACTTAGGTTTCTTCAATTTGCTTATTGCATAAAGCAAGATTATATATAGTTGAGTAAATTTCACCAACTCTATATCATGAAATTGTGGTTTATACGAAGGTACTATAATTTTTTTGTATATTCATTGTCATGTAAATACGATGACCAACTCTTCCAATTGATGTTGAATCCTCACATTTAATGTATGAAAGATTTTATTTATAACTATGTGAAGAAAAAAAAAAGTTAAACATGTTTAAACTATTTAAACTATTCTTCAAAAGAGTTAGATGTTTGAATTTACAATCATTTAACATGTGAAGAAAATTCAAAACCAACACCTTTTTTTGAAATAATTCCGAAAATTTGGGCTACTTTCGCATCTGATTTTGCTTTATAAAGTTTTTAGTGTTAGAAATATATTTTGAAAACACAAAATTTATTTAAATAAATATTTATGTTAATATTAACGTTTTAATTTTATGAATTATGGAGCTAATTGTGAATTATTTGATTAATCCAATTTATACACGAAACTTACTATCCACTGCCACAGAAAATCAAATCAAATAGATATGGTAGAAAGCTAGCTGTGCGTGATGCAATTTCTAAATCTTGGCATTTACTCATAATCAATTGAATTAATTGCACCACCTTGCACAGGAAATAAAATCCAATTTCCATTTTCGCAGGATGTGATTAATTACCATTTATTCAAATATATATGACCGTTTCTTTGATTCACATTACATTGTTCAATTTATTTTAAAAGAAACGGTAATATATTGAATATTATTTTAATAGTCATGAATGCACAAATTAATTGATATCTATGGTTTTGCCTATAAATAGCACACATTCTTTAGCTCTTCCTCTTAGCTCTATAATTCATAAAACTTAATTTCTATTCTCCCACAAACAAATATTTTCTTTATAGAAAACATATTATTATGCTATCATTGTTGAAAGAAGCTACATCAACCTCTACCACGGTTGCGCCCGAAGGTAGAGGAATACCGGCGTAACTTGAGGCAAGCTTAACCGATTATTTCTGCGCTTAGGACAGGAAGTTGCCTTAGGTCCGCATTTTGTAGCTCCGGGTAATAAAGTTTTAATTATATTCTTGATTATACTTTTTAATGTAATTGTTATTTATTTAATGATCAAAATTCAGATTTAAAACTAGTTGGTTAGTTAATATTTTTTCAACATTTAGCGGCCCAAAAAGTCTCTTGGTATAAAATTTTTATTTTAGGCCAGGAATGAAACAATCAGCGGATTCTTTTCCTTTTGAGAATGTCATGGGCCAAATTAGCTTCCAAATTTTGATCAAATTTAGCTCAAGTCCGCAACTTCTTTTCTTTTGATTTTTTCTCTAAATTTTGTCAAACTTTTTTCTTTTGCTGGGTTGGTTGGTTTGCAAGTTGTTTCTATTATATCTTCTTGGTGCCATATTTTGATATTTGTGATGGATATTTCACAAATTAAGAGAATCTTTGTGTAAAAAATATGAGTAATCATGTCATTAAAGTGGCTGACTTGTGGGCTTGGGTGGTGCAAATTGTGTTTTTTTATTTTATTTTGCACTGGATGAGATGTCTCACCTGGGATTCCATGTTACTGAATTACACACATTCATATTTTATTTTTATTAAGATTTATATTTTTATATATAATAATATGATAAAAATTAGTATCAATGCTGTATGTTTATATATCATTTTTAACTAACAAATTTGACATCAAAATCTGTTAATTGAACCAGTGTTGCAAATAACGGTATATGCTTGTCGGAAGGACATGGTTCTGCCAAGCGATTAATCGGGAATAATTAGAAATAATGGGTCGATTAGTTAGAAAAATCTGTAACGATTTGATCGTCACCAACGACTAATCAGCCTATTAATCTGCCTAAATGGCCATTTTTTACAGCACTGAATTGAAAGTTTTATGGTTAGAAAGAAAATCAGTTTGTTTTAGAAATATTGCACCTAAATCATTTAGAAATTTAGAAACTCTAAATTATCTATCTAGTATTATTTTGATGCAAAAGTAGAGATGATGATTCTTATTTCAAACTTATTCTTATTTTGTTTTTGGATACTAAGGAACTACCAAGCCAAATCCAAACTGACAAGGAGGAGATGGTAGCTAGTGGTACCAATCATAGTGACGAATAAATTATTCGGGTTAGTTTCAGCAAGGTCAAAAATTCATGATACGGGAATAATTCTGGTATAATTCGGGTATAATTTAGGAATGATTCGGAATTATTCGGATCAGAGATCTCAGTTCTGTAAAAGAGCAAAAAAAAAAAAAATTTGGTGCGACTGAATTTGTTTGAAAATTGCATTGTAATTATTGCAAAATATAATTTATTTGCTTATTTATATTACTTTTATTTTAGTTTATTGTGCGTGTATTGTTGTGAGATTTACTGTTTGTAACTTGTACAGTGAATCTCTATATCAGTGGCCAGCAAATATAAAGATTTGGGTCCAACAAATTTTACTGGTGATAGAAAACAAATGAAGGTAAATAATTTTGACCGTTTAAAAATAAACTATTTATAAAATGTGAAAAGGATATTCATTCTATTAGATATTTTTCGTTTTGTTTAATTAAATGTTTTCATCGTTTTTATATTTATCATAATATGGATATGTCGCATTGCTTTTTCACCTTTACTCGTGATTATGAATATTTAAATATAGGAAGCAGCTAACAGTTTTAGGATTTCAGTCTTTGGAAAATCTCCAGACATTTTTAACTGATCCTGTAAACTAATTGAGCAGATCTGGTAAACGTATATACATAAATCCATAAACATATGCACTGGATGTTCAACCGATCAAACCGTGTGTTCCAGATGAACACTTTAATTGTTGTTTCTGAACAGTTAGATGTGATTTCTATATTTTAATGTGTGTGGAGACCAAATTTTATATTTTTCTGAATTTTTTTACTATTTATTAAGCCACTTTGAAAATTGCTGATCCAACGGTGGCTTAATAAAACAGTAAAATCAAAAGCCACCGTTGGATCAGCGATATTCAAAATGAGTTAATAAATAGAAAAAAAAATTAAGAAAAATGTAAAATTTGGTCTCCAAGCACATTTCAATATAGAGATCTAATTGTTTAGATGCACTGCTAGTTTGAAAACTACTGTTTTCAATGCTGTAGAAATTTACTGAAAACAGCGGTTTTCAAACCAGCTTAATAAATAGTAAACAAATTCCAAAAAAAGTAAAATTTGGTCTCCAAGTAGATTTTAATATAGATTGAACATCTAATGGGTTGGATTTGTTGTTTGAACATTACATAATAAAATATAGCCCCGGCAGCACTTGGCTGAAATGCTACCGGCAGCAATTTAGCCGGACTCTATATGTATATGTATATGTACATATACATATATAAATATCTACACACACACACACACACACACACACACACACACACACACAGAGTGACTAATGTGCATTCGAATGTATATGGGCCGAAATACATACGGTCCAAATTCGACTTTTCAAAATCCAAACGGTCGATCCGAACCGTTCATCTTGTTTTCCATATTAATATGTGCTTGGATACCAAATTTTATATTTTTCTGAATTTTTTACTATTTATTAAGTATTTTACAAATTTGTTGATCCAACGGTGGCTTAACAAAACAGTAAAATCAGCAGCCACCGTTGGATCAACAAATTTGTAAAATAGTTAATAAATAGTAAAAAAATTCAGAAAAATATAAAATTTGGTCTCCAAGCACATATTAATATGGAAAACAAGATGAACAGTTCGGATCGACCGTTTAGATTTTGAAAAGTCAAATTTGAACCGTATATATTTTCAGCCCATATACATTCGAATGCACATTAATCACACACTCTCTCTCTATATATTAATTATCCAACTTTGTGCTATTTTGGTGCATTTTGTTAGCTACCTTCTGAATTTCTAAACGAAAACCTCCTGTTTTTTCCTCGTCTTATATTCTCCTTTTTCACTTCTTAACTTCCATATACCAAGGCATGATCAGTTGCTTTGATTGTGCATGTCCTGGAATCATGGTGGGGTCTAGCGGTAAAAGTCGCAATTTTATAATTTAACATTGTTAATTCGAATATTTTGAAGAAATTAAAAGACTCGCATGGTTTCCCTTTATTTATTTATTTATTTTTTTAATGTTAAATTTAAGAAAATATATTTTTGTCTTTTATGTTTTTAACTATAGATTTAAAGATTAACTTCAGAATTATTGTGCAGTGGATAAAAAAGAAAGAATTTTAAGAGTTAACAAATTAGAATTTGATGGTTAATATGTTTAAGAAATGTTTAAGAGTTAACTTGAGTTAAAACATTAGATGGTTATAAATGTTTAATAAATGATTAAACTAAAAATTTACTCTCTAACCATCAAAACTTTAGAGTATGTGAGAAATTAACCCCTATAAATGTTTTTACTCAAAATTTACTTTAATTTCTTCAAATTTATTTTAAATTGCTTAATGTTGAGATTAAAGGACTTATTTATTATTATTTTACAAAAGCTCGTATCACTGCACTAGGCATGCAGTTCTCGATTAAAAGATAAAATATATTAATAAGTTCAGATGCCTTAAATTCAAATTAGATGAGTAATTATTTAGGTGGATTGCCTTTTTATGTCATTTATTAAGTCAAAATATTTTATTTAATTAATGATATATGTTCAATTTTTTTTTTTTTCAAAATTAAGCTATTATAATATGTAACTTCTTTTAGTAATAGGTAGCAAAAATCAACCTTCCATGACAGCTCCAATATTCAAATATACAAATTGTACGTCTCTTCTCAACAATGGAATTATCCGAGGAATAAATCTTTTGCTAGTCATTAAATTAATAAGGAGGCTCATGACTTAATAATAGTTTAACAGCTCAAGATGTATGTGTAGATCAGAATAATTTGTGGGCACCACGATTAGCTAATCATCATAGCAATAACGCAGAAATAGTTCTTAGAATTAGGTAGTCTTCATATATAACTTATGAGTAAAGCTAGTGTGTGACATGCTCACCAAGAAAGTTTGGTGAGCATAACTCCAAAAGTATATCGGATCGACGTTAAATGTCAAATCCAAACCGTTGAAATCCATGTACTTCATGAGTGATGCATATACATGCAAAATTTTGAAAGTTTCGAGTTTATTTGCTACACGGTCAAGTGGTCAAAGAAATAATAAAAATTGAAAATATAAAATAACTTATAATAAAATGTTCATTTCTTTAACCACTTGACCGTGTAACAAATAAACTCGAAACTTTCAAAATTTTGCATGTATATGCATCACTCATGAAGTACATGGATTTCAACGGTTTGGATTTGACATTTGACGTCGATCCGATATGCTTTTGGAGTTATGCTCACCAAACTTTCTTGGTGAGCATGTCACACGCTAGCTTTACTCATAACTTATAGGTTCTGATAATATATAGCCTCCAAACGAAAATCCCTCTGTCAAATTAGGCTATATATGAGAGTTTCAGGTTTATTTGGACCAAAAGATTTTATATTTTGAGAAGCAGCCTTAACAAAAAAAAACAAAAAAAATACTCCAGCTTAGCAGAAATCGGCGTCAAAGCTATAGGTATTAATACAAAATAAAGAAGCTAATAATCACTATTACAAAAAACATATTTACCACCGCTCTTTTACCATCCGATGTGTATGTAACGAGTGGCAGCGCTGTAATTACTTTAAACTTTTTACCATCTGTTCGGTAAAAACAACCGATGGCGTTGATAGACCCCCTCCTTTGTCGTCGGTTTTTTATATCCAACCATTGGTTTTGAGTGACTTTGCGAGATTGGTTAGGCTATTGTACCGATGGTGTATATGTGGTGATCTTTACCATCCGTGATGTAGATGAGCCGTCGTCATTAATTTGATCAATACCAACTGTGTTTCTTGTTGAATGGATGACAATGTTCTCAAGATTGCGCAAGTTGAAGGGGAACTAATGAAAAGAGAGGAAGAAAGTGGTTATCCCACAAAGATGATATAGAGAGAGATCAGAGAAACCTAGCTTAGTAGGAAAGATCAGATCACATAAAGAGTAAGTAGTGAGAAATGTACTGAGCAGAGTAAATGAGGTAGACGAAGAGTGCAGAAAAATTTAAGTTGATTAGACAGCCATTTCAAAAGTTAAAACTTTTTAATGTAACACATGGTTTGAATTTAGATCCAATCGTTGCATGTGAGCTAGTACGAATATTAAATCACACAATTACAGATCAAACGGACAAGATGCAAACTCAAAATTTCAAATACCTTTGGTATATTTTATCAAAAGTTGTGCTCCGTTTCCTTAATATTTTTGTTGGAATTAATGCCATCGGCTTAGGATTGACACTGATAGTGTTAGTACCTACATTATCAGTTAAACCGATGGCGATCATTGTGTTGTCGTTTCGTCTTTCCAATATTCTTTTCTCAACGCAAATTTTGTTTCTAAAATTGAACCGTCTAATCTGCAATTTTGTTATTTAATATTTGTGCTTAATCGGATCCGAAATAAATCTGCTATTATTCCAAAGGGATCAAAGGACCTTGTTATTCTGATCCTAGCTGTTGACCTTTGTTGAGATTTGATCACGAAAGATATTTTTCCTTGAGATTCGCTCATGAGAAACTTTGAACGATTTTGATAGAAATAACAGGGTACTGTGATTCCTTTAGAACAATAGCAAATTTTCAACCGATGGCTAAAGCAGGTTCATTATTTTATAAATATTGGATCACTTATGTGTGTCATCGTCTCATCTTCTCTCTCTCTCACTTGGAGCAACCTTTAAGCCATCTGTGCTCTCTCTCCTCCCAAGGTTTCTCGCTATCACTCTCTGTTTAGATTTTTTTATCTAGGGTTTTATGTAGTGTTTCTAGTGGTTTTTACCTAGATTAAATACCTAGGTTAATATCTTATTGTTTTTTTTTTTTTAACTTAAAGTTTCTTAGTTAAATGCAGTTTTTCTAGTGGTTTTCTAGTACTGGCTTTACGAACATTTTGATATTTTCTAATTTTTAGTACAAATTTTTTATTTTTGCTGAGCTTAATTAGGTCTTTAGATTTAGGTTTAGGTTAATTTTATGGTTCTCTTAGGGGTTATATTATTTTTTGAGCCAATGTCTTTTGTTAGGGTTTAGAAATCAAATGGGTTTATGAGTTAGGATTTTGCATTTTGTTTAGAACTTAAGATTTTCGATTTGAGCCAATTTCTTTTGTTCATTTATAGTTTCAACCCTTGGGTGGTGATTTAGGTTTTCTGATAGTATCAGAACTCTTCTATATTTCATCTATCAAGGAGAGATCTGATACTATTTGAAACCTACATCTCCTCTATGAATGTGACACACGAAATGTATGCTAAATTATAACAGAATATGATAATGCTTGTTAATTTTTCTATTTGTTAACATCTAATATTGAGAACTTCAACGTGATATTTGTTATCAGAATATGATAATGCTTGTTAATTTTTCTATTTTAAAATGTTATAAATATAGCTTTAAATATTCGCATATTAGCGTTGGAAATGAAAGTTAATTAGGCAATATTGAAAGATTTTTTCTGTTAAATTATTTGGTGGAACGCGCTCGGATATGATAGCTCGGGGTACCAGAGCACTTCTCCAAATAAAATGTTAGATTTATAATAAAGGACTGCAATTCCTATGGATCACAGCAAATTTATTTCCTCCAAAGGAATCCGTAAGCGTTACATTAATTGTTACCACTTGTTTTTTTTCAAAAACTTTAAGCATTGTATTAAATAAATATTACAAGATATATTTGAATGTACACACCATGCATATAAAGAAAAAAAAATTGTCCATGCCACAAAATTTTAGCATTAAAAAAAAGAATTAAAGTTTTTGCAAATTAAGAATATATGCCATTCAAAGTTCAAACCATGCACAAAAATTTAAGTGTGGAAATCGACGAGGTGTTTATCTAAACAGGCGTTTGCTCTTCACCGTCCTCCAAATTCTCCTTGGACACCTCCTCAAGCGACTTACCCATGGCCTCAGGCACAAACAAGGACATAATCAGACCCAATGCATTCGACAAGGCAAGCACAAAAAGTGAATTACGCATTCCAATACCCTTCGGGTAGCCACGGTCCCTGTTTTCAGGAGATTTCCCCTGAGATGAGTACAAGAAACCAAATGCACCAATTATGGCCCCAGCCTTCCCAGCAGCAGCTGAGATACCATGGCAGGTTGACCTAAGCCTAGCTGGGAAGATCTCTGCTGGGACAATGAAGGTGGTTGAGTTGGGACCAAAATTTGCAAAAAAGAAGGTCAACCCGTACATGATCACAAAACCAGTATGGTGGCCTGGTTGGATCCAGTGGTTGTATGGAAAAGCAAGACCCAGCATGAACACAGTCATCATAAAGAATCCCATTAGCTGAATCCAGAACCGACCAATAATATCGATGAAGGCCACAGTGAACCAGTATCCGGGTACGGTGCCACAAAGTGCAATGTAGGTTTGTGCACGGGCGATACAAAATACCTCCTCGATGGCATTCATGGCACCTTCCTTTGGAATCCACCCAACCTTGCTAAAGATGTCCTTTTGAAAAAGATTTTGACTGTAGAAAGCAACATCCAAGAAGAACCAAGTAGTTGTAGTGGCTAGCAAGTGAACCCCATGGCGCTTTGTGAATTGGTGAGAGAAAAGTCCCCATTGAGCTGCACCCACAAAATCATCCTTCACTTTATCAAGATCCTCTATAATTTCCTCTTGTAGGACCTTCGACATATCGCTAGTTGCTTGCTTGGTGTTACGGGCAACGAGAGCCGTGTAACGTGCAGTTTCAGGCATTTGCATTCTCCAGTAGTAAGTCAACGCCGCCGGCACAGAACCGAACATAAGGATGAATCTCCATAAATAATCAGACTCCGGCACAGTAGATCGGACAGGATCCTCGTTGTAGGATGGGGCGGGGTACTTACTATTGAACCCAGCTGCCATAATAAGTGAAATGAGGGCCGCAAATAAGATGCCAAAACCCTACATGGTGTTTGTACGTAGTTAGTTCTTCAGTGACTCCATTTTTAAAAATGACAAGAAAATATATATAATTGATTAATTACCTGCATAGCAAAGACAGCAGCAATGAAGGAGCCACGAGTTTTCTTATTGGAATACTCAGACATAATGGTAGCAGAGAGAGGATAGTCACCCCCAACACCAAATCCTAACCAGAAGCGGAAGAAACATAGAGTCGTAATGACGCCTTTCGGCTGGTGGCTCAAAGAAAGGCCTGAGCAAATGGAGCAAATGATCATCATAATCAGCGTAAAACCGTACACGCTTTTCCTACCCATCTTATCACCGAGCCATCCGAAGAATAGCTGGCCCACAAGGGTCCCACAAAGGGCCACACCGGTTACTGCAGCAGACACATTTGGTGGCAGGGTTCCCGGATTTTTGTAGGTCGGATCCGTATAATAGAGGCGCCCAATAAGCTTCGACACAATTGAAATTACAAACAGATCGTATGCGTCGGTGAAAAATCCCATGCCAGCAATCACAATTGCCAGAAAATGATATCCTTGTGTCTTTGCCTTATCAAGCTTGTCCAAAACTGCTAGCTGTTGGCGCGGCATTTTCTCTAATTATTGTCAACTTCCTTCCTCCTCTTCTTGTTTTCTAGCTATTATATATCTTACTGTAATGAAAAAACGCAAGTTATATATATATATATGCACTGTAATGAACAAATATTATTTTGTTGCTCTTAGAGGTATATACCTTGCTAATTTTCACGGGGTTTCTCAGCATATGTATGTGCATGCATGCAATAGCTGAACTTATATTGACCTAGCTAACCTTTCTTATATATTGCTATTGTGAATGGCTAGCAATTTTAATGTATGTCTTACGCCAATTGCATGCACCTCGCGCTTCTAATAATATTGACTTTAATTTATTATATTTGTCTAACCAACCAAGAATTGGTCTTTTATACTCCTAGAGGTAATTTTTATAAGTTTACAGCTGCTTGGAACTCGGTAAACTTTTTAATGTTTTTAAGTTTCTGTATCTCGCTTATTATTGCTTTTTCTATGTAATCAATTAATATGCAGTATTTTGAAAACATCTTTAAGATAAATTAAGATTCCACAAATATGATTTATTTCATGAATTAATCTAGATAATACCATTTCGTTGATTTGTCAATTTAACAGAAATCACACTAAATTTTTTTATTTCACATTCCCAACTAATTATATAACTGTGGGTTTAAAATAAAAGTAAGGTAGACATACATGCTTAACCTTACCAAACAGGTACTGCCATTATAGTACTTCAAACCATGGTTCTGAAAATTAGAATCGGAATCGGAATCGATCACTTAACTGTGAAATAAGAATCGGCTGAATCAGTTCAGAAACTCGGATTTTTTTTTAGAGAAGCTTGTTTTGTAATTAAAAAAATAATTTGCTAAAAAATTATGTTAAAACGAAAGTTACACTAATAATTCACTATTATAATCATTCTCCAAAATTTTCAATCTATGGTACTTAATTATTTAAATATTAAGAACATATAATAATCAAATTCAGACGGATGATAAGTAAATTTGTATGTAATCACTTATAAATTAGAATATATATATAATTAAAAAAAAAATAGACTATTCAATAGGATAATAAAAAAATAATATTCACAAAAGAGAAATAAAATATATAATTTCTATTCTACATTTTTATAACAATCAAACTTCTAGCATTATATTGGGACTTTTGATAAAAATATATATAGACCGACAAATTCATAATTGAAAAATGTAAATTAAAATTTGGTATTTTGCACACGTATTTAATTGACGCAAGTCAAATGAATGATTCAAAAAGTCGGCCACTTAAAGAAGTCCACGTGGAACTCTCTTAATGGGTATTATATGAAGGCACGGATAGAGGCCTAGATGTTTCTTGTACGTAATCTTAGCCGTTGATCTAGCTAGCTTGAATAAATGACCGGTGGCTCTTAGTGAAGAAAAACTTGTGAACCTTTACACGCTGTAATCTTGGAAGTTGAAACTAATTAATAAATGTCATAATTTTTGGTTCTCTATATAATCTCGGTCTATGTAAATCTATTAATACATTGATATCTAGAAATAAGAAATTTATACACCATGTCTATTTCTAATATTTGTCGATTAATCTTCCTCCTTCAAAGCTCAAACGATATTCTTCATAAAAAAAAAAACGAAAATGGCGTGAACTTCTCCGGAAAAAGAAAACACGGCTTGGAACTTTTTGATACGGCTGAACTCCGATGACTCGGACCAAAATTCGGATGACTCAGATAAAAAATGACTAATTTGGCCGAGTCAACCCGGTTCAACCGATTTTTGGTGGAAAAATCGCTCGAACACGACCGATACCGTCCTAACTCGGCCGAGTTAATTTGAACTCGGCCTATTTTCCAATCCATGCTTCAAACCTTGAATGTAAAGTAATTGAAAATGCAAGGATTATTAAATCAACAGGAACTATATACATACCTTCAAAAGCGATTGAAGAGGAGAACAGGACATTTCGCTTGACCTTGCAGCCCATCCCCCGTATGCTATATATATATATATATATACAGGAATATGCTAGCATGCTATGCATAGCATAGAGCCTCTCCATGCAACGTCTTGGATTTCGACTTTTCAAAATTCTAATGTTCGATCCGAACCGTTCATCTTGTTCTCCATATTAATATGTATTTGGGGACCAAATTTTACATTTTTTGGAATTTTTTTACTATTTCTTTAGATTTATTGAAAATCGCTGTTTTTTTATGGTCCAGATTTGCTGAAAACAGCGATTTTCAATAAATCTAAAGAAATAGTAAAAAAATTTCAAAAAATGTAAAATTTGGTCCCCAAACACATATTAATATGGAGAACAAGATGAACGGTTCGGATCGACCATTAGAATTTTGAAAAATCAAAATCCAAAACGTTGCATGGAGGAGCTCTATGCTATGTATATCATGCTAGCATATTCCTATATATATATATATATATATACAGAGTATTAATTTAAATCTCACAGAGGCGCCGGATTCTGTGCCTCATAATGCTATTTTACTCCAGGTCAACTCTCTACATATTTCATTATGCGCTTTTGTTCGGACTTTAATTTTCTCTCCTTCCATTTAGTTAGAGGCGGCAGAGCAATTTATTACTTACATATTCACAAGTAATATTGAAATATCGTAACTTCCTAATTACTTATTCCAAACAGCCGGCACTAATAAAAAAAAAGCGCTAATTATACACGACATATCATATATATACACACGTACGGAAACAACAAATTTTCAACATATTAGTGTGTAAAGGGAAAAAGTACGTACATGCGAAAAAATGCACTCAAATATACACACAATAAAAAAACTAAAAAATTATCCAGAAATCTTAATAACCTGAAACCAATAACATTTTAAAACAAACCTATGTACGAAAGGCACCTAGATACACGCACGTTTTATTTATTTTTTACTAAGAAACTATGTACAATTAAACACACTACTATAAAAAAATCCTTTTATATCGGTTGAAATCGTGTTTCGCCATCGGAGTCCGATCCGATGCATATCGCCCCGATAGGAAATGTTTACTCGTACGCCATTGGTATGAATCGATGGCGTTAAGCTCCAATGTGATCGGTTAGAAATTAGGGACCGACGGAAATATTAGTTTTTCGACCGTTAATTATGCCGTTAAAATGAAAACACCATCGTCTATGGGTGTTAATAGCCATTAGCAAAAGTGTATTACACCATCGGATGTATTTGAGTTGGCGTTTGCATGTTGTAGTTTGCCATTTATTATTACTTTGGACCGTTGGTGATTTCTTTTTGTATATTTCATTATATATGCTTGTATTAGGGGCTAGCCTCTATTTATATATATATATAGCAAGAGAGTGACTAATGTGCATTCGTATGCATATGACCCGATATGCATACGGTCCAAATTTAAAATTTAAAAATCCAAAACGTCGATCCGAACCATTCATCTTGTTCTCCATATTAATATGTGCTTGGAGACCAAATTTTATATTTTTCGGAATTTTTTTTACTATTTATTAAGCCACTTTGAAAATTGTTGATCCAATGGTGGCTTAACAAAACAGTAAAATCAGGAGCCACCGTTGGATCAACAATTTTTTAAAGTGGCTTAATAAATAGTAAAAAAAATTAGAAAAATATAAAATTTGGTCTCCAAGCACATATTAATATGGAGAACAAGATGAATGGTTCAGATCGACGTTTTGGATTTTGAAATTTCAAATTTGGACTGTATGCATATCGGGCCATATGCATATGAATGCACATTAGTCTCTCTCTCTCTCTCTCTCTCTCTATATATATATATATATATATATATATATATATATTGCAATATGAGATGAGCTACGGTGAGTTGTGAAGTAAAACGTGTTTCTACTTCATGCCGTATTTTCATTTTGAAAGTCCAAACGATCGATCCGAATCGTTGTGATCTCCATATTGAAATGTGTTTGGAGACCAAATTTTATATTTTTTGGAATTTTTTTACTATTTATTAAGCAATTTTGAAAATTGCTATTTTGCTATGAACAGTCAAAAACAGTAAAAATTTCTTGACCATCGGATCAGCGATTTTCAAAATGACTTAATAAATGGTAAAAAAATTCCAAAAAATATAAAATTTGGTCTCCAAGCACATTTCAATATGGAGATCATGTTGAACGGTTTGGATCGTTTATTTGGATTTTCAAATCGCAAAGTACGAGTGTGAAGTAAAATAATCGCTTTACTTCACAACTCACCGTAGCCCATCTCTTGTTATATATATATATATATACAAATATATATAGATATAGATATATATATATATATAGCACCAAATCAAATACATTTAACATGCATCAAATTAAGCAATATAATATAGAAGACCAACACACATATATATAGAACAATGTATGCAACACTAAATTAACCAACATAATTAATCTGTAGCACTAAATTAATCCAAGTACCATCATTAATTAACTTATATGTTCTGTTGCAATAAATTAGAACCACCCCTAAGACATACCAGATCAATCACACACCAGTCCCTTCCACCCGTATGACTAAACTAAAGCCAGCAATGGATCTTTCAAAAATGACACCCCCACTGGTTGTACTCACACCAAAAAACCACCAGCATTGTACTTATATGAGCTAATAGCAAAACACAACTATTAATTTAGTGCTTACACAATGTACATTACAATTACCTAAAGTTTTTAATTTTCCCTTTTAGAAAGTTGTAGTGGTAGAATATACTCCAACATGTACTAGCACCACTGATCACAAATTGAAGCCAGTTCTGCGAGAGATATAGATGCTGTGGTAGGTGAGACTGCATATATTTAAGAACTTAAAAATCAGTGCATGTATGATTATTTAAGAATTTAAAAATCAGTGCATGTATGATTATTTAAGAACTTAAAAATCAGTGCATGATAGAAACAAATTGACATACTTGATGTGGAAATCGTCTTGCGTAGTGATGGATGATGAAATACATATTTTTCATCACATAGTATCCGCACTCCCAGTTGGATACTTGCTGTGGAGACTGAAAATAGAGTTTGAAAACAAAATTCAATTTTATCAGTGTAATTTTATAAACTAAGTTTCTGTGAGTCTAAACTCCAAAAGTACATATACTAAGGTAGCAATAACTAAGCCACACAACAAGGGGCTAATGATATAAACTAAGTACACCACATTTCCATTAGTGTTACTTTATAAAAATGATGAAGTTTAAAATCAGAAGTTTGGCGCTGGAGGGAAATTTGGGCTAAACCCTAAACCTTGAACCATAATTAAGAGGCTCTATTAAAATTTAAATCGATATGATTATTTAGGGAAATTCCACGTACCAGAACCATGACCTAGTAGTAGTTAGAGATTATTTAGGGGTAGTATTAAAGGTCTTAGGTTATAGGACTAGAAATTTGGAGTCAATGATGTAAGTTTAGGACTTTGACCCTACGATTGATAGTTTAGGTATAATATAGTTAATACTAGTATTAGTATTATTAATAGAGTAAGGCTACCTTACATTGCAATGCATAGCCCTTTTGTGCATTAGACTATAAATCACCGTATTCAAAGTCCAAATAACCGATCCAAACCGTCTATCTTGTTCTCCATATTAATATGTGCTTGGAGACCAAATTTATGTTTTTTGAAACTTTTTTACTATTTATTAAGCCACTTTAAAAATTATTGATCCAACGGTAACAGTAAAATCAAAAGGCACCGTTGGATCAACGATTTTCAAAATAGCTTAATACATAGTAAAAAAATTCCAAAAAATATAAAATTTGGTCTCCAAACACATATTAATATGGAGAACAAGATGAACAGTTTGAATCAGTTATTTGGACTTTAAATCCGATAATTTATAGTCCAATGAACAAAAAGAGCTATGCATTGCAATATATAGTAACCTTACTCTTATTAATATCACTATCATTTTCACTTTCACTTTTATTTTTATTAATTCTTTATGACTACCTATCTTTATTTTATGATTGTACTTGAGTTTCATTTCCAACCTGCCTCAATTTATTTGGAACTAAAAATTTAGTTGTTGTTGTAATAGTGGAGAGTGTCATGTGGGTAAATAACACGCCATCTGTGTTTATTCGTGCCGAGTAGGGGTTTAATGGGCGGGCGGGTACGGGTAGGACGGGTACAAGGGTATACGGGTACGGGTATGGTCGGGTATATTTTTCAAAAACCATACCCTACCCGTCCTATACCCGTACCCGTGTACCCTTGACGGGTAGGGCGGGTACGGGTTTTTTTTTTGCTGTTTTTTTTCTGGTTTTTTTGTGGGAGGGAAAAACCGAAATTTTGAATTTTGAATTCGGATGAACAGTGGTCGGGTATCAGGTACGGGTACTCGGGTATTAGGGTACGGGTATAGTCAGGTACGGATATGGTCGGGTAGGGTATGGTCGGGTATTGGTCCAAAAAAACGGATCCGGTCCGATTTTTGCCCGTACCCGTGTACCCGAGTACCCGACCCATACCTGGGCTCGGACACGGGTACCCCGGGCGGCGGGCACGGACGGGTATGGTCGGGTATACCCGACCCGGGTATTATTAATACTCTAGTGCCGAGTTAACAAAAAATCACATAGCATATGCTGATATGCTGTATCTGATTTGTCTACCGCACTATCTTTTCTTGCTCTTACCGATACATAGGATGTGGTGTGCTGCTGGCACACCGAAACAAGTGAAAATAAAGTTATTATATTACAATTTTCCATGAAATTAAATGGAACGGGGAATATCCCAAGGAATAAAATCATTCGCCGTTTACAGTTGTCAGGGAACCAGGGGGCATTAATTTGACATTTGTAAAATAAAAATAAAATAAAATACGTTTGTAAACATAATACATATCCATTCGCCTGTTGTCAGTAAAAGAAGGATATTCAACTTATAAATGTAGAATGGTTCGTAGTTCCTATTTTACAATGAACCAATCAACATATCTAAAGTGAGCAATATTTAATATATTAGGCTGTCACTAAAAAATATTAATTTCCGGAGGTAATGCAATGTAGTTGCAAGGCTTTCTCACGAGTTAAATACTGCAATTAATGTATTGTCGCAAATAACCTTACATTTTTTTAGAATCAACATTTCAACTAGAAATTAAAGACAGACAAAATTTCAAGCATACTCATGCAAATTTTTGAAATAACCAATTTCTCTATAAAAACACTCTAATAATCTAATATTCCCATTAAAATTTTGCATTCTTTTTTTTTTTATCCTTTTTAATTATTTTATTTACCAATAACTTTTTTATATCAATGGAATTGACTGTGCCACCACTGTCCTTCAAAAAAATTTAATTATTCTAAAAAATAAACCGATCCTTTTATAGCAAACTGATAATTAGAAAAACTTGAGTTCTCATCCGATCCGTTTGCACTACCCCTAGTCGTGGTGTGAATGTCCAAAAGAAAAAAAAAATATCGTTCTTTTTTTTTTATGATTTTTGATTGGCTGGATCAATTCATAATGTTGTTGTGCATAGAAATTGAGAATTCAGCTGTTGCTCTCTTGTTATCAAATGAAATAATTAAATTTTTGATATGTTATTTCGTTATGTGCACAGAAAGAATTGAATTTTACCCAGCTCCTCTCCTTATCACTGCCACCGTAGTAGCATCTAGTGTATTGAAAATACCCGTCCGGGTCGGATTCGGATCGAACCGCCCGTGGTCCTTATCCGACCGGACCGTATTCGGAGCCGGGTTTGGAACGGGTAGGTGAGTAATCCGGGTAATGGTTAAAACGGACCAGGACCGGTTTTTTAGAAAAAAATCCGTGATAATCCGGACCGTGCCAAACCCGGATCCGCCGGGACCGGACCGTGAACCCGCCTACCCGCCTGCCCGAACCCGCCCGGACCGAACCTGCCCGGCCTACCCATACCCGCCCAGACCCCCAAAAAATTTAAATTTTATTTTCCCCCAAACAATTTTAAGAATTTCATATATATCATATATAATTTTAAGAATTTACATGAAGAAAGTTCAAGTAGGTTACAGAACCGGTGCTCTATTCAAAGCCAGATTTATATCAATTATTTGTGGATAAAATCACTGAACAATTAATGTTCATAAAAAATTACAATTCGTTGCTGATTTGGTCTACCATCCAGTCATCTAACACTATATATCTTGAAGACGATTAGCTCATGATGTTAAAACGTGAAAATTATAATTCTTTGCTGCTTTGGTTTACCATCTAGTCATCAAGTATTGTATCTTGAAGACAATTAGTTGATGTAAAAACACAAAAAGAACTGCTGGTTCAAACATTGTTTTCTTTTGAAATAAGAGTTTTTGTTTGTCTTATATATTTTTTAGCTGTTTTTTTTTATGAAATTTGAAAATGCATCTTTTCATAGTAGAAAGAATTAAGAAGTCCATCATTGTCTTTGCTAATCTTATGCATGGTTCAATTGAGTATAAATATGTTGTGTATTAAAGCAATTTATATACTTATACATAATTATTGTAGTAAACAATTATTAGTTAATCTAAACTATTTTTTTTATATAAAAATTTTGCAGAAGCTACGAAGTCGTGAGAGGAACTTTAACTCTTAACCATATGCTAGAATTTTTTCTCCTAACCTATTTTTCTAACTAAAATTTATTACATACAGTTGGCATTTCGGTTTTTTAAATCTATTGTCTTAAAATAATTCATAATTATTTTTAAAGTAATTGATTTAGGAAATTTTTGATTTATATTTTTATTGTTTTAAAGTAATTGATTTAAGTAATTGATTTAAGCAACATTATTTTAAAATAATTCATAATTTTGATTTATATTTTATTATAACAAAAATTATTGAGTTCAAATATGCAATCAAGTCAAATGAATTTTAGTTTAAATGAAGTTTGATTTATATTTTATTGGTTTGAAAAGAAAAAAAAATAGAAAAAGGAAAAAAAAAGAAAAAAAAAAACGGTCCGGACCAGACCGGATCCGTACCCACCGGAACCAACCCGTGGACCCGGACCGAGCAACCCGCGAACCCGTGCTACCCGGGGGGTGAGCCGGATAAGGGTAGGGTTTTTGAAAATAAACCCGTGCTACCCTACCCGAGCAACCCACAGACCCGAGTAACCCGTGCCCGTGCCACCCCCCGCCCGCACGGGTTTGACCCGGACCAGCCCTTTTTCAATCCACTAGTAGCACCCAAAGGAATTATGTAGTAACCAAGGGTAGATTTAGGGCTGCTAATGGGCCAACCTATTAGCCGAACCATAACCTGTTCAAATTGAATGGAAGGATAATCAGGATCCAGTCCAAATTGAATGGCAGGAGAAGTCCGGACCATGTCCAAACCAAATTAAACTCAAAATGTCTGAACCAGGCCTGTTTCACGAAGAGAGATTCTGAAAAAGTATATTATGCAATTCAGCCCATTAAGTTCTCAAAACCCCTACACCCCAGTGTACTAGTCATGGAAAATGCAAGATAAATTTCAAATGACCTGTACTGGTAAAATGGTGTCCCCAGTTCAGGTATCAATAAACAAAACAATGTTCATCTCTAACAGATCCATAACACCCAACCCTCCCATGCATTTTTTAGATAGACTTGACTATATAATTCAATAACATCATTGGATAAGTTTTTGTTAACAGTATATGAAAATCATCCAGGCATATATAATATATTCCCTGACAATAAGAGTACTATTGGATGAAATTCTTAGGTAGACAGACTGCCTGATGGTCATGTTAACACAAAATGTTCCCTAACAACCAAATGCATATCTGAAACAGAAAAAAGGAAATAATGGAGGAGTTCACTGGAGAAAAATAAGAATAATATTTACATTAATACATTGCTGTATATATTAGATCATCCTCAACTTAAGAAACAATAACAGATGGATAAATAAATAAATAAGCAGAGGTGCAGATAATACCCCTCAAGTTTCTCTTAATACCTTTAAATCCCTAAAATCTTACATAGATATTAGATTATACTGTCAACTTCATAAAGCAAAAAAAACAAATTCTAATTACATAAATCTAAGGCAACCCACAGACAGAAAATCATATAAAACCATAATGTGTAAACATGCAATATAAATTTCTTCACAAGTTCTACTCAACAATAGCTTCTGATTCACATCAAACAGAGCAATCAGACCTAATTGGAGACTATCACTGATTGGAGTCTATTCCTCCTTGATTTGACCTTCTTTCCTCGGTCTAAGTTGCGTCTCTCCATTTTTACCAGCCAAGGATGCTCTGCAATTGGATTTTCGTAAGAAAAAAGATTTCCTATATATGTGTATGTAATTATGTATATAAAAGAATACATTACATAAATAACTGATTTTGGTAGAATATGTTACATAACATCATCTTACTTTGTGTTATACAAACAACCAACCCGAATTAACCCTACCAGCTTGTCTAACGGGTAACCGAAACCTGACCAAAAAAGCATGTGTCCTGTTGGATGGTTTCAAACTTTAACTTGTTCAGTTACAAACCGTAAAATTAGGACTATAAACCATTACTTACCAAGTATTTGCTGTACCGTTAATCGTTTCTTAGGGTCAAGATTTAGCATTCCTCTCACAAGGTCCTTGGCATCCTCAGAAATTTCATGCGAATTTAATTTCCTCTCATCAATTTCACCCTTTCTTACGGCTAATTTAATTTCCTCGTCAGTTTCTACATTATATACAAAAGAACATTATCAGAGAACATCTCAGTATATAAATTCAGTAAAGTTCTGCTTTTCCAAAAAAAAAAAAAAAATTAAGGATGGAAAAACAAGGCATGGAATTATTTTTACCGCCAGAAAATGGAGTTTCACCACAGAAAAGAATATAAAGGATGACCCCCGCACTCCAGATGTCAACCTCTTTGCCATAGTCTCCCATTAGAACCTCGGGTGCCATGTAGCAGTATGTCCCAACGACTTCACCAAATCGCTGACCTAATTGTAAACAAAAGAAAAGAAAAGAGAGCAATGATTAATTACCAATTCTAAAAAGGTACTAGGCGCATGCTTTATTCATCCTTTTTATATGTAGCAATGTTGCCATATCTTGAGGTACAGACGCATATTTGGTTCCTGAATTAGCCTCAATCTTAAGCACATTATAAAAATAATAAAGTACCTGGAGTAAAGAATGTCGACAAACCAAAATCTATAACCTTGAGTCGTGCTGTTTTCTCTTTGCTGGTATATAACAGATTTTCAGGCTTAATGTCTCGATGCATTATGCCATTCTCATGGCATACCTGTTTCACATAAACAATTACATAAAAAAATAAAATCATCACACGTAACGAAGATAGATAATAAAACAAAGAGGTAGAGGTTCCCTGACCTTCACTGCCTGGATAATATCCTTAAATGCGGTAGCTACATCGCTCTCACTGCAAAAATTCATATTTACTATTCGGTCGTATAACTCGCCACCTTCACATAGTTCCATGACTAGATAAACCTTATGATGATCTTCGTATGCGCCTAGCAATTGGATGATGTGGTTGTGTTCTGGCAGATGCTCCATCATACATACCTCAAGCCGCAAATTTCTTCGTTGTGTTTCTGAGATCAATCTCTCCTTTTGAATAACTTTGCAAGCATACTTTAATCCAGTCGCTTTTTCGATGCAAAGATGTGTCGTAGCTAGAAAATATATCCAAATTTTACTTGTAAGAAAAAAAAGAACATTGAATGAAAAGTTGGTGAAGAGGTGATAATGTACGTACCAAAACCGCCAGACCCAATCACTTCGCGGAGGTCATACCATTTAAAGATACTTATCCCGGTCGGGTACCGCAAGACCTGGGGATAAGTTATTTCGAGGTCTGGTACCACATTGGAACAATGACCTGAGTCATTTGCATCCTTCGGTTTCTTGAGTTTGGGTACCTATCGAGATATCAACGCGTTGTTAGACCGTTATAATAAGCTTAACAAATATCCGAAGTTAATCTTATTCAACAAAGTACCTCATTATTGAAGCTTAGAGCTTCCCTGATCCTTTTTCGGTTTGGCTTGCTATCGGTCTTGCTATACATCGTAAGCATGATTAGATCCTTGAAGCAATTGATTTTATTTAATTTTCTTGCAATTGATATTTAGTAGAGTATAGAACTATAGATCAGGAGCGTTTAAGAATTTTTTATTTTTTAACAAATATCGGTTTGCTCTTGTAGAACTATAGACAAAGATCGGTCTTGCTCTTGTAGAACTATAGAGTATTTAACAAATATCGGTCTTGCTCTTGTAGTCTTGTTTCCTATATTGTCAAAACACTACATTTAAGAATTTTCTATTTTTAGATCAGGAGCGTCCCCTTTTTTTTTTTTAATTCGTGTCTGATATAGAATCTTATGGTTGCGCTCTCATTAGAGTGGAAAAAAAATGCCTGATATAGAAAGTAAGCTCCGTTACTTTCCTTTTATTGCTTCTCTCCCTATTCAACCTTCTATCATTATAGTGAAAAAAAAAGTGCCGTACTGTGATTAACACGTCGTGACTTTAATCTCGTACCCACTAAGCAAATCTGGGTATTAGCGACCAAAATTCCGGTTGCAGAAAATAAAAGCGCCAGTCGCTGATACCCATTCCGGTCACTGAAAGTCGATTTCGATCGCTGATACGCCGGTCGCTGTAAGCATGGTCGTAGATACTCTTCTGATGACGTCAGCCGGTCGCTGATAAGTTTTCTGCAACCAATTTTTTTTGTCGCTGTTTTTTTGCTGACGTCAGAAAAAAGGCATCTGCGACCAAAAAACAGTCACTAATACTTAAAAACCGGTCGCTGATGCTTCTATCAGCATTTTTTTTTTGTATATTTTGTTATTTACATTTCTCCATGACATTTCAACATACAACATTACATCAAAAAACATAAATAAGACAACAAATAACATATTACTTCCACATTAATTCATATCACATTTACATAATTCAAATTTTACTAAATAACACAATAATAATACCAATTATCTAAATATCACATTTTCACAATACTAATTACATGAGCTAATTCTACAAACACTAAAATCTTCCACAATACTAATTACATTCTCGGTCTTTTACGATCCCTGAAACAGATCCACTTATAATTTAAACTTACAGAGAGATTTTTTGTGGGATCCCATTTTGGAGTTGCTGCTACTGAATTTGAGTAGAGGTACAAGCAAAGGGAAGCTCAAAAGATAGGATGATCTACAATTAAAAAACATTTGGACTGTATACGTACAGTTAGTGAAAAAGATTATTTTCTAATAAAAAGAAAGAAACATTTAGACATTGATCATGTTTAAATCTAAAAAATATTAAAAAACAATTGTGCACAGAAACAGTACAAATGTGGGAAGGAAAAAAAAGAAAAAAAAAAAGAAAAATTGTGAATATAAACAGTACAAAGTACAAACCCCTGTATTTTTGTTGAAGAAATTAGAAGTGCCAAGTCAGATTTGTTTTTTGAGAAATCAAGTCAGATCATTTCTGTTGTGTTGGAGCAACCATGAATTTTGTGTGGAAGCGAAATCAGGAGAAATCAAAGTCTCTCTACTTTCATAAAGCCAAAATATCTATTTTGTGATAAATGTGAATAAGCAATACAACATGTCAACACAAAAAAAAAAGAGGTTGGATCAAGTCTGACGGATCAGTAATTTTGTGAGACATCGGAAGAGCGGCTATTTTTATTAATACCCTAAAAACAAAGATAATTTTAAAATTGCCTCTGCATTCTTTTTTTTTTTTTTTTAAATGTCCTGACTGTCAGGCCCACGGGTGGCCCAATCTCCATAGCAGACCGCCTGGCTCACGGGCGGTTCGCTATGGATCCCTATAAATTCCGTTTTTTTTCTCTCTCCTGCCCACTCCAAACCATTCTAAACATTCCAACCCGTAGATAGAAGCTGTCTATAATAATCAGCGATAATTTTGGTGATTTTTGGCAATTTTCATGCGATTGCTACAGGTAATTTTCTTTTAATTTAAATATTTTTTAATTAGTTTATTGATTACTGTATCTTTAGTCTATAATTACTGTACAAAGTGTATAAACTTCATGTACAAAGTCTTAAAAATTAAATGGTTGTAGACTGGACTTTAAAAGTTTTAAAATTTAAAGTGCTCATAAGGTTTACTTTAAAAAACAAATGACTTGAAAATAACTAAAAAATATTTTTTCACGAATCTTATTTTAAAGATAAAATCAAATAGAAAATGTTCATATTTTTAGATTCGTAAAATTTATCATGAATCGTCGGAAAAATTGACAAGAATGATTAGAGAAAAATAAAAAATAGAGTGGATAAATGTGAATAAGCATTACAACATGTCAACACAAAAAAAAAAAAAAATTAAAAAAAAAAGGTTGGATCAAGTCTCGACGGATCAGTAATTTTGTGAGACATCGGAAGAGCTGATCCATATATTTAAGTAGTTTGACTATTAATTCGTATAAAAATTGTAGTTGCTATATATGACTCAATACAATGTATTTTAATATTCATAATCACGAGCGAAGGTGAATAAGCAATACAATCAAAATAAATCTCTCTTCCTCTCTCAGTAAAAGACAAGTAACGAAATTAGCTGTGTACCAAAATACCTCATCATTGATCTAGAAAGGATGCTTACATATTGATAATTGATCTAGAAAGCAATGGAGAATGACATGCGGCCGCATTTTATTACACTGTATTGATCTAGAAAGCAATGGAGAATGACAAGTCCATGAAGAGGAAATAATTTTGCATGTTATCATGCAAATGTTATTCAAATATCTTTTAACGTATCTTAACCTATATATATAAGAAAAAAAGTTGAAATATTTTATAAAATAAGTCTACTTTTATTTTCTAACAGAATATTTGATAAATATTATAAGTCGAGTAATTGTATTACTGATGTTGAACATATTTTTGAATTTTTGATCGAGAAATCAGAGAAAATCAATAAATATATTATATTACAAAAATGATTATTTGATTAATTAAAATGAAAGAATTGATCTGATAATATTGCAAAAATGATTATTCTGAGAGTTGACAAGTTAGTAGAGTATAGAACTATAAATATAGAAGCCATTAATTGCTTTTGTTTTCTAAATTGTCAAAACACCACCCATTTAAGATTTTTCTATTTTTAGATAAGGAGCGTCCGTTTATTTATTATTTATTTTTTAATTCGTGACTTTAGCCTCCGTTAAGTAGCTCAGTTACTTTTCTTTTATTACTTCTCTCCCTATTCAACCTTTTATCATTAGAGCGGAAAAAAAGTATCGTACCGTGATTAACACGTCGTGACTTTAGTCTCGTACTGTGCCGTGATCAAAATATCAAGGCGTAGTCACGGCACATGAATAGTCACTCCACGTGAATCACGTCGTATTCAAACATGTCGTGATTGAATATGATTCACATAACCATTTGATCATAATTTAGGTTAGTTTATTCAAGATTCACCATTTGATCAAGATCTAACAGACTTAATTATACGTGACTCGCGTGACCACGTACCGTGCTGTGACTGGATCTTTCACGTATCGTGTCGTGCTGTGACTAGATCTTTCACGTACCGTGTCGTGCTGTGCCAAATTTTCTAAAGATTGTCACGACACGCGAATAGTTACGGTACGGGACACGCGAGTCACGGCACGTAATCAACATGCGTACCATGCCATTTTGTAATGGAATTGGCTCCGCTGTGGCATTTTCAAATGAGATCCATTTTGTAACAAAAATATTGTGATCCTTCTAGGACATTTAATTTATGAAAAATTGTATCTATTTTTGAAAAAAAAAACAAAAATTTTAAGTTATTTAATAATTGTTATTCAAAAAGAATTCTCAAAATAGATACAACTTTTTATAAATTAAATGTCCTAGAAGGATCACAATATTTTCTAGATTACATAGAAGTGACTTTTGAACCGGGATCAATAACTTAGAATCTAAGCATTTTTATTTTTTCCAATAGCACATAAAGAAATATATTAATTTTTTTGACAGCCGCGAAAAATCCGACTTGAAAAATATTGATCCGGGTTATTTGTTGCAGTCTTTCTAATAAATCAAATTATATTGTATTCCATCTATTTTTAAAGAAATATATTCAACATTTCTAATATTTCAATATAAAAAAAATTCTGTTTTTAAAAAAAAAAATACAACTTTCAACCGGATGTTGTTAAAAAAAAAATACAACTTTCCGGTGAATGGTTAACCGGATATATTGTTTTGAATCCGGGAATCCATTGACTGGAAATTTGTCACAAATCCGGTTATTGGATAACCGGATTGGGTATTTTTCGAATTTCATTCAAACAATGGGTAGATTCCGTAATTTTATATTATTTTTTGGGTATTTATAAAAATTTCGGCTCTTCCTCTCTCAATAAAAGAAAAGTAACGAAATTAGCAAAGAACAGGATGTATGGGATCTGAGTCATATGACGTTAGAAATGGCTTTCATCAGATACAAGTACAGTATGTACTGGGCCTACTGGCCTTATTATTGGGATGGGTTGGGTTGGGTAGGCAAGACAGCAGTTCCTGATCATGCTGTCTATAATAAGTACCACTCCGGCAAGCGCAATTAGTGTAAGTGTGATATAGATTACTATTATCACTTTGAGGGTTGTGTTTTTATCAATTTTGGTGATGATTTGGCTTTCTGTGTGTTAATTTTATTTGGCTTTGATTACTTTAGTGTGAAATCGTGGGACTGTACGTGGAAGATAACAGGGATGGCATGGCATTGTGCCCACTAACATTTGTATTAAAGAATATAAGCTATTTACATGCATTGGCAGTTTATCCAATTTACTCTCTACTTTTCTCTGTTTTGACATATATTCTCCTTTTTGGAAAATACAAGTTGTATCTCTGAGTCAGACGATTATGATCACAATAGTTAATGCAAATTACGCTTCCAATCCCACTTTTAAAACCAAGCTATAAATTAAGTTCTTCAAGATAGTTAAAGAGAGTAATATGACTACTGTTGAATTAACGTGAGTCGTTATTAAAGCTGGTTTGAAAACTGCTGATTTCAGTAAATTTCTGCAGCATTGAAATCAGCGGTTTTCAAACCAGCTTAATCAATAGTAAAAAAATTCCAAAAAATGTAAAATTTGGTCTCCAAGTAGATTATAATATAGATTAAACATCTAACGGTTTGGATTTGTTGTTTGGACATCACACGGCTAAATATAGCCCCGGCAGCACTTGAACAGAACTGCTGCCTGCAGCAATTTAGCCGGACTCTATATATATATATATATAGAGGTGGGCTACGGTGAGTTGCGAAGTAAAGCGACTATTTTATTTCACACTCATATTTTGCGATTTTTAAGTTCAAAACGTCGATCCGAACCGTTCATCTTGTTCTCCATATTGAAATGTGCTTGGAGACCAAATTTTAAATTTTTTGGATTTTTTTTACTATTTATTAAACAATTTTGAAAGTCGCTGATCTGATGGTCCAGAAAATTTTACTGTTTTTTACTGTTCACAGCAAAACAACAATTTTCAAAAATGCTTAATAAATAGTAAAAAAAATTCCAAAAAATGTAAAATTTGGTCTCCAAACACATTTCAATATGGATTAAACATCTAACGGTTCGGATCGATCGTTTGGACTTTCAAAATAAAAATACGGCGTGAAGTAGAAACGCGTTTTACTTCGCAACTCACCGTAGCCCACCTCTATATATATATATATTATTTTCTCTTATAGTTTGACCTAGTACAAAGTTCCAATTTTTTTTATATGCATCGACAAAGTGACAATTTTTTTCTCTTATATTTGTTTTCTCTTATTTTATTCTGATCTTAACTCATTGATGATCACCCATTTTGACAAAATGAAAAGCATATAACTTGCTGTCCCTTTCCTCATTTTTTATTGGGTAAATGACCATTTAATTTACATATCTTAATTATACCAAAAAAAGGTACAAGTACATTCCCATTTCCATTTGATCATTTCTTTATTTTTTTAGTTTCGCATTCACGGTTGTTGTAGGTAGTTAATATTTTGAAGCATTTGCTAATTGGGGTAGTTACTATCTCAATTTGCTCAATTTTTTAGAGGGTGGGGAGTTTTTGTTCAAAGGGCTTTGGACAAAATCTCATCCAAAGTCAGTTGTAAATCGTCTGATCTGTGTTAAAATTTACATGGATGGTTTAGATTTAAAGAACCATTTAAAGTTATTAAGTTTAAATATGTTGGTACGAATCTTAAAGCAAATCAAACAGTAAGTTTTATAATAGGACCATAAAGATTTACTAGTAATCGTGCCCGTGCACGGGAGCAAATTATGTAGTAAAAATCATTAAGCTCCTTAATAAGGAGGAGAGATAATTTAAATTAAATTTGTAGAGAAAAATAGTTAAATACTATATTTATCTACGAAATAACAGATGTGAACTCTAGTGTAGTGGTAAGAATTTTGGCACCAACAGAACCCAACTGGGTTCGAATCCCGCCTTCAGCAGAAAAAAAGAAAAAGGGTGCGCGGTGCACAGGCTCGGTCCGCAGGTGCCGTGCGTGGTTCAGAGGCGCGTTCCACGGGTGTGGCGCGCGGTCTACGGGAATTGGAATCATATGCGGCGCAACCAGTGCATACTTAAGTGTTGAAGCTCATGATTTGGAAAATTCAACGGCTGAGCATCATTCAAAAAAAAAAAGTAAATCAGAACCCTTGCAAGATCTAGACATTAAGCTCCTTAATAAGGAGGAGAGATAGTTGAACCTCCCTACATCATTTCAAAATTTTCTCACCCATGCATGCAACTGATTCTGACAAATCATATGATGCAATTCAGCCCATTAATTTGTCAAAACCCCACACCTAGTGTGCTAGTTATGAAAAATGCAAGATACAATTCAAATGACTTGAACCGGTAAAATGGTGTCCCCAGTTCAGGTATCAATTAATGCACCCCTACCAAAAAAAAAATAAAAAATAAAAATAATCTACGTTGGTGTACCTCCAATCAGTGTTGTAAAAAACGTTCATTTAGACCGATTAATTGGCCGATTAGTCATTGGCGGTAACCAATTCAAACCGTCACAGATTTTTTTTGATTAATTGGCTGATAATTTTCAATTATAATCAATTATTCGCGATTAATTATTTAGTGGTACCCGTCCGATAACTACATACTGTTATTTACAACAGTACTTCAAATACGGCTACTTTTATATAACAAAACAATGTTCATCTCAAACAGATTCATAATATATACCCAACCCTCCCATGTTTTTTTTTTTTTTTTTTTTTTTTTGCATAAGGACTCTTTTATATATGGTCAGCAGCACATAGACATGTTAACACCAAAATATCGTATTAGACACCATGAGGAAAAAAAAAATACAATATACGAAATTTAGACAACAATATTAGAATTATTCTCTTATGCGAAAAAAGAATGATCATATATAAGACAGTCCTAATCATATGTAAAAAAAAAAAATGTAGAAATGAGTAAAAATAGGAGAGCCAACGTGTATTTATTTTAACATAGCATGATAACAACAAGGATGCCTACATGTACATATGTAATTAATAAGCATTAATTGAGAATGACACATCCATGAAAAAGAAAACTTTTTGCATGCTATCATGCAAATGTTACTCTAAATTTTTACAAAGTATCGTAATTTCTAACTTGCTATATATAAGAACAAAAAGTTGAAATGTTTTTATCAAATAAGTTTACTTTTATTTTCTAATAAGATATTTGATAAAAATTATTAGTGAATTAATTGTATTATTGATTTTGAACATATTTCTGAATCTTAAATTAGAAATTAGAGAAAATCAAAACCACCAAATCCAACCACTTAAACTCCACCGAATATCGTAAGATTCAGTGATAATAAAAAATTGAGATATGTTACTACAATTAAACATATGCTCCATCTTACTAGCCTTCTCAAGCTGCACAATTCTTAATTGATTTTCTAAGATCAATATGTTTTTTAAATTACTAGTCAAGTGTCCGTGCGTTGCAACGGGGAGTAAAATATTATTTTGATTACTTTTTTTAAATGTGATTAATTTTTAATTAATTTCTTCATTATGTTTTCTTCATTTTCCATGGAGATTGAAAAATCAATTATACAATTAATTCAATCCGTTTTAAACTTTGCTCACTTTTATGAAATGAATGTAAATGCAATTATTTGAATTTTTGTAGTCAATTATACAAAGATATGTATTTTAAAGATTAGATGGAAATTTGTTTTATCTCTAGCATAATCTGATGATATGTATTTACAAAGTCAGATGAAAAATGATTAAAAAATATACATAATACAAGAAAAATGATTTATTGAAACTAAAATGACACTTGTGTCCGACTATATATAATGTTTAGTAAAGAGATGATGATTTGTCCCTTATTAATACAAAGGAATATTGATATGGTACTGAGCTTTTGGTCGTACCAGTAAATAACATCAACTATTTCTCTTCAATAATTATAACTCCTGAGCATTGAAAATGAAGCCTCAACAAAACATTCCCTACTACTCTTAAAAGTCAAACCTATGGGTATCAATTGCCAAATTATGCTAAAATTACTTGCTTCTCTTATAAAAAAAAAATATATATATATCCTCATACCATGCAAGGTGAGAAAAGAGTAAGCCTTGAGAGCCCAGCAGTTCCATCCACTTCATCAACTAACTTATTTATCTTATCTTCTATGTGATTTGGGTACTCCCTCTGAGAATAGTTTTTCTTCTTTCTTCCTTTATCATCTTCTTGGCTGGGATAGAGCTGGTAGAAGTTAAGAATGAAAGTAGAAAAAACAGAAGTTGTGACAATAGGCTGTAAAAATCGTGAAACCCACAATCCCAACATAGGTTATCTTCTCCCATTTAGCGGTTTCATCTATCATTAAAAAAAATAAAAATTCAGAAAAATTACTATGAAAATCGAAACCCTAGATCTGGAAAAGGAAAGATAGGTAATGATCAGATACGAACAAGCATCGTCGTGAAACTTTGAGGAGAAGCTCCTCTTGGGAGTAGAGGCGACGCTCTTCGCCTTCATCGCTGCCGATCGCAGCTTCACTGTTTCTCTTCTTCTCTTGAGTCTCTGATGGGGAGGTGAGCATCTCTCTCTCTCTCTCTCATGGCTCTCTCTCTCTCGCCGTCGGTGCTTCTGCGCGGAGAAAGGAAAAGAAAAAAAAAGGAACGCATATTTGCGTTGGGAAGAAGCGAAGACAAGAAGAAATGCATTCCGTGTACACAAAAAGTGTCTTTTTGTTTGTTTAAATGAAACAATTTTCATGTGTCTTTTTATGTGGCGATTGCGTGTTTAACTAAATTTAAACTTGTACACATTTGACAATATAAAACTGATGTATAAAATCACAATTAATGATTTATGGCTGAGATTGAAATATACTCTTGATGAGAGGCTGAGATCTATTGAATGAACAGCTGAGATTTTGTTTGGACAGATAGGTGATTGGAGCCTAATTTTTTTACGTGATATTATAGTGGTACTGATTTTGAAGTTTTTTCTAAGACTTATCTCATGGACAGATATTATAACAGAGACAGTTTTGAAGATTTCACTTTTTTCTAGAATTTTTATCAAAAATAAAGATGAAACGAGAGAAACTATAAAGACAAAGATTAAGAGATAGAGATAGAGGCTTTCAAGAGAAGCGCAAATTTTATATAAGTCCGTTAGTTTTAAATATATTTAACCGACTCAAAATTTAATACTATTATAAGCTGATAAAAAATAAAAAATTGAAAAACTTAATTATACAGAACTTAAGTAATTCATTAAATGCATATTACTTAAGAATTTGCATTTCTCAATGGACTAGGTTCAAAATTAATATTAATATAAGATGGGTTTGAATAATTAATAACTAATTAATCTGTTTCAGTCACCTGGTATTATGATAGAGCAAAGAATTATTAATTGATTCTTTTATTAATAAGTTTTAATCATCAATAATAATTATGTTTTTCTAATAACTCGTTCGAAATCAACTCAAAATATAACTCATAATTAATTCACTTTATTCTGACTTGGCTTATAATTAACGAGTAGTATACATTTAACTTGGATCGTTTCGGGCTAAAATTGGCCGGAACGTTGTATGAAAAAGATGGAGCTCTTCTGAACACTTTCTCTATTTATGTTGCTGTCCATTATGAGAGGATTGAACTTGTTATAAGATTTTTTTTTTTTTTTTTTTTTGAGGTGTCGTGAATTATCCACGCCTAAATTTTGTTATATATGCGGCTTAGAGCATCACTTTGACGACAATTTTTAATAGGGGTGCAAACACATTAGATATTATCCGTCCGGATCCGGATGTATTTGAAATTTTATAAATTTAGATATTCAGATACATATAATTTGTAGATACGGATACAAATACGAATATAATTTATATAGATAGAGATGCAAATACGGTTTTGTTTTGGAAAGCAGAAACGAATTCGGATATGAGTTATCTATATCCGCAAATTAATCTAACGGATATCCATTAACCCAGTAAGTATTTTCTCCACCCCTTCGAATTCTCTCATTGAATATTGAAAAGTGACATATTCACTTGTAGTCTAGTGGTAAGAGCTTGTGTATTTTTTTTTTTTTTAAATATTGGAAAACGTGTATTAAAAAATTCGAAAATGCGCATTAAAAGTTTCAAATATAGAAAGCTCGTTTCTTTTTTCCTTACATAAATTTTCAGCGTACTATAAAAACTTCTTTCTTAATTATTTATCTGTTTGTTGTCTTACTTGGCTGGTATTTTATATACAATCAACCAGTACAGAGGTATATATATAGAGAATTTTTTTGAGTTAATTAAAATTCCTCTACCTCATTAAGATAATAATTTATTTTTTATAATAAGATAGCTTGTAGTTTAGTGGTTAAAATTTCACTTTGTGATTGTATATACTTGGTTTAAATTTATTGACAACACATGCATTTTACACATATTATGCAATTTATGAGTAGTACATTTCACACATATTGTGCTTGCATATATTATTATGGCAAACTCAAACGATACAAACAGCTTACAAATTTTAAAAGTCTGGATACAAACAGCTTACAAACAGCTTACATCATATAATAAAATAAAAAGTCTGGATATATCAGACCCGGCCTAAAAGCCTTGATCGATACAAACAGCTTACAAATATTCTTAGCAGTTCTACTGGCAGGTTTCTATCAGTTTCCTTTCCCCTTTTCATAGTGAGGCAGGAAAGGCATTGGAGGGTTATGATCAAAATGCGAAAACCGATCATTGTAACAAGTTATGTTTTGTCGACCCGGATGTGCTTCGCATGGCATGTATGGCACCGATGGGCATAACTTGGGAAGAGTTGAGAACTTGGCACATTCATTGGATGGCCTTTGATTCGGCAATCCCGGTATGCAATTCCTACGTACATCAAGCACATTGTTGCGCAATAGATCCCGGCAATTGGCTCCAATTGCTGTGAAGTAGTTGTCGGAGAGCGATAAGTTTACCAGATTTCCTGTTTTGGCCAACTGGCATACTACCTCTGGTACAGTTCCATATAAATAATTTTGTGCGAGGTTTAGCTGCTGAATATCACTTAGGCAACCGAAAGATAATGGGATGGGGCCGGTTAACCTATTCGATCCGGCATCAAACACATCGATATCTCTCAAGTATCCTATCTCATAAGGTAAACAACCTGATAGTTGATTATTTAAAAAGAGTACTTCAAGAAGTGTGCTTGATGTGTTGCATATTGACACCGGAATGGGGCCCGTGAAGCGATTGTTGGCAAATGTGAGGTACTCAACCGGTGAACTACCGAGGTTTGAGGGAATGCTCATGTCGAAGAAGTTATTGTTGAGAAATAGCGCCTCGTAACCAATTAGGAAAATGGGAGAAGGAACGGGTCCTTCGAAGAAGTTAAAACGAAGGTCGAGGAATGCAAGGCCACTTAACGGGACTACATTGATTGGAAATGCGCCGTGCAACTTATTGTTACTAAAATCAAGCTCATAAAGATACCGCAATCCCGAAAGGTTCGGGACTGTGCCGAAGAAGTTGTTTGAGTTGGCATGGAAAAGCGCAAGGTCAGGGAATCTATTTATAAAACCATCAAGTGTCGGTGCGCCGAGGTGAAAGCCGTTGAAGTCAATGGAAGCAACTGTGAGGTCATTGGTACCTGGCGGGGTGTCGCAAAAGAATCCCCTATACGTGTTGATGTCATCATTATCGCAAATTTTAGTACCGACCCATGTGCCGGTGATGTTTCGGGGGTCAGATGTTATAGTGCGCTTGAAGGCTTGGATGACAAGGTATGCTCGGTACTGTTTGATGTTTGGGAAGTCGGTTGGCTTCGGTGGAGACGGGCCATTGGATTGAGCTTTCAGTCCGGCGATGATGGTGAAAATGAAGAGAGTGATGGCAAGGAGCTTTGGTGACATTATTATTATTTTGGTGCTTAAGTAAAGGTGATAGTTCTATCCTAATAAGGCAAATGAATTTAGGGATATGTAGTGAGGATGTAGTGAGGAAGGGTGACCTTATAATGGCAATGCATGCATGCATGCACATGAACAGCGATGAATTCAAGTAGTGGATATGTTAGTTAGACAGCCTGATCGAATCAAAGAAGATATCTTTTAAAGCAAATTAAGCACTTTATTAATTTCCGAGTGGAGGCATCTTTGTTAAAGTATAAACGGTTCGGATCGACCGTTAGAATTTTGAAAACTCAAATATTGAGCCGTAGCACCGTAGCTCTCTATGCTATCCATAGCACCCAAGCCTTGGGTGCTATGGATAGCATAGAGGGCTACGGCTCAATATTTGAGTTTTCAAAATTTTAACGGTCGATCTGAACCGTTCATCTTGTTCTCCATATTAATATTTGTTTGGAGACCAAATTTTATATTTTTTGGAAATTTTTTGCTATTTTTTTAGGTAGGTAGAAAATTAAATATCTGAATGGTGCAGAATTTTTTAGATCAAGTGATTTTCTACCAAGCTAAAAAAATAGTAAACAATTTCCAAAAAATATAAAATTTGGTCTCCAAACACATATTAATATGGAGAACAAGATAAACGGTTCGGATCGACCGTTAGAATTTTGAAAACTCAAATATTGAGCCGTAGCACCGTAGCTCTCTATGCTATCCATAGCACCCAAGCCTTGCTCCATATATATATATATGTTAATTAAAGCACATTATTACTTTTTTATCATGTTGGAAATAATGTAGCACATGCAGGAAGCACAGGCTATATATATATATATGGAGTAATAACATTGTTTTGTGACTGAATAATGTTATTTTTATATTGGTTATAACAATAGAATGATATATTTTTAAGAGGTTGGCTAAGTTCAAAATGTAAAACGTTTGTTTCTAGTTTCCGGAACAAACGATTTGGTTTTCTAATTTTCAAAGTTCAAACAATCGATCCAAACCGTTGGATATTCAATCTATATTAAAATGTTCTTGGTGACCAAATTTTATATTTTTTGGAATTTTTTTACTATTTATTAGGATGGTTTGAAAATCGCTGATTTTATTAAAATTCTGCATTATTGAAAAACAGCGATTTCAAACCATCTTAATAACTAGTAAAAAATTGAAAAAAAAAATGTAAATTTTTGGTCTCCAAGTACATTTTGATATAGATTGAACATCTAACGGTTTGGATCGATTTTTTGGACTTTGAAAATCAGAAAATTGAATCGTTTGCTCCGAAGGCTAAAAACAAACGTTTTGAGCTTAGCCAACCTCTATAATAATAATAATAATAATAATAATAATAATAATAATAATAATAATAATAATAATAATAATAATAATATATAATTAACAATATAAATAAATATGATGGCATTATTGATAATTAACTGATATTTTTTTCATTATACCAGTTGACTTTATATTATATGAACTTGAAAATTTATAAATTTTACATGTAAGCACGTCACTCATGAAGTAAATCAGTTTTTTTTTTTTTCTAAATTGCTTGATAATGGCGAAATAAATCAGTTTCAACAGGTTGATTTTGTTGTTGAAACATATCTAATATATTTTGAAGATTGTTTAGAATCTCTAGTGGACCAGTTTTAACAATCATGGCGCAACAATACGCCATCTTACAAAAGAATAAAGCAGCCCAATTCCTCTTTACACTCCTTTTTTTTTTGCTTTGCTTTAACATGTTTTGAGAGGAATATATAGTACTGTGTATAGAATCCTTATCCTCCCAGGTACCTGACTGTACCTGACTCAAAACAATTGAAACACACGGCCCAGATTACTCTCTGCAGCCGGTCCTTGCTCGGAATGACAGAGGGGACAGTATTATTTGTGCTTTGAGATTCGTGCCAAGTTAAATAGAATAATTTTGGACCGTTTGATTCAATTGTACTCAGTCCGGTAACCTGAGGGGATGTGAATTCTTCTGTGTAACCTACATATCTTTCATTAGTTTCATACAATCTGGGACGGCTAAGTTATTCTAACATAATGTGAAAGCCTTTTTTTTTTTTTTTTGTAAAGTGTAATGGGGCCGTCTTTGTAAACTGAAATATGTCGGTGCTGATTTTTCTTAGTTAGCTAATTTCTAATTCAGATTTTCTTACTCCACAGTCCACACTTTGTTAAATATACATCGCTATATATTACAGTTTTGCATTGTCTGAAGTTCATACGTTGTTTTTCGGCGGCTCCGAATTAATTCCTCAGTCCAAATAATTCTGTACAGTAATATTTCTAAGGGGGAGTTAATCACAGTATCTGCGTTACAGTACGTATTTACAGGAGGAATCATCAAAAATTAAATGTGAAAATATATTTTTTTGTGAGGATCGCAAAAACTTCACAATTCAATTTTTTTCCCTAAATTATTAATACTTATGCATGGAAGTAGTTATACCTATGTACGGAATGGATGTATTTATAGTTATGTGGTGAACAATTATTTATTGCGTGGGTATCGTAATGCGGAGACAAAAGTACTATAGTACCGTACTGATGACTCTAAATGAGTACTACTAACTTTTAGTATATATAAATACATATATATACTTAGTTACCCTAATTCTACTATGTCGGATTACAAGCGCATAATCCTACCGTGTAGTAGTGTCGGGTGTCGATCCACAGGGTGAAATTCCCAAAATGGAGCGCTAAAAGTAGACTTCCAATCATAGCAAGTCCTGCAATATCTGTAGATTTGTCCTTCTAAAAGGTTGTTGCTCAACGGTCGAGATTTCATCCAAACTAGACAGTCCACGGATTGGATCAGTGTGCCTATGCGGTACTGACCTGAACCCGCATGCAGTATAGCTTTATACCGTACGGCACTGTACTTAGCCGAATTTCAGTGAATTTCACCATGTTGCATGTTGTGAACTTTGAGGTGTTTGCATACTCCATGTGATGTCCTATTTTGACGCTTCCTTCAGAATTGACATAAATATGACATTTTTGCTCTGTTTTCGGCCTAAATTCACAACTTTCTCAAAAACCTGCCAAAATAGCCTACAAACACTTTTGCGGTGAATAATTCGGAAAAATGGATACTTTACATACGCTTTTCCATCTTTTTCTGTACTTAAAAATAGTGATTTTCGCTATATAAATTGGTGTTATCACACCCCAAGCTTAAACCTTTATTCATTCTCGAACAAACTAAGTAAAAACTAGGGTTTAAGATTACTAAAAACATCCTTACACAACATGAGTTAGAAAATAATTGAAAAATTCCTAAACATTAGCTATATACAAAAATATCTACACAATTTCTAATATTTGTACTTGATGAATTTATAGACAATGGAAACCTTTCCATTACCAATATTTCAATCTCAATTGAAATAATCTTGAAGACGACTAATCTTAAAATCATTATGGTAAAAGAAATCTCAAAATCTAATTATACTCAAATCTTCCATGCCCTCTAAATTTCGATCCCAAATATAAGAATTTGTAGCTCATGCATGCAAATAGTAAAAATGCAACCTTAAATAAAAAAATGCAAAAAGTCAATACACTACATTTTAATTGGCTTTACCATTCTATCGCATAAATACAAATGAGAGGTTCTACGTTCCGAATGCATGCACCTAAGGATTTCATCGGGTGATTCTTCTATCATATAGATACAAACAAGAGATTTTTGCGTTCCGGATGCAACTAAGGATTTCATCGAATCCCAATTTTATAATGTGGTGGTGGGACCTATTTTACGTCCGCTTCTAATAATTAGTATTTTTTGGTTTTTGTTTGGGACTTGTTATTATGTCCTCTTTTGATTAATATAGTTCCATTTTACTAAAATACATATATAGACTATTATATATATTTTTAAAATTTGGGGTCTAGATTTAAAAAGGAATTTATTTTTGAAGATATTTTTCAAACATTAAGAAATTTTGAGAGGAATAGTATTGTGTAGAATCTGTATCCTCTCACGTACCTGACTCAACACAATTGAAACAGACGGACCAGATTTACTCTCAACCAGTCCTTGCTCGGAATGACAGAGGAGGCAGTATTATTTGTGCTTTGAGATTCGTGCCAAGTTAAATAGAATAATTTTGGACCGTTTGATTCAATTGTACTCAGTCCGGTAACCTGAGGGGATGTGAATTCTACTGTAACCCACATATATTTCATTAGTTTTATGCAATCTGGGCCGGCTTAAAAGTTATTCTAACATAATGTTGAAGTCCTTTTTTTTTTGTAAAGTGTAATGGGGACGCCTTTGTAAACTGAAATCTGTCGGTGCTGGTTTTTCTTAGTTAATTAGCTTTCTAATTCAGATTTTCTTACTCCACACTTTGTTAAATATACACCGCTATATATTACAGTTTTGCATTGTCTGAAGTTCATACGTTGCTTTTCGGCTCCGAATTAATTCCTCAGTCCAAATAATTATGTACAGTAATATTTCTAAGAGGAGTTGATAACAGTACCTGCGTTATAGTATCCGTACTGTATCTGCAGGAGGGATCACCAAAAATTAAATGTGAAAAAATATTTTTATGTAGGAATCGCAAAAACTCTAAAATTTGAATTTTTTTCCTAAATTATTAATACCTATGCATGAAAATATTTATAGTTATGTGGTGAAAAATTATTTATTTCGTAGGTACTGTAGCACAGAGACAAAAGTACTATAGTACAGTACTCGCAGGGGGGCCATCAAAAATTAAATGCAGAAATATAACTTCCTGCAGGGATCGCAAAAACTCCACAATTTGAATTATTTTCTAAAGTATTAATACCTACACAATTTCCTCTTTCAAATGAGATCCATTATGACGTACTTTCAGACTCGTCGTCACACAAGTTTTTATACCTCGCTATACAAGTATTTTTTACATATGATATCGAAAGTATTAATATTTAAGTATTGAACGTATTTATACTTATGCACTGAAGTATTTATACCTATGAGGTTAACTAATTTTGTTAGAGGAACGTTGACCCCGAAAAGTTTTAAATTGGAATTTTTTCAGTTTTGTCCTTAAAAGTTTTATTTTTATAAAAAAAATTGTACTATTTGCCCCTCCCTCATAAAGTAAAATTGCAGAACACTTGTCTATCCAGCCCCTTATCTCAACAAAATTAGTCAGTTATACCCCTTTGCATTAATGTAAAAATGATGGTCTCATGCATTTTCCATATCAACTGAATCAAATTGATTATTTGCTAATAATAATGGATTCATCATATATAATCAGCTTTCTTGATTTTAGTTTGATTTTATGATAGGAAAAATGAACAAAAGTTTGTTAATTTTAGAGGCAGCTTTCACAATATTTAGTGAAAGATACCAAATCAAGTACCTTTTCCTCCACCATAATGCAAAGGTTCTGTATTAGCTGCAAAATATCTCAAGTACTTGCTATTTGCTAGTTAAAATTTGCAGTTTTGCTTAATAAAAAGAAATTAAATGTGAATTTATTAATTCTAGAGAAGACTAGTGACTGTTGTGTACTCAGAATCCACATACCTGAGGTGCAAGAGGTGAATCTGGACCGTTCATTTCACTTGACACGAATCACAAAGCAGACCCCCTACAGCCTCAACATGCACTGGATTGAGTTTGATATGAATGAAATTGATCTGAGTCGTCCGTTGTTTTCAATTACACCTCCGGTACCTGGGGGGCTACGGACTCTGTGTAATCGAGCATTCGAAGGTGCAACATTTACATCTTTTCCTTTTACTGTTGAAATTCTTGGGAGTTCGGTTGATCGACTGCTCAATTGCAGAATTGTCTCCTCAATTCAGTAGGCAGCGGAGTTGAAAGTACTTTTAATTTTATTCCATATCTCCTTCCTCATATTATAATTATTTTTCCTTCTAATTGTGGCAGCTGAATATGTTCTTCCAGCGCTGTGAGCATTTGGGTACCTGATGCATTTGACCCAACAATGCTTATCATGTCAACTGACATGTGGGTTCCATTGAGGTCGGTTGCTGTGCTGTCTGTTGATATATATGTGGTACAGCATGGCATTGTCAATAATTTTCGGGTATTCTGGGGTTGCAAACATGGTGTGTCAAGTTTCAGTACTCCTTTTTGCTGAATTTTGAACTTTCCATGATTTGATCAACTGATTTTATCTGATCATTTTGCCAAAAAACAGAAAAGAAAATTAAAAAGGTCAAATTTTGTGATTCGAAGCTACAGAGACTTGAACCACATAAAAAATAAAAGTTTCCCCAAATTATACTACAATCATGTGGTTTGGAAAATCTAATCTAATCTAATCTATCTATTGGCAACAACGATCAGATTAACAACTCAACTCACCTGATTCTTCAGAGTTGATCTTTGTTTTACTGGCAGAGGAGAGGCAATCGGCCAAAGTTAGAAAAAAGGAGAAAGAAAGAATATGGATCTCTTGCTTGTCATCTCTCGGGTCAATAAAAAGAGGAGAGGCAATCTCTTGCTTGTCAACTCAACTCACCTGATTCCAATAGTTTAACATTTATACGATTGATTTTTGAGACCGCAACACGAAAAACTTTATACTATCCAGAACACCTAACTTTACTCTTATATATATTTTTTAACCTAATTAGAATTTGACTAATTTACCGATTTTAAAATTTTGAACATTTATGTTCTGTTAAATCATTTTTTAGGAAAAGTTTTTTTTCGTCCGAGATAATTTCACAATTTTTGTATAAAAAAACGTCAAATGCTTGATTTATTTTTCTTTACAATACTTCGCTTTGTGTACTTTATTTTTTACAGAAAAAAATGTATTTCATGAACAATCAAAATTGATATAATACTCATCATGGACTTGAAGTTATAAGCATTGGATATGGAGTTCAACAATGCAAAGTTTTTATTCTAGCAAAGTTCAAAAACTAGATATTGGCCAACTTTTTAGCATTATCATACTTTAAAAAAAAATGACAAATATAATCAACTAATGATTCAGTAAATGAGAAGTTACAAGAATCGATATGTGGCTGCATTTTTAAAATCGAAACTTTTACATGAAAATTTTATACCAAATTAATTTGTAAATTTTGAAATAATTACGCATGATATATACATGAAATTTCTCAAAAAAAAAGAAAAAAAAAAGCGCTTTACATGTTAAGGAAAAATCGATTTCAAATAACCTAGGGTAACAGAAATTTGAGTTTAGAGACAGACCGTCCGATCAGAATCCGCACGATTAGATTCTGATCGGACGATCCAGATCTAAACCCATATATTTTGTTACCTCAGAGAATGAGGACTCACGAAAAAATCGGGCACCTCAATTCTCACTTCACTACCACACAAGTGACAAGTCAGTCGAATCCTTATCCTCTCAGGTACCTGAGTCAAACAAATTACAAAGGGACGGTCCAAATTAATCTCAGCCTGGCCAAAGTCAATCCGGGGCCTAAAGAAACTATTGGGCCTATGCTTTGAGATTCGTGTAAATTAAAATAACTAATCGGAACCGTCCGTTTGTAATTTATTTGCGTCAGGTACCTGGGGTAATCCGAATTCCAGTCAGCTAAGAGCTTCTCTTCTCCTCTCCTCTTCTCTTCTCAGGCAAAAGATTAGAGACGACAACTGCAAAGGCGCATAGCGTATGCCTCTCTTCTCCTCTTCTCTCGCCTCTCCTTCCCCTTTCCTACCCAAACCCCACCTCAACCAAACTCAATCTCCATCAACCACTGACCCTCCGCCACGTGTCAGAATCCCAAACGCCCCATGGATGACCACTCCTCCTCCTCCTCTCCTCCCTTCCGATGACCATCTCTCTGATACTTCCTCTGACGACCCCTCCTTGCGCCGCTCTCTCTCAAAGAGGATTCGCAATGGCCGTACCAGAAAAGTTGTTTTTGAAATCATCAAATCAGTCAAATCGTTGCAAAAATCAGACCAAATTGAAGAGAAGTTTGAAGGAATTGGGGAATGGGATGAGGAGGTGGAGGAGGAGGAGGAGGAGGAGGAGGAGGAGAGGCCTAATCTGCCGTGGATTGGTGGGAAGAGTGAGAGAGATGGTGAAATTTTAGTTTTTAGGAGAGAGAAGAAGAAGAGAGAGATTACTGAGGCTGATAAGAGAATTGCACCAGCGGAATTGCGGAGGTTGAGAATCGAGGGGAGCCAGATAAAGAGGTTGGTTTGTATTAGCAAAAATTCTACCAATTTATCAATAGCTGTAGCAATTCGATTAATTGTAATCCCCTAAAAAACACAAAAATTACAGTAATTCTGATACTTACATAGAAATCTGGAGTCGATAACATATGAAGGCCTTTCATTTTTCAAGGGTATATGTGATATATTCCAGAATTTTTTATTTATAGAAATAATATAAAAATAATATAGGTCAATGGATGGATTGTATGAAAATTTTGATCCATAGAAGGAACTGAAACATTTTTGTTTGGTTCCTTTAAGATTCAGCGTACCACCCACCAAAATAGAATTTCTGATTTGAAGGAAGTGAAAAAATATTTCGGTTCTTTCTATGATATCACAATCTCAAGGTAATATATTATTTTTATATAATTTATATATGTAAAAAGTTCAGTATATATTCTATTTGAAGTCTCAGGTCCTGTACAGTACAGATAATAAATAAGTGTCATAGAATAGGTGGATAAATAAGTTTCATGTAAACCTAGATTTAATACATACAGTATATATACCACCTATAATGCCAAATTCAGATATAGAAATCCAGGCCTTGTACAAATAATAAATTACATTAAAACATTTCCTTTTACCAAGTAAACCTAGATTTAATTACGTTGAATAGGTGGATAAAGGCATGGAAAGCCGGGATAACAGCTGAAGTTGTAGAGGAAATAAAACGAACTTGGAGATTTCAGGAGCTTGCAATGGTCAAGATTGTAGACCCTCTAAAGAGAAACATGGATCGGGCTCGCGAAATTGCTGAGGTTGGTAATATATTTTTACATATTTTTCCAGGAGCGAAACCAGAAAATTGAGATAAGGGGCCTGAATAAATAAGTGTCATGTAATTTTTTGTGTGTGTGTGTGTGTGTGGGGGGGGGGGGGGGGGGGGCAATAGTATATTTTTTATAAACAAAACATAACTTTGACATAACTGAAAAGTTTTAATTTATCACCCTTTTATTTACTTCCGCATGTGTATTTTTCTCATACTTTGTCATTATAGAGAGAATATGCATATGGCCTTGAGAAAAATTAATGAAAGAAAGTGTCGCTAGGGTATCATAAAATAGTCAGGTAAACAAAAAGGGTGTAATGAATTGTAGTAGTTATAGGAGAAAAGGAAGTTATTGTCCAAAATTTTTATTTTTCTTTTCACAAAATTAATTTGCTTTATTTTTATTATTTTCCATATGTAGGCAAAAACAGGGGGGCTGGTAGTTCTAACAAAGAAAGATTCTCTTATAATATACCGAGTAAATAAAAGGAATTATCATCTTTTATCCAAGACCGATGAATTAAAGGAAGAGAAACCCATTACAAAATCACTATATGAGAGAGAAGCTGACAGGTTGTTAAACAGCCTGGGCCCTCGGTTCATAGACTGGTGGTGGCGGGGTCCAGAGCCAGTGGATGCAGACCTGTTACCAGAGGTAGTACCTGGTTTTAAGACCCCATTTAGGCGGTTGCCACCATATGTCAGACCGACTCTGTCTGATGATGAGCTGACGTGGCTTCGGTTCATTTCACGACCCCTTCCTACACATTTTGCACTAGGTAAGTTGATGAACCAGTAAGAGACATTATTAATGGTACAGGTTGGTACATACAAAGCAGTCTTACCAGATTTGTTCTATACAATTAAGGGTGTCAACGGGTACAATACAGGTTGGGTGGAAGCATTTTCATACATGTACCCGTTAAGCTAATGAAAAGACCTTACCCATACATGTCTTATTGAATACGGTACGGGTTGGGTAAATGGATAAATAGGTGCCATAGAATAGATATATATGGGCCATGAATAAAACTAAAAACTATATCATATGATGCATCATCCCTGTATAAATTATATCTATATCTATAATTTTCTTTTCAATGATTACCGTATAGGGTAACGGGTCCAAAATAGTCTTTACCCGTATCCTTGCCCGTTATGTTAATGGAAAAACTTTACCCTTGTACCCGATAAGAAAACAATGTGTTATTATTATTATAAGTTTATAACAGCATGTACCGGCAAGGGACATTAATGGTATAGGTTGGTACATACAAAATATTTTTACGAGATTTTGTCCTATACAATCCTTGTTTCTTTTTTTCTATTTTTGTAGGCCCTTTTTTTCATTTTTGATGTTATTTTTTTATATTTACAAAAGGGAGGAATAGAAAGCTTCAAGGTTTGGCCGAGGCAATTATAAAATTATGGGAGAAGAGTTTAGTAGCGAAAATAGCAATAAAAGTCGGTATGTATACCGACCATGCACAAATGGCATCTGAACTCAAGGTACTTCAATTTTTTTTTTTTGTCTTGTCTGTTTCTATGAATTTGCTGTTTTACATTAAGGAATTTCATGTATGCCCCTCAAAAATTTAAAATGACTTTTAAGTTTTAATTGAAAAGGCAACACATTGGGTAAATTTGTGAGTTTTTGAAATTTAGAGAGGTAATTATGATATTATGACTTTTAGAGGGGGAATACATAATTTCGAGGTTTTGGATGGGTATACATGAAAATCCCCCTTCAGTAGACCATAATTTCATATTCCATAAAGCTTTTCTCATGCCTTTTTACAGAGACTGACAGGTGGGGTGGTTATATTGAGAAATAAAGATTTCATAATTTTGTACAGAGGGAAAGATTTTGTCACAGAAAAGGTTGTGAATCAAATTACTGACAGAGAAAACAAATTATTTGATGAGCAAAATATAGAAGAGGAGGCACGATTAAAGGCGTTAAGATACTTTCAGATGATGGATCGATCAGTAGATAATTCGGATTGTATTGGGTCATTTAAGGAGTTCCAGGATATAAAAATGAACTATTTAGAGGCTGAAAATGAAAAATGCGAGGATAAAATTAAGTTGGAAGCTGAAAAGTTGAGATTAGAGAAGGAACTTAAAGACCAAGAAAGAAAGCTTTTCATTGTATGTTTTCTCTATCCTTTTAATCTTAGAATTTGAATTTTTCTGACTTAATCTTAAACTTGTAGACCTTTTTAATCTTACAAAAAAAATACTAAATAAGTTGTCTGTTTGTTTCCTTCTGATTTTATTTTATACAATTTTTTAACAAAGATTGATATTGTTTTGTACTATTTTCCTTGTTCTTATTAATTAAGTGTATTCACTTATTTTTATTAACCTTATTTATTTATTTTTTTTGTAGTAGTAGTGAGATATCAACTTAATTTGAAATAATTGTGGAAACACCTCTCAAAAGTATCAACTTCATTCAAGACAAATTTATTGATGAATCTATGATCTGTATTTAATATTTTCTTTAATTTCAATAACAGCTTAGGAAAAAGATAGAGAGATCAGAGAGAGAGATGACAAAATTAAAAGCTTTGTCAGGGCCTTTGATGCCAAATTCAGATATAGAACTTCTTACCGAAGAAGAAAGATCCACTCTCAGATCCATTGGTCTTAAAATGGAGAAGCATTTATTACTTGGTATGAAAAATCACACTATTTATGACAAAATATTGCTGTATTGGCAAAGCATTTCTTTCTTTTAAGTAATTTGGGTTGGTTTGAGTGAGACTATGGTACTATGCATAGTGTATATTGGTCTGTACTATAGATCAATGTCTTCATTTCCAAAGTTCAATAATCGATCTGAACCATATTCAACATGATCTCCATATGAAAATATACTTGAAAATCACATTGAACAGTTCAACAATCCATAATATGCATATTACCATAGCCTCACTTATATTTTTTATATAATTTTGGGCAGGGAGGAGAGGAGTTTATGATGGAGTAATTGGAAGTGTACACCAGCACTGGAAACACAAAGAGGTGGTGAAAGTAATTACAAAACAAACCGGGATAAGTCAGATCACATACACTGCGAAGCTTCTAGAACTAATGACAGGTGGGGCCCTTGTGGCAGTAGAGAACGTGAGGAGTCATCATGTTATTATAATTTACCGTGGGAAGAATTACCGTCGGCCAATGAAACTGCTACCTGATAATTTGTTGAATAAAAAGGAGGCCTTGAGGAGATCGATCGAGGCACAAAGACGAGGGGTTAGTGATTTCTTTCTTGTGATGTTTTTTGCATTAAGCCCCCATATATATAGTTTTTTTTTTTATGAATATCTTTTGATTAATATTTATCTTCAATGTTGCTTGTTGCAGTCCCTGAAATATTTTGCTCGTCAGAGAGAAAAATCAGTTGAGGAGTTGAAACAGAGACTGGTAAAAATGCTTCCTCAATAGTAGAATTATTGAACTTTTTAAGTCATTAGACCTTGCTAAAAGAGATATTTTTTTTAGTAAATAAAAAACATGTATGTTATTTTTGTAGGGAGATTTGGAAGAAGAACTGAAAACATATATTCAATAAAATTGAGGAACAAATCAAGCAGTGCATGATCATCTGTATAGAGTGAAAGCAATTCATTTATTTCTTGGATATGCACATGGAGATATCCTTTTTCAATTTGATCTGCAAAAGCAATTGTAATTTCATTCCTTGGCATTTTGTAATCTGTATATGCTGGTTTGTGAATAGTATGAAGACCCATTTCCAAAAAACCAAACCTTAATTCAGAATTTTGCTTTATAGTTTTTTTCTTTACTTGATTTTTATTTTATTTTAGTAGTCTGTTCTTGTTTCATTATTTCATTATTGACATTACTTTATTTCATATAAATTTTTGACGCATCTGCTACCCGGCCCAGTTATAATCTCTTAGTTCAAAATGTCATCCCGATTTCTATTAAAATTTTCTTGCACGAACGATTTCTAATTTTTTTAATTTTCCGCATGAATTTCGACGCATATGGAACGGTTCAAATCGAATTTGATCTGATATTAATAGAATGACCATGCTTCCAATATATTCACCAAAATCATCAGTATCTGTTTCAAAATATTATAGCGTATCCTGCAATGATCTAAATTTGAAGTCATACTGGAGTCCAATTTAACACTGCTCCAAGGCAATCACAGTTCACAGACAGGTAGCATTTTTACAATTTACCATGGACCATGGTGAATATGCCACATTTAATCTGAATTCAGGGAGTTCCCCAGGAATTGTTACTGGAATTCCCAAACCGCGTCTTTAATACAAAAATAATATTAATAAAAAAATAAACCGCGTAATTGTTTCTTGTTTTGCTTGTCCAGTTACTACTATATGTAACTACAGAACCCAAGTGCCAAGTCAAGTCAACCTCCATCTCTCTCTGGTATAGTTCTCTCTCCTCTTCCCTTAGCCTTCCAACTGCTCTGGTATAGTTCTCTCTCCTCTCTTCCCTTAGCCTTCCAACTGCAACCAGCATATATAGAATTTAGAAAGATGGTGCTAATTGAGGAGTCAGGAAATGATGCTGAAGCCAACATTGCCGTGCCCGGGACTGGGGCCGCGGCCCAGCAGAGGGTTGTGCCCAAACGCTCTTTAAATTAGTAAGTTCCTACCAAACAAACAGTATTTCAAACACTACATAATTGCTGAAGTGTTTTTTTTTTTTCTTTGGGTAAAAGATGTACTAAACTTAGAATTATAGGTGCTATCGGGTTGGGTCGGGTCCGGATACTATTATATTTGGACCCGTACCCTAAAAGTGTTCGGGTCCAAATTTCGATCCATACACTTATTTGTTTCAATTCGGGTCGGGTCCGGATCCGGGTATCTATCTATCCGTAGATATTTCGGGTCCAGTCTTTTGGTTCCAGGTAGATATATACTCATAACTTGTTTGTAGATTGTAGGGTTCGGTTCGGATACGGGACGGTTCCGGATCCGGAGCGGATATATGTCACAAAAAAATCAAGAGGATGGAGAGAAAATAACTTTTGAAAAAAAATATTGAAGAAGAGATATAATTTTTAAAAAGTAAAATATTAGAGATGATGATTTAATTTTCTATGGTTCAAAAAATTTATGAATGAAATACTAATAATTTGTAGAAATGACATATCAATGAGAGCAATAAATTTTCATTATTATGCAGAGGATATCAAGGCAAATATTGAAGGATGTATCCATAGTAATAAATTTTATTTAAAAAATTAATGCGGCTGTTATAGAAGGAATAAATTTGGTATCCATCTATGTGTATAAACATAGTGAATGAATATGTCACTGCATTCTATTTTCTCATATTAAAAAAAGTACTGGACTCACCACGGCTTATGCAAAAATTAATATGCAAAGTTGTATTTTTATATATTAATAGTTATTAATATATGTTTTATCGGATATTTATACGGGTATCGGGTTGGGTTCGGTTATGGGTCGGATAATTAAATGAAACCCATATCCTACCCATTATAGTATCGGTTCCGGTTCGGATCCGGGTCGGATATTAAATTATTAATTTTGTAACCATACCCATAATTTAACCGGTTATATTTTTTAAACCATACCCTATCCAAATTAATCGGATCCGGATCGGTTCCGGGTCGGATCCGGTTTGGTTCCGGATCGAGTCCGGGTCATCGGGTAAAAGTAGCACCTCTACTTAGAATGGAAACACAAATAACTGAGGAAATTAGTCCCATTCAAGTATTCATTCATCCTGCTATTAAGGATTGCAATTCATTCAAGTATTCATTCATCTAATTCTTTTTATGAAATTTTGGTTGCCTTAATAAAATTAGTCATGTTAAACCCTACTTCAACAATCAATTCTGCAATGAACACCCAATTGTGTACAATTAGACCAAAATTTATACTGACTATTCATATTAAGGCCCGACTAAACCAGCTTTGCGCCCCCAATTGGTAATTTTGTTGTACTATTCTACTTCAACAGATTTAATTATTGAATGGTTGCATTGAAATTAATTAGTCTGCAAATTATTGTATCACATGCATCTTAATTAAATTATCCTTTTGCAGCGTGATTAATTTTGCCTATGTTTATCATCAAGCAGAGAAGATACTTGCTCCCTGTGGTACTGTTCAATCAATTACTGAATTGGTAAAATATTTTCATTTTGTTAATGAAAACTAAAATCCATACCTGTACCAGTTAAAAGGTATATACGGCAGGTGCTGAATGAAGTCATCTTTGTTTTTGTAGGCTGCGCATTTATCAACACACATGCAATTAGTTGTGCCAAGACAACAACTCGTTGTGCCAAGACAACAACTCGTTGAGCCACCACCAGCACAGAAGCTTAGATTCACTAAAGAAATCCCAGCTGAAATATTCACAAATGACACTATTGATCTCAAAATCGAACTGGTAAACATCGAATCTGGCTTAATATGCAGCACTGGAGAACCTGCCTCACCTTTGAAAGTGGAAATATTCATCACTACAGGCAGTTTCCCCTCAAAAGATCGGAAGCTCAGAAAGTGTAAACCGTTGTGTCCAAGGAACAAAGCAACAATGCCATTGTTGGTTCAAGTCACCGGCACAAAAACTGCAAGGAGAGGTTGCAGCTTCAAAAACAAATCTGTTTCTGAGCTGCGCAATGGAAGAGCTGTTGTCAAAGTCAAAATAACTGACAACTCAAGCTGGGTCAGGAGTAAGATGTTTAAGTTGGTAGCACGTGTCGTGAAGGGGAGTTACCAAGGGAGGAGGATCAAGGAAGCTTTGTCAGAAGCCTTTGCTGTCAAAGAAGCTAAACTAAAAGGTACTTGAGATGATACTTAATCTTTTGTAAGAAATCTTAGTTTTAATCTTAATTTCACATTTATGTGGAGTACAAATATTGTGATGATACGTATGTAATTAAAGAACTTTCAACAATTTAAGTTCATGAATCAAATTGCTCAGTTGATGTTAAACTAGGCTTAATTTATTTGGTGTGCTTTTTAGTGAAACTTACTATTCTTAATCCTCTGATTAAATATCCCTTTGTGATAATTTATTATTCAATCAATTTCTTTTTTCCAAAAGAACAACTATTTTATAAGGATAGAATAATCCCTTACTTTTTTGTTTCCTCGTGCGCTTTTGACAGGTAAGAAGGCTGATGTCCCGTCTCCTACAGATCCAACATCGAAGCTAAATAATGTGGGAAAGAAGTATTGTAAAATATTGCAAGATATGGGAATCAACACTGTGCATGATTTCCTGAACAAGTTAGAGTCTGACCCTGAGGGATTAAAGGCGGTAAGTTTTAATAAGATAATTTAGCTTTCCCTTTTCTTATTATAATCCATCTCTCAATCTGATTTTTTGTACTGACAAACCAAAGAAGATTATATTATACCAGGGTGGTTTAGTAGAAAACTACCAAAGCCTTAATAATTTCCTTTTTTAGGAATATTTTTTTTTCCTGTACTAAAATTCAATGTTTTGATGCAAAATCAGAAATTAGGCATGCAAAATACGAAATGGGAATCAACTGTAGACCATGCAAGACAATGTAAAGTCAGCCCGGAACAGGTAAACGCCCCCTTCAACACTCTGGATCTGCCACTAACTAAAACTGACTCAACGGTTATCCACAAACAAACAAAAAATTGTCGATATATTTTGTTATGATTTGTATGTTATAAATCAATTTTGATGCAATTTGGAAATCATTTGGCCACCGATCAAATAATAAAAACTCAACTTCTAAGTTTTTGATTGCTTGATGAATGACCAATCAGTTTTCAAAGCATACCAAAGTTCATACATGACGTATCTAAATCATAGAAAACAAATCCTACTATTTTAATAACTGTTTAGATGATTGTCTCGGTTATTAAATAATTTTCTTGTCAAAACGACCAAAGCCGGTTAGTTTTTAAGTTGGATGGTTTAACACAAAAGCCTCATTTTGCAATTCCGAATTGAGAATTGATAGTTTGTTAATAAAAAACAGGAACCGAGCATGACTGAGACAAATGAAGAAACATTTGCACCTGGTCAGGATATCAATGTTCAACAGGAACCAAACATAACTGATTTGCCGCATACACCAGAAATTCAGGCACAATATAAGGTTAGACCTATTTCAATTGGCATGATAAACTCTAATTTTGAGTGTGAGGATTTAAACAGGCTATAGATGTAGTACCTTTTTTTTAAAGGAATTAGGCAAAATACTATTGTTAATTTCATTAAACAAAGAAAAAGAATCACACACACACACACATATATATAGGTTACATGAAGGGGGAAATGGAAAAAAAAAATAGTATTATTCATTAAACAGAGTAGTACTTTAAAGTTTAAACCATGGAGTTATTTACTGTGATTTGTTTATAATAGTGTTTCTAGTTTTAGAGTTTTCAGTTGTGGAATCATATCCATCTGCTACTGGCAATGAATTCTCTTCATTTCATTATTGTCTTTCAGTTTTGTTTAATTTATGAATTGAATTGCTTAATTGAGGCTCTAAGTCAGCACAAAAAGATCCTAGAGGTTGTTCATTCTATTACAATTTAACATATGAATAATATTATGGTTCATTCTATTACCATTTAACATCTGATACTTTGGGCAGGCTATGAAAATTTATTATACTTAAACACTGAGGTGTAATCCTCACTTTGATTTTTGCATTTGAAGGTCATGGGGCAACAAAGAGATTTTTTTGAAGGTGAGGTTTTTGGGGAAATGCCTGAACAAGCTTCAACTAGTCAAGGTAATTAATGCAATCAAATTTGTATGGTTTTGTGGGTTTTTTTTATATTATTCATTTATTCTCATTATTTCTCTTTATCATTTGTTCTCTGTGTTTGTGCTTTTTCAGGGATGACTGGTTCAAATTTGAATCAAGGACTGATATCAAATTTCGCCCGGCTAGAAAGTAGTAATCAATGTAATGCAATTTCTAATTTCTAATTTTTTGTGGGCTTTATTTGAAGTATTCTTCTTAATTTCTGCATCGCAGGCTAATTGTTGTTTCTTTTTTGTCTCTAGGGAATTATCCATATTTCTATGCTGAAAGCCCTCCTAATGACGATCAACCACTTTGGAATTTTTCATAAAAAATTTGGATTCCAATGGGGAAAAGAAAAGAAAAAAGAAAGGTTTATGAGTGTTTTTATTCTCTTTCTTAAGACAAGAATTTTTCTAAACTTGTACATATTAGTTGCTGCATCCACTTTAATGATTGTTTTATTTTATTTTTTCATAGCAAAACACTTGTTAGTACTTAAAATTGTGTATACATTGTTTGATTTTAATGTAAAACTTAGTGTAAAGAATTGTTTTTTTTTTTTTTCACCTTTTTCTTGTTTTAATGTTTCACAAATGAGAGAGAAAAAAGAAGGAAACAAAACCTTGATTCAGAGGAAGTGTTTTAATATTTTATTTATATGCGGTATGCGGAAAATCACTGCATATTGCAGACTGCATTTGCGGATTTTGATACGGACTTATATATGCGGATTTTAAATGAGAATTTATATATATATATAAACAAGTATACAGTAATATGTGGTATAAATCACTGTTAATATACTTTAAACCGATAATATACTATAAATCGGTAATATGTGGTATAAACCACTGTTAATATACTCTAAAGCGGTATTTTTATCACTGTTAATATACTCTAAACTGATAATATGCTATAAACTGCATATTCGGACTGAATATAGATTTTCTATTTGAGTTGCAACCGAATATAAATATTCGACCGAATAAACAGAATATTACTGCACTGATCAGAGGTCGTCCCATATCTGGCATTAACATAACCCATTTGCTTGAACACACAACACACCGCTTAAAATGATCCCCAACTACATTGATAGCAGGGCCCACGGATCAGAGAAAGTAGCAACCGAGCAAAATTAAGATTGATCCGCACTACATATTAATATTTTCGTTCAAACAAAATCGGTCTGAAGTGTTGAACATGATCTCCATATAAAAATATACTTTTATATATATATATATATATATATATATATATAGAGCTAGGCTACGGTGAGTTGCGAAGTAAAGCGACTATTTTATTTCACGCTCATATTTTGCGATTTTAAAGTTCAAAACGTCGATCCGAACCGTTCATCTTGTTCTTCATATTGAAATGTGATTGGAGACCAAATTTTACATTTTTTGGAATTTTTTTACTATTTCTTAAGCAATTTTGAAAGTCGCTGATCTGATGGTTCAGAAAATTTTACTGTTTTTACTGTTCACAGCAAAACAGCAATTTTAAAAAATGCTTAATAAATAGTAAAAAAATTGCAAAAAATGTAAAATTTGGTCTCCAAGCACATTTCAATATGGATTAAATATCTAACGGTTTGGATCGGTAATTTGGACTTTCAAAATAAAAATACGGCATGAAGTAGAAACGCGTTTTACTTCGCAACTCACCGTAGCCCATCTCATATATATATATATATATATATATATATATATATATGGTCTGTCTAAATTGCTGCTGGCAGCATTTCGGCAGAGGTGCTGCCGGGGCTATATTTAGCTGTGTGATGTCCAAACAACAAATCCAAACCGTTAGATGTTTAATCTATATTATAATCTACTTGGAGACCAAATTTTACATTTTTTGGAATTTTTTTACTATATATTAAGCTGGTTTGAAAACCGCTGATTTCAGTAAATTTCTGCAGCATTGAAATCAGCGGTTTTCAAACCAGCTTAATATATAGTAAAAAAATTCCAAAAAATGTAAAATTTGGTCTCCAAGTAGATTATAATATAGATTAAACATCTAACGGTTTAGATTTGTCGTTTGAATATCAAAAAATAGAAAAAACAGTGGCAGCACCGCCGGCAGAAATGCTGCCGGCAACAAATTAGCCACAGCCTATATATATATATATAGAGTAAAGCTAGCGTGTGACATGCTCACCAAGAAAGTTTGGTGAGCATAACTCCAAAAGTATATCGGATCGACGTCAAATGCCAAATCCAAACCGTTGAAATCCATGTACTTCATGAGTGATGCATATACATGCAAAATTTTGAAAGTTTCGAGTTTATTTGCTACACGGTCAAGTGGTCAAAGAAATAATAAAAATTGAATATATAAAATAACTTATAATAAAATGTTCATTTCTTTGACCACTTGACCGTGTAGCAAATAAACTCGAAACTTTCAAAATTTTGCATATATATGCATCACTCATGAAGCACATGGATTTCAACGGTTTGGATTTGGCATTTGACGTCGATCCGATATACTTTTGGAGTTATGCTCACCAAACTTTCTTGGTGAGCATGTCACACGCTAGCTTTACTCATATATATATATATAATGAGTTAGGCTGGGGTGCTATGGATAGCATAGTGGCCTCTATGCTACGGCTCAATATTCAAGTTTTCAAAATTCAAACGGTCGATCCGAACCGTTCATCTTATTCTCCATATTAATATCTGTTTGGAGACCAAATTTTATAATTTTCTGAATTTTTTTACTATTTATTAAGCCACTTTGAAAATCGCTAATCCAACGGTTTTACTGTTTTGTGCAGCCACCGTTGGATCAACAATTTTGTAAAATACTTAATAAATAGTAAAAAAATTCATAAAAATGTAAAATTTGGTCTCCAAGCAGATATTAATATGGAGAATAAGATGAACGGTTCGGATCGACCGTTTGGATTTTGAAAACTCGAATATTGAGCCGTAGCATAGAGACCACTATGTTATCCATAGCACCCCAGCCTAACTCTATATATATATATATATATATATCAAATTTTACATTTTTTATAATTTTCTTACTTTTTTTTAAAAAAAAGAAGTAGAAAATCGGTTGATTTAAAAATTCTATCAATTCAAAACTAGTAATTTTGTACCAATCTAAATAATTCTAAACTAAATAAAGATATTAATGTGCTATGCATTGTACCATACTACCATAGCCTCGATCTTTTATGAATATCTTTTGATTAATCTTCAATGTTGTTTGTTGCAGTCTCTGAATTATTTTGCTCACAATTATGGAGTTTAAACAGAGACCGGTAAAATCCTTCTTTCAATAGTAGAACTATTTATCTTTTCTAGTAATTAGACCAGTGTTGTAAATAACAGTATGCAATTATCGAATGAACAGGGTACTGCTAAACGATTAATTGGAAATAATTGAAAATAATCAGCTATAATTGAAAATAATTGACCGTTTAATTAGAAAAAATCCGTGACGGCGATTAATAAGCCTATTAATCAGTCTAAATGAGTGTCTTTTACAACACTACATTAGACCGTGCTAAGAGGTATTTTTTTGTTTAGTATGTTGTAATTGACTGTTCGTAGCAAAATACGCAGCACATATATGTTAGTTTTCTATTTAAAATGGTCATGTACATTTAGAATTTAGAGTTTAGGATTTACCGATTTAGGGTTTAGGGTCATGTATATTTTGACATCTTTTAAATGTTATTTTTAAAAATTGAACTTGCGTCTTTTTGAAGAGAGACGAGGATTCGTCACTGTTATTTTAATATCTTTTGATTAATCTTCAAAAAGATGCAAGTTCAATTTTAAAAATAAAATTTAAAAGATGTTAAAATAATTCCTTTTAATTTATTATTTGGATATCCAACAGAGGCAATACATTAGGCTGTCTCGACATATCTATATAATGATAAATATAATAATAATGATAAATATAATATGGTTAATTCACATAAAAGTTGTAGTTGCTATCATAGTGGCAAATGAATTATTTGGGTTTGGTTCAGCGAGGTCAAAAATTCGTGATTTGGAAATAATTCTGATATAATTCGAGAATGATTCGAAATTATTCAGACTAGATATCTCAGTCCTGCAAAAGAACAAAAAAAATGTTATTGTAAAAATTCATGAATAATTCGGAAAATTCGGAAAAAAAATTCGTAAAATTTGCAAATTATTCTGGTTCAATTTGGTCAAAGTTTGGTCAACCAAATAATTCGGCGTTCGATTCGGCATCACCAAAAAAATGAATTATTCGGATTTAATTTGTAAATAATTCGCGAATCTTGTGACTATATAGTTTCTATTACATATGACATACAATTAGGGGTGAAAACGGAGCTAGATTATCCGACGGATATCCGCTCGGAATCCGTATCCGAATTTAAACGGAGCGGATAGTTCCAAATACGGATCTGGATAATTTATTAAGATGGACAAATTCCCTAGATTCAGATAATATCCGTATTGGCTAAATGGATCGGATATCCGCACTATCCAAAATCAAATCCAATTTTAATTTTTCTCTCTTTGCACTCCCATGAAACAGCTGTGCATGCCTTTGTTTATATATGATATGTTGCTTTCAACAATACTATTTGTGAGACTATTCGATACTACTTGATATACCGGACAATGGGGCCAAGCCCAGTCTACGAATCAATATTTATATTTAACTATTAAAGTAATATTGGGCCAAGCCCAGTCTACGGATCAAATATGTAAACTATTTAAAATAAATTTGCACATAACCCTCTCCCTCTATGTAGAGAGCTTTAAAGATTAATGGTTGAACCACTACACCACATCAATCTTCTGTCATGATTCTTTTATTTTGTCTATATATTATATCAATACATTATTTTTCCATCTCCTTTAACTTATAGTTATCAATAATATTAATATTTAATTTTTTAATTAATATTTGTATCTTAGAAGTTCATATATCTTAATTATCTAACCATTATTTATTTTTTATCCGTATTCGAATCCGTATCCGTAGACTATCCGTATCCGTTTAAGGCGAATTTGATTTTGATTTTTGATATCCGTTTACTATCTATATCTGTATTCGTATCCGCTCATTATCCGACTGATGTGAATATGGTATCAGCATTATCCGCTCCGTTTTCACCCCTACATACAATATACTATAATATTCGTAATCACGAGTAAAGGTGATGAATAAGCAATACGGCATATATCTGAAAATTATGATAAATATAAAAACGATGAACATTTAATTAAACAAAAAGAAAAATATCTAATAGAATGAATATCCTTTTTACATTTTATGTACAATTGGTATATTTTTAAACTGTCAAAATTATTTACCTTCATTTGTTTTCTATAGTAAAATTCGTTAATTGGACCCAAATCTTTATATTTGCTGGCCACTACAATAAACTAAATTAAAAAGTAAAATTAAATAAAATAGGCAAATTAAATTTGGCTAATTACAATGCAACTTTCAAACAAATCCAGTCCAAACAAATCTTTTCTAGATACAGTGTTGTTGATTCAACCCTATAAAAGTTGAGTTTGAAATTTTGGAGGTATGCAACCCTATAAAAGTTGAGTTTGAAATTTGAATAGAAAAGTCGACACAGTGCAATTTTATGTGTAGGCCTAATCAGGCCAAAATTTCATCTATCTTTATAGTGTAAGTATAGCTGTAGATTGGGTTGTTAACGAGTTGGTTCGGTTCTAGTTAGGTTCTAACTCAGCTTGTTAATTTTGGACTGAACTACAGCCGAACGAGCTGAATTTAGGACATCCGAGCTAAAATCTCAGCTTGAACTTGTGACAAGTCAGCTCGAGTTAGCTCGCGAGTTGACGAGTTGGCTCGCTGGATCTAATGTACTGGATCTTGTTTTAAGAAGGAAATAAATTCTACAAACTTTTTGAATCAAGCTGAATTGAGCTAGACAGTATAAAATGAACACAAATTCATACAAATTCACAAATTGATACCTAGTTGAGTTGGCGAGCAAGCTAGGCCCCAGCTTGAACTCGCTAATTCTAGACCAAACTAGTAGCGAGCTGGCTCATTAACAGCCTGGTCCAGTAATGAGCAAGCTGTTAGCGAACGAATTAGATGCGAGTCATGATCGAGTCACAAGCTACGAGCTTTTTTGCGACCCTTAGCTCTAGATGTCATCTTGTTTTCATATCGATATTTATGAGAAAGTTTAATTTGTTATTTTTGTATTTTTGAAAAAAAAAAGTTGATTTTTAAGTCTCTATTTCTTTGTGTTATTTTTGTATTTTTGAAAAAAGAAGTTGATTTTTAAGTCTCTATTTCTTTTTAATGAGTCGGCTGCGGCCATTTTTTTTAATACCCCAAAAAAAAAGAAAAATATGAAAAATAACCTCTGTTTTGGATTTTTTTCATATATGCCCTGACCGCCTGAAAACGGAGCGGGCCAAAATTTTAGCAAACCGCCCATTGTGTGGGCGCTTCATGCCATTACCAAACCGCCCATATAATGGGCGGTCCACCTTTTTTTTTTTTTTTAAGTTTTGTTTTTTTTTAAACAGAAATTTTTTTTATTTTTTGTATTGAAATATTGAATATATTTCTTTAAAAATAGATGAAATACAATATAATTTAATTTATTAGAAAGACTAAAACAAATAACTCGGATCAATATTTTTCAGGCCGGATTTTTCGCGGCTGTAAGAAAAATTAATATATTTATTTATGTGTTATTGGACAAAAATAAAAATGCTTAGATTCCGAGTAATTGATCCCGGTTCAAAAGTTACTTCTATGTAATCTAGAAAATATTATAATCCTTCTAGGACATTTAATTTATAAAAAGTTGTATCTATTTTTGAAAAAAAATAAAAACTTTAAGTTATTTAATAATTGTTATTCAAAAAGAATTCTCAAAATAGATACAACTTTTTATAAATTAAATCTACTAGAAGGATTATAATATTTTTTAGATTACATAGAAGTGACTTTTGAACCGGGATCAATAACTCGGAATCTAAGTATTTTTATTTTTGTCCAATAACACATAAAGAAATATATTAATTTTTCTTACAGCCGCGAAAAATCCGGCCTGAAAAATATTGATCCGGGTTATTTGTTGCAGTCTTTCTAATAAATCAAATTATATTGTATTTCATCTATTTTTAAAAAAATATATTCAACATTTCTAATATTTCAATACAAAAAATAAAAAAATTTCTGTTTAAAAAAAAACTTTCAAAAAAATAAAAAAATGAACCGCCCCAGGCTTGGGCGGTTTGGGGTTCTAATTTTTTTTTTTTTAAAGTTTTTTTTTTATACAGAAATTTCTTTATTTTTTTATTTTTGGTATTGAAATATTAGAATTCATGAATATATTTCTTTAAAAGTAGATGAAATACAATATAATTTGATTTATTAGAAAGACTGCAACAAATAACCCGGATCAATATTTTTCAGGCCGGATTTTTCGCGGCTGTAAGAAAAATTAATATATTTCTTTATGTGTTATTGGACAAAAATAAAAATGCTTAGATTCCGAGTTATTGATCCCGGTTCAAAAGTCACTTCTATGTAATCTAAAAAATATTATAATCCTTCTAGTAGATTTAATTTATAAAAAGTTGTATCTATTTTGAGAATTCTTTTTGAATAACAATTATTAAATAACTTAAAGTTTTTATTTTTTTTCAAAAATAGATACAACTTTTTATAAATTAAATGTCCTAGAAGGATTATAATATTTTCTAGATTACATAGAAGTAACTTTTGAACCGGGATCAATTACTCGGAATCTAAGCATTTTTATTTTTGTCCAATAACACATAAATAAATATATTAATTTTTCTTACAGCCGCGAAAAATCCGGCCTGAAAAATATTGATCCGGGTTATTTGTTGTAGTATTTCTAATAAATTAAATTATATTGTATTTCATCTATTTTTAAAGAAATATATTCAATATTTCTAATATTTCAATACAAAAAAAAATAAAAAATAAAAAAATTTCTGTTTAAAAAAAACAAAACTTAAAAAAGAAAAAAAAAAAAAAAAAAAAAAGTGGACCGCCCATTATATGGGCGGTTTGGTAATGGCATGAAGCGCCCACACAATGGGCGGTTTGCTAAAATTTTGGCCCGCCCCGTTTTCAGGCGGTCAGGGCATATATGAAAAAAATTCAAAACAGAGGTTATTTTTCATATTTTTCTTTTTTTTTGGGGTATTAAAAAAAATGGCCGGAAGTCAGACTATCCATCATCTTTTTCAAACACTTGTTATTATAACAAGAAATTTTCTCCATCCGAAATTCAAATTTATAACGTCCCACATCAGAAAACATGTACCTCTGCAAGTGCAATTAGATCAAATGTCAATTCTTATTTAAGCCTCTATATTTCATTAATCATGACATCAGATGTCAATAATTACACTAAAGAAAAAAAAAGGAAACGAGAAATTCTGAAAGACTTAATCAATAGATTAGTTAAAAAAAAAAAAATCTAATTTGTGGACTATTTTCAACTTCAAATTATATCCGTATTCGTTTTTATTTTTCGAATAAGAATATCTGCTTTTTATAATAGTGAATTACATAATATTTTCATAATATATATTAAATTATATGGTATATATCCAATATTGGAATACAGATAATTAAAATTTAAAACTATATTTGTTTCCGTATCAACACGAATATTTGGATATCATACGACCAGTTTGGTATCAACACGGATATTTTGATATATGATTTTTATAATGATGAATTACATAATATTTTCATAATATATATTAAATTATATGATGTATATGTACTATTTAAATACAGATAATTAAAATTTCAAAGATATTCATATCCGTATCAGTACGGATATTCAGATATCATATGACCCGTTTGCTGCACCTCTAGATTAAGCCCTTCGCACCAACTCTTTCACAAGTAATTAATCAATTCAATCAAATAGCAAATTCAATCTTAATCTATTTTTAAATATGAAGGACGAGAAAGCAAGTATAAGAAATTGAATAGTAGGCACTAGGCAGTGGGGAAAATGAAACAGAAGTGACAAATGCTTTAATTAGATTTGATTGTGGAAAAGGAAAGTTACTGAATCGAACAAAGCAACAAAATAAATTTCGGTGACGAACACGATTCATCATACAGAAACATGTACAAAGGGAGAGAAGAGACGAGAAAGAGACGCAACAACAACAAAAAGACGAGAAAGAGATGGTCCAGATGAAATGAATGAATGTTCAAATGAAAGGATATCTGTAATCTCACTTGACAGCCCTCTCAAGTCTTTCAAAAAAGAGGAGGGTTTCAATACCTCATTTTTTTTTTTTTATACCTTATCATATCTTATATTTTACATCTTCATTTTTTTCATATTCAAAGTCTAAATTGTCGATCCGAACCGTTCAATATGACATCCATACTAAAATATGATTAGGGATGAAATTTTATATTTTTTGGAATTTTTTACTATTTTTTAAGATGGGTAGAAAATCACTGCTTTTTTCACGATTCAAAAACAGCGATTTTGTACCTATCTTTAAAAATAGTAAAAAAATTCCAAAAAATTTAAAATTTCATCTCCATCCATATTTAGTATAAATATTTTGTTGAACGGTTCGGATCGACAATTTGAACTTTGAAAATGAAAATATAAAATATGAGGTATGATGAGGTATGAAAAAAATGAGGCATTGGAACCCTCCTCTTCAAAACAAGATGAGAAAGAGATGGAATGAATGAATTTTCAAATGAAAGAACTGAAGGTCGGGGGTCCGGATCCCTTGAAGTAACCCAATCTTTCGGTTTTGAATCAGGACCGTCTGATTCGAATCCGTTACTCGATATTGCTTTGCGATTCGAATTCATCTTTCGGGATATACGCGCTCCACTTCAGATAGATTATCTCGATTTTGAATCGGATGGTTCTGATTTAAAACCCAATCTTTGAGTTACTTCACTGGATCTGAACTCAAAGGTCGGAGGAAAATATAATTTCTCAATGTAAGACGTTACATTTTGGATTAAAATGTAATAGTTCGATCAGTTCTTTGGTCCATCAGGTTTGAGATAAATAATGTAGTTTTCAAGGACTATAATGTAAAAATTTCAAATCTGTTCCAGCTTAGATTTCACTAGCTATATATATTTTGGTGCAGAGCAAAGGGGAGCATTCTTATTTAAGTAATTCACCTTAATTCTTTTGAAACTTTACCGTTGCAGGTACGTATATGTATAATATGCAATATGAGAGATATTATCTGAATATCTTTGTTTTTTGTGAATAAAAATTTTAATGATTAAAACGGTTGTTTTTAGGGGTGTAAATAGATAAGGATAATCCGCTCCGTATTCGGAGATTATCCGAATTCGGATTAAACAGATACGGATAATTGCGGATACGGATACATATATTTTTTGCATATGGTAAAATAATGGTGAATACGAATAAAGATAATTTAATGAAAATGAATATCCGTATTCTTATCATCAATTATCCGGATCCGAAATTGCTTCCAACTAACTCCAACTTTACTGATCCGGATAGAAGTTGTTATATAATTATCCAATATTTATTTCAATCTTAGTTGTGGAATAAATGATAATAAAATTTGATTTTCAATTTAATATCTTTTTTGCTGGTAATAGTGCTACAATAGTGTTATTTTATTTTCATTTTACGTCACTCTTTATTCTTTTGTATTCAAGACTTTAGTCCGTAAATGTAGTACGTTTTTAGTTTCCATTAAATTGATTTTATTCATTGTTTTAATATAACAACAAGACACTCTTTTGTATCTTAAAGTATATAACTCAATTATCCGACAATTATTCGTTTCGTATTCATATTCGAATTTGTATTCATAGATTATTCGTTCTATATCCGTATCCATTTAAAACGGATTGAATTTTAAATTTTGATATCCGTAAACGTATCCACTCATTAAAAGACAGAGATTGGTATTAGTATTATCCGCTAAGAATCCGTTCCGTTTACACGCCAGTTGTTTTACATAGATATTGGACGATTAATAAGAAAAAAAAAAACATACAAGCACGAAACGTGGAAAGAGAGTTTTTAAGACCAGAGGAAATAAGATATTGTTAATTATATATATCCGTTCCGACAGATTACGAATATTCTCCGCATTTCTTATCTGCAAATGCAGGGAATTAATTTAAAAAGAGTATTAGACATCAATCAATTGTTCTCTGCTGTGCTTGAATCATAACCTACTATAATAATACAGATAATCAACACGAGAAAATCAATACATGATAAATTAACAGCAATTAACCACCGCCTTTGTTCCACATGGCCACCACCTCCGCCAGTGCCTGACATGCGGCCCCACCTTCTTTCATTCTCCCAGACGCTGCCTCCTTCAGCTCAGCCACCTTCCTCCTGACCCTCTTCCCCTCCTCTCCTTCCATGAGCGTTCTCACCTTTCTCTCTATCTCTTTCCTCTCCACCACCCCATCCCCTCTCCTCTCCAGCCGTAGCGCAATTCCCAGTCCCTCCGACAGCATCACCGCATTCTGTTTCTGTTCAGCGTACAACGGCCATGCAATGATTGGCACACCATGCACCGCCGTTTCCAAGGACGAGTTCCACCCGCAATGGCACACGTAGCCACCGGTTGCCTCGTGGGCAAGCACCTTTATCTGTGGGGCCCATGTTGACACCACCATGCCTCTTTCTTTTGTTCTCTCACGGAAACCTTCTGGCAGGAACTCGAAAGGATCCATGTTTCTGCTAACATCACCGGCATCGCTCGGTCTTCGTACCACCCAGAGAAACCTCTGGCCGCTCGATTCGAGGCCGTACGCCAGCTCATCCATTTGTTCCTTTTTTAGAGTACCACCACTTCCAAATGAAACAAAGACAACTGAATTGGCCTGTTGTTTGTCGAGCCAATCAAGACACTCCGACCCGCTTGCCATGTCTACTGTCGAGCCAGTTTGAATCGATGGCCCAATTGGGTAAATAAGTGGCCGACCAGGCTCATGCTGCCTTAAAATCTTAGCTGCATCTGGTTCAATCTCATCAAATGAATTCACCAAGATCGCCTCTGCCTCCCGGTACTTGTGACCATGATGCACCATCCATTTGTAGGCCACCTTTGATCGGTCCTGGAGCGGTGCAAGAATTTCCGTACCAGGTATCGGGACACAGCCAGGTAATTGGACTGGTTCTGCTAGCTCTTTAAAGTTGCATGTGAGATTGACATCAATTTCAGGCAAGTGTAACAATAGAGAGAGAGTTAACAGATTAGAAGGGAAGAACAAATATGCGCGCAAACTGGCATCACGTGCCGCTTAAAAAGTGTCGGAACTAAACAACTCGGCAACGAAACCCACGACAGTATGACGAGTCTTTAACTCGTTAAGTGCTGCAGTAATGGCCGGGATTAATCGGACGGCTCTGACCGACATGATGGTTTCTGGAGCTGAGTCAGTTGGGATGTCAGAGAGTGACACAGCTGGTAGAGAGAGGGAGGAAATGGAGGAAGGAAGAGAAAAAAAATGAGCTTGTTGCTGTTGGTTCTTGATTGCGGTGCTTGGGATGGTCATGAGCGTGGCCGTGAAACCATGTTTTGTGACTAGGAGCTTGGCGAGCTCGGTCAAGGGGATGAGGTGGCCCATGCCAGGTGTAGCCAGCATGGCAATGTGTGGTGTTGTTGGTTTTGTACCATTCTCCATGGCAAGAGAATTGAGAGAGACAGAGAAAGCAGTGCTGAATTTCTTCTATAACGATCCGATTTATTTGGTTGTATATATAGCGATCCGTCGTTTAATTAAGCTGCATTTTAGCAACGAAAAGACAGCCTTTAAATTCATTAGCACTAAGCATTAATTTTTTTAGTTACCATCTAGTATTTCAAAATTATGACCTTGTATCTTTACCATTGATTATTTGATTCCTTTGAAATTGATATCATACCATTTAGACAGCCGAAATTTTTATTTCTACCATAATCTAAAAATAAAAAATAAAAAAAAATCAAAATACTTAAGTCACATGAAATTTCAAAAACTATCCAGACCGCAGAGCCATTCTGTGGTCCGCAGAATACCAGTATGGACCCAACTTTTTTTTCTTTTTGTCTAAAGACAAATTCCGAAATGTCTATATATGTCTCGAGATTCATGCACAACGTATTTTAACAGTTTCGATTTCTCAAACTTTGATATATCTTAGAGGATGTGAATTCCAAACAAAAAATATTTGATTGTAATTATTGTGCGGACCCATCCATGTTTATGAAATGTTGAACTAAATATTGGGGAGCCCACCCACATTTATGAAATTATGTTGTATCCCATAGGATGTGAAGTCCAACCAAACGTTGATGAAATGTTGAACCAAATTTTGAGATATTTAGTTTCTTTTTTCTTTAGACAAAAAAAGGAAAAAGTTGGGGCCGCAGGGGCATTTTTCAGACCTCAGACTGGGACCGCAGTATGCCTGTGCAGACTTTAGTATTTAGGGCTGCAGAATAGTTCAGCAGCTTGGGTAATTCTCGAATTTCTCATAAACATGGATGTTTTGGTTTTTTTTTTTAATTATGTTAGAAATAAAAATTTCGGTCTAGACAGCTCCAATTTACGTATAACCTAGCATGGTCACAAGATTCACGAATTATAATTCTTTTTTTGATGATGCCGAAATGAACGTTGAATTATTCGGTTGACCAAATTTTGACTGAATTGAATCCAAATAATTCGTGAATTTTATTAATTTGTTCTGAATTTTACAAATTATTCACAAATTTTTTCCGAATTTCCCATAACAATTTTTTTTTCACTTGCAGGACTGAGATCTCTGGTCCGAATAATTCTAAATCATTCCCAAATTTTATCCAAATTATTTCTGAATCATGAATTTTTAACCTTACTGAGCCTAATATGAATAATTTATTTTTCACTTTATAACTTGCTTAGAGCTTCTGAAGTTGCGCATCCGATCATGGCAACTCCAATAATTAATGCTCTCCGCATAAATATTGCGAATTCTCAATAATTAATGGACGCGTAACGTTTCTGATTTCTTTTGCAAAATGGGAAATGGGGTGGTAGTTTATAATTGGAATCTGATGGTAACAAAATATTTTTATATAATAGTGGGTCCTAACAAACATAATATATAATAGTAAATTAAAGAAAAACTATAATCCCAATTCTCAACTTGGAATTCGGATTGTACTGATAGTGGATCCGGTCCGTTCTTGTATTCTGGCACGAATCTTAAAAGTAACCCCTACATTTTACAATAGCTTGTCGGATACTTGTCAAAATCTACGATCAAAAGCGCAGAAAATATATAATATTTTAGTTACAAAGTCAAAAGCTAGTGGGTCCCACCGAAAGGTCTGATTAAAGAATATTTTAGTTAGTTATAAATTATTTAAAAAAGATACCATTATTTGAAGGTGTCAACCAACAAAGCCCTAACTCAGCTTGTTAATTGTAAATTGAATTACAGCCGAGTGAGTTGGAACTATGACATCTGAACTAAAATCTTAGTTTGAAATCGTGACAAGCTAGTTTGAGCTAGCTCGCAAGTAGGATCTGGCTGGATCTTGTTTTAAGAAAAAAAAAAATTCTACAAATTTTTTTGGATCGAGCTGAATTGAGCTAGACAATATAATATATACACAAATTCATACAAATTAACAAATTAATGCCAGCCGAGCTAGCTTGCGATCAAGCTAGGCCCCAACTTAAACTCGTTAATTCTGGATCGAACTAGTGGCAAGCTGGCTCGTTAACAGCTCGGTTAAGTAATGAGCGAGTTGTTAGCGAGAGAGTCACGATCGAGCTACGAGCTTTTTTGCCACCTCTAATTATTTCAACTATTTTTCGTTTGGAGAAATTTTTTATCTCTAAAAATTAAGAAAAAGGAGGAGAGATTAATAGAAAGAGTATATTATAATTTTAATTGGTAGACAGATTGGTAGGACTTTTATCAAACTTAAAAATTAAAAAGTCTGGAACGAATTATACCGATCTAAATTTAGTTTGTTTTTTATTTAATCTGATGCATGGATAGTGGGAATTCTTATATTATATCATTAGTAAAATGTAAAAAGTTTTTCAAAAAATAGATAAAATATTTCTGTTATATATAGATTTTAAGATACTCTATCTATTTTTAAAAACTTTTTATATTTTACTAGAAAAAATTTAAAGAAAAAAATACAAACTGATTTTATATCGGTAGAATTCCTACTTATTCAAACTTGTTTATTTTTAGAATCGGTAGAAATCTTACCGATATTTCTACAAATTAAAAATATAATATTCTCTTTCTGTTTCTCTCTCGTAGTTTATTTTAATTTCTACATATAAAAAGCTACTATTCCAGCTTTTGAAGCGCAGATAATATATAATATAGTTGTTCTCGTCTGCGTGCGACTTGGCTTAAGTCAATGCTCATGACTCATGAGTCATGTCTTCCATTAATAATTTATAATGAAAGCATATTTATTTTTCAATTAAAAGAAGTGCCAAAAGTCGTAAAGAAATCACTTTTTCAACACACCCAACTGTTCAAAATTAATATATTTTTAAAGCAGATAATATAATATATACCTCAATCTAAGGGAAATGCGGGGCATATATGCGGCGGTACCAGCATTATAGAGTCAGGCTAATATGACACTAGTGTTATATCAAACTAAATAACACCACATCTTAAATCCTTAAATCTGTTTTAAGATTCGTACAAAATGAAGTGCTTGAACAGTAAAAACGGATAGTACGAATCTTAAAGCAGATCTAAGGGTTTAAGATGTTGTGTTATTTAGTTTGATATAACACTAGTGTCATATTAGCCTAACTCAGCATTATAAGCTCTAAACTATTCTCGATTGACTTTATAAGAATAATTTGAGCCGTACTATTAAAAGCTCTAAACTATTCGATTGACTTTATAAGCATTATAAGCTCTAAACTATTCAATTTAAAAGGAAAAAAAAAATGCTGAATAAAGGAGCGAACCCCGCTGCACAAGAATAAGATAAAAAATTGTAAATTCGAAATTTAATGTCTACACAAGAATAAGATAAACATATAATATTGACCCCTCTTTTCATATTAAAAAGAAAATTGTTAAAAAATATCAGCTTCGTGGAATTGTCTCCTTTATGTAATTGGAGATCCGATTTTTTTTATTAATACCTTAAAAAATAATTATCAAATTTTCCTTCACATTGAAATTAATTTTAAAAATGCCCTGACCGCCGAAATGTGGGACAGTCAGCTTTTCTTACCAAACTACTCCGTGTTTGAACGGTCGGCTTCTTTTTTTTCTTGTTTTTTACCAAACTGCCCAGCTGCGGGGCGGTCAGTACTTTTTTTTAGAGATCTTAATATTGGAATTTCTTGATAATGAATATTTTTGACAATCTTAACAATATACTTTTAAACTATGTATTTTAAAAATAAAAAATATGAATATGGTGTTGGACTTATATATAGATTGGTTGTCTATAAAAATTTCACGCAATTTTAGTAACATTTGATATTCCAGCAAGGACAATTAAATGTAGACCGCTGCAATAAGGAGAGATTGGAATATATATCGTTTTCATTTGTATATAAAAATGGATAAATAATATAAAAATAAAGTAACTAAATTAATGTTCTATAACTATCATTTATTAAAAAAAAATTAATCCTCAAATTCTTTATTAATTATCGTAAAAAAAAAATTATCTTCAAAAGCATATGATTTCTTTTTCTTTTATGACATGACCTAACATATAATCGTTATAAATATAATATAAATACTAAATAAATCTTTATTAAAAAGAGTGGTTTTGCGTGAGTTATTGAGAGGGAGAAGAAAGAAGACTTTTGCATGCTATCATGCAGAATATTAGTTCATTACTTTTAGCATATCATACTTTGTGAATGCTGCTAGCTATAAATTGTTATATAAGAAATAAAAAACTAAAATTATTTTATGAAATAAGTTTACTTGTCTTTTCTAATTAGAACATTTAGTAAGAAAATATGTGCAGTATATTATAGATTTTGAATATATTTTATAACTTTATAAAAGAGATTAGAGAAAATCAATAAATATATTACAAATATGATTAGATTAATTAAAATAAATGTTTTTCTGGTAAACCTAATGCAAACTTGCTCTAGTATATCTAACAAAAATGATATCATTGTTTTTATTAAGCGAAGCACCGAAAAAAATTATTTGTATCGTTGCACAATCAGACATGATATATCAAAGGGTCGCGTACTTGCATGTAATTGTTGGCCTTCCTCAGATGGAATACAAATAATGAATAATGCGTTAAATCATGGTCTTATCTCAAAATTTCATCTGTATGTCAAATTTAAGATTAATTGTTTGGGGTTATTAGCGGTCATACTAGGTATGTTAGTTAGTATATTTTATTTTTTCTATTATAGAAACATGTTCATTTACGTTTTTTTTCTTCACTTTGAAATTTGCTGAAAAATTGAAGTTTAATTTATGAAATTGATTAGTTGAAATGCATTAATATTTGTTGTGATAATTGATTGCTTGATTTCTTAATTGATTGCTTAATTATCTCTTAGTTTTGAACATCTTTTTTAGAATAGTTTTCAACATTTGCTTGATTGGAAGCCGTATTCGGTTGTTAATACCATTAATCAGTTTAACTACAAACAAAACATTGTTATATGTTGCTATCTTGGGTGTTTGTGAAATAAACTACAACTTATCGGGCTGCTGAAAGAAAAGTTGAAACTGGAAATTGGGCTTACAACTTGATGGGCTTTTCGGGTTGGGCTGAAAAATGTAAGAATTTAAATAGGGCCCGAATCCTCTTTGGGCTAAGTCTTTAAAATAATTTAAGGAATCTCATGCAACTCACTGTGGCTTAAATTTGGGGATAAAAATTAAAAATTTGCAATCTGAAATTTAATTATGACATAATAAATTGATTAAGTTTTAAAACAATATGAGAATCCTTGATTTTTCTTTTTTAAGGTCAATGAGCAAATGCTCGCTAACAATTTCATTGATAATAAGAAAGTTATCTACAAACAGAATCCTAAGGAATTCATTTATACTTCTCAAAAAATTTAATATTAAATATTTTTCCTTCTAAATTTCACAATATCATAAAATTACTCTTTTTAAATTTACTCACTTTGTTGTCTTTTTTATTAAAAATTAAAAATTCATTTTAAATTTATAAAGTTCACATTTTAACCTTTACTATTCATCGAGCAATATCAGTTCAACAATATCAAAATGTATAAATATGTTTGAATATGCATGCGTTCTTCTTTGACCATATATATATATATATGTGGGATTAAAATAGAAAAGATAACACTGCTTGCTTCATTTTTTATGGTGTGGTACAAAATCAATGGAACATTCGAGTTATTGATATGGGGGCTATATCATGAGTAAAGCTAGGGTGTGACATGCTCATCAATAAAGTTTGGTGAGCATAACTCCAAAAGTATATCGGATCGACGTCAAATGCCGAATCCAAACCATTGAAATCCATGTATTTTATGAGTGATGCATATACATGTAAAATTTTGAAAGTTTCGAGTTTATTTGCTACACGGTCAAGTGGTCAAAGAAACGAACATTTTATTATAAGTTATTTTATATATTCAATTTTTATTATTTCTTTGACCACTTGACCGTGTAGTAAATAAACTCGAAACTTTCAAAATTTTGCATGTATATGCATCACTAATGAAGTACATGGATTTCAACGGTTTGGATTCGGCATTTGATGTCGATCCGAAATACTTTTGGAGTTATGTTCACCAAACTTTCTTGGTGAGCATGTCACACCCTAGCTTTACTCCTATATCATTATCAGCTGTGCTATTATATCGGTGATTTTTTTTTTATTCGTGTTGTTGTTGATAACTTGATATTGATTTATCAGATAAATTTAGGAATTCATAATTTTATTTTTTGGTTTACCAATTAGGTCGTTTAATATCTGTTCAGAGCAATGCGATTGTATAATTTGTTTTTGCTAATTAATATATCACTTGGCAGCTACTGCCAGACTTTCAAAAAAAAAAAGTGTCATTTTATTTATTCGTGGCATTGAAAATAAATAAATAAAATGAATAGTATTATTTTCTAAAATTTTCAAAAATAGCAAACTGAAAGGAAGTGTGTGGCCATCTCGCCGTGACAAAATGTATAGTCTGAAACCTAAAATTGTGATGCTTTATTACATTATGGATATTGAAGAAATAGTTTTTATAATGCAAGTATATTTCTAGAGATAATAATGAGAACTTTGTTTAATTAGTATAAAATCATTATATTTGAAATTAAATTTTTATCATGAACAAATTTTAGTGATGTGCAAATATTATTATTTTTTTATCAAATAATATCATATATATTAGTGTTTGTAAAAGGCTTAGTTTAAAAAAAAAATAATTCATTAAATAATTCTTTAACTTGCACATGTAAAATTATTATGTATTATTAAGAAGTAAGCATATTTTTATTATGATAAAAGTTGTCTTTAAGTTTTGGCTCTTAAGGTTTTAATTTTTAACTGTGTTATACAATAAGGAGAGAATGGGACATATATTGCTTTCATGTGTACATATAAACGGATGAATATTGTAAAAACGAAGCAAGTAATTAAATTGATGTTTTATAATTCTCATTTATTTAAAAATTTGAATCTTCAAATTCTTTATTATCATCAGTAGTTATTATATTTACTTTTTGATGATATGAAGCATATGATTTTTTTTTCTTTTATGACGTAACTTAGCAAATTTTCATTTTAAATTTAATATGAATAGACATTTAACAAGTCTTTATTGAAAATTATAATTCAGAGAAGTTTTGCATGAGCAATTAGAAAGGGAGAAAAGAGAAAATAATTTTTGCATGCTATCATGCAAATGTTACTCAATTACTTTTTAGCATATCATACTTTGTGAATACTCTTGGCTATAACTTTTAATGCATAAGAAAAAAAGTAAACAAAATTTATGAAATAAATTTACTTCTTTATTTAAATAGAACATTTGATAAGAAAATATGTGAACTATATTATAGATACTGAATATGTTTATGAACTTTAAGAGGAACTAGAGAAAATCAACAAATATATTATCTTACAAAAATTATTAGATTAATTAACACTAGTCAAATGCCCAGGAGATGCCTTGGGAATTGAAAAATAGTTTTGATCACTTTTTTTAAATATAATTAATTTGATAATTGATTTCACAATCATGTATTAAATAATCTCTTTTATTACTATCATAAATAATTAAGAGATGCAGATTTGTTCATCAAGCGAAAATAATTTAAAAATTAAATTCTACGGTAGATCTGTCCAAGAGAACCAAATTATGTCCTATAAGTATCGGACCTACACCAATTTTGTGTGGCTAATGTTGGTTGAGAATGATACTGACATGACATTATAACTTTCTTAATATTCTATTTTTAACTATAATATAAAATCATTTTATTTGAAATTAAGTTTTCATCATAATTGAACAAATTTGAGTTAATATTATGTTCGAATCTTGTCATTTTTATCAAATAATATTATATTAGTGTTAATAAAAGGATTAATTCTTAAAAAAGACAGTTCATTAAATAAATCTTTTTAACTTACACATATAAAATGATTGTGTATTATTAAGAAATATGCACATTTTTATTACGATAGAGTTGTTTTCAACTTTTTGCTTTATGGTTTCAATTTTTAACTATGTTATATAGACAATAAGGAGAGATTGGAATATATATCGCTTTCATTTGTATATAAAAATGGATGAATATTATAAAAATTAACTAAATTGATGTTCTATAATTATCCTTTATTCAAAAAAATTAATCTTCAAATTCTTTAACAATATCGTCAAAAAATTAATTGAGGAATTTCATGCAACTCACTGTTGCTCAAGAGTAATGTGGTTAATTAGGAAACTTAAATTTGGAATAAAAGTTTCAAATTTGCAACCTGAAATTAATAATAGACATACTAAATTGATTAGGCTTTGAAACAAATTTGAGAAACAAAGTATTTCATCCAAAACTGCACACTTTTTTTATGGAACCAGATCGTCTGCCTCCCGGGGGTAGGAAATTCTTGGCCCAAGAGTCACTCTGGAGTGGGACCGGATACTGTTAAAGGGTTTAAGTACTGTTACTGTTTTTAAATGAGGGCCCACCAACAGTAACTCTTGGGGCAGGAAATTCCTGCCCCCTTGGGACAGACGATTCGGTCTCCTTTTTTATTACTTAAAGTTAACAACGAATTTTCCGGAGTTGATATATAGGTTAACAAAGTATGAAATTGAAGCCCAAACTGTGATTATTTTTTTATTTTGACAAACAAGACAATTATAAAATTAGCGCTTTTTGAACAAACTTGCCATGTCCCACTCCGTCTCCGTTCAATTAATTTTCTGGTTGTTGAAGTGAGAAGTCTTAACTAGACGACTGGGCTCAAAAGGAATTCACATCCTCTCCAATACCTGATAAGGGAATCTTTTACAATCACTAGATCTGAACCGTTCTTTTTAACTTGGCACGAATCTCAAAGCCCAAAATACTACCCCTATCCTATTACGGCCCGAATACCAAACCGATTGAAATTTAATGAAAAAACCGAAGTGAGGGTGATAACATTCAAAGGCGCTCAATCAGAACACTTCGGAGAGTGTATATCATCCAAACACAGTGAATAGGAACTAACTGAGAAGGTGAAGGGTAATTAAGTTTGCTTTTTTACTTTTTTACACGATTTGCTTTGAAGTTAATTAAGTTTTGTCTTTTTCCTTCTCTAGTTCAGAACAGTGATGCCAGGCTTTAGCCTAGGACAGTTGACCTGGGTCAAATAAAGCGACTCACCGACAACTGAATAAATATCATATAATATAGATCCTCTGTTGCGAGTATGGAGAGACATATAATACATGGCCCCGGTTCTTAACATTCATTAGAACCAAATTAAATAGAAATTAATTCGGTTAGGAATATTCATCGGTTCGGTTCGGTCCAAACTAAATTAAATAGACAAATCAAAATTTTATTTGTTTTTCAAAAGTCAAACCGAATTAAATAAGAACCGACTAAATAAACGAAAGTAAATTTTAATTTGTTCAGTTGAATCAAAATAGAATATTAATCATAAAAATAAATATTCTTTTGTCAATTTTTTGACTTGTTTTTAAAGATGAATTTAATATTTTTGTTTAGTTCAAATTGACTAGTTTTAAACTGAAACAAGTAATATATATGCTTGTTGTAATTTTTAATTTTTTTTTAAAAGTTTGGTTGGAACAGGAGATGGGTTTAAAAATTTCAGTTAGTTCAATCTAACTGGTTTCGATGTTTCTAAATCGAATCAAGCCTAACTATTAAACCAGTTTTAAAATATAAACTGGTCAATTTAATCAGAAAAATCGAACTCTCGCAGTTCGATTTAAAACTGACTAAACCGACAGGATGAACGCCTCCAAAAATTATGTTTCTAAGTTTGAAATTTACGAATCCCTTTAAAATTAATGTCAAAGTCAATACGAATCAAATGGTCCGGATTCTCTCCATAGTAATTGCAGAGAATACAAATTCCTCCAACAACAGTATAAATGAAGTATGAGCTAGGTTGATGATTCGCGACACTATATGTCTCTCCATACTCGCAACAGAGGATCTATATTAAATGATATTTATTCAGTAGTCCGTGAGTCGCTTTACTTGACATAGTGTTTATATTAAATGATATTTATTCAACTGTCCTTTCTGTTAATTATTTATTCAGTAGTCGTACCTCTATTCAATTAAATTTGCACCTTCCTCATCTTTTAACTTCTTATACATAGTGTTTATATATATATATATATATATATATAGAGTAAGTTAACTTCTTATACATAGTGTTTATATATATATATATATATATATATAGAGTAAGTTAACTTCTTATACATAGTGTTTATATATATATATATATATATATATAGAGTAAGTTAACTTCTTATACATAGTGTTTATATATATATATATATATATATATAGAGTAAGGCTGGGGTGCTATGGATAGCATAGAGGCCTCTATGCTACGGCTCAATATTTAAGTTTTCAAATTTCAAACGGTCGATCCGAACCGTTCATCTTATTCTCCATATTAATATCTGCTTGGAGACCAAATTTTAGATTTTTCTGAATTTTTTTACTATTTATTAAGTATTTTACAAAATTGTTGATCCAACGGTGGCTGCACAAAACAGTAAAACCGTTGGATTAGCGATTTTCAAAATGGCTTAATAAATAGTAAAAAAATTCAGAAAATTATAAAATTTGGTCTCCAAGCAGATATTAATATGGAGAATAAGATGAACGGTTCGGATCGACCGTTTGGATTTTGAAAACTTGAATATTGAGCCGTAGCATACAGGCCTCTATGCTATCCATAGCACCCCAGCCTTACTCTATATATATACGAGTGAGTCTATGGTACTATGCATATTACGATTTGTTACTGTGCTACAGCTCTATATTCGAGTTTTAAAATCCTAACGGTCGATCCGAACCGTTCATCTTGTTCTCCATATTAATATGTGTTTGAAAACCAAATTTTATATTTTTTGAAATTTTTTTACTATTTTTTTAGATTTATTGAAAATCACTGTTTTTGGATGGTCCAGAATTTTCAGATCAAGTGATTTTCTAAATATCTAAAAAAATAGTAAAAAATTTTCAAAAAATGTAAAATTTGGTCTCCAAACACATATTAATATGGAGAATAAGATGAACGGTTCGGATCAACCATTGGGATTTGAAAACTCGAATATAGAGCCGTAGCACGGTAACAACCCGTGATATGCATAGTACCATAGACTCACTCTATATATATTGATACTCAACTTTTTTTTCAATCAACCAGCACTTCAAATTATCTTATTGCAATGACACCTGTTACACTTGTTTTCATATCACTTGTTCTCCTCCTCTCCTCCATCAAAACCACCACTCTAACACAAGCCTACTGTCTTCCTGACCAACGTGATGCCTTGATTCAACTCAAGCAAGGTTTCAGCACCATTGAACTTCATTCATGGAATGCAAGCACCGACTGTTGCATATGGGATGGTATCAGATGCGATGAGCAATCCGGTATGGTGATTGCACTCAACCTTATTGACAAGTTAATCTCGGGTGAAATCAACCCGGCTTTGTTCAATCTCAGCTCTCTTCGGTACCTCAACCTTGCTGGTAATGATTTCCACAATCTTATCCTTCCACAAATTGGGTTTGAGCGACTTGCTAATTTAACCCATCTCGACTTATCATGCTCTGGCTTTACTGGTCAAGTTCCAATTGGCATTTCTGCCCTCACAAACCTGATCTCACTGAACTTATCATACGCCTCAGAATACCTTTGGAACAACTCCAATACCAATAGCTTGTATCTTCATGGCACTGGCCTAAAAACCTTACTCAGCAACCTCACCAAGCTCCAAGCTCTTAACTTGGATGGGGTTGACATTTCACTAAATGGATCTGAGTGGGGCAAGGCAATTTTACAAGTCGGCCCAACTCTTCAAGAGCTATTCATGGCCGATTGTGGATTAAGAGGAAATTTCCCCAATGAAATATTCCACCTTACAAATCTAACAGAACTTGATTTATCAGACAACTCAAAGTTGTCAGGCCAACTGTCAGAATTCACGAAGCAAAGCTTATTGCAATCTTTGTATCTTTCAAATACAAATTTGACTGGTCCATTACTAGATTCAATTAGAAATTTGCAATATTTATGGATGTTGGCTCTTGACAACTGTAGCTTCATTGGTGAAATTCCTCCTTCAATAACAAACCTTACAAGACTCGAAGGTTTGGACTTGGGGTTGAACATATTGACAGGTACGATACCCATGACTTTGTTTTCTCACCCTTCTTTGATATCATTAGATCTATCAAGTAACCAATTGTCAGGATATTTAACTGAGTTCTCAAATAAATCATCAAGTTTGTTATATATCGACTTGGAATTTAACAATCTTCAAGGACAGTTGCCGATTTCCATTTTCAAATTACCCCGGCTTTTTTATTTATTTCTTGGATCAAATAACTTCAATGGTACATTGAATTTAGACATCATCAAGCACAGTAAAAAGCTTGAACGTCTAGATTTGTCAAACAACAAGTTGTCAATTATAGAAGGGAAAAACCATCGCAAATCATTCTATGATTCATTTCTCCGAATATCTATTCTATGGCTGGGATCGTGCAATTTAACAAAGTTCCCTTCTTTTCTAAATTACCAAACACATATTGAATCCCTAGACCTCTCAAACAATAAAATCAATGGTGTTATACCGAATTGGTTATGGAACAATGAAGGTATCACTTTTCTCAATTTATCGCATAATTTCTTTACTAAAATTGAGGGGGATGCTCATTTTACATCTCTCAGTAGCTTGTCATATCTTGACATCCATTCCAACAGAATTTCAGGACCTGTACCTCTCCTCCCACCAGGAGTTGAATATGTGGATTTCTCATCCAACTACTTCTTTTTGTTGCCCCCACATTTCGATCCCAACCCCTTTTATCTTTCTTTCTCTAACAATAGTCTGACGGGAGAGATCCCCCTTTCCATTTGTAAGACAGTGCAAGTGCATGTGGTTGATCTTTCATATAACAATTTAACTGGTACAGTGCCACCTTGCCTTCTAGAAGATGCTGAATTTCGTGAAGTGCTTAACCTGAAAAGTAATCAATTAAGTGGATCATTGCCTCAAAATATTAGTCAAAGATGCCAACTGAAAACAATAGATTTGAGTGGAAATAGAATAAATGGATGTTTGCCACAGTCACTGATGAACTGTAACAATCTAGAGGTCTTAGATCTTGGAAATAATCAAATAGTGGATGGATTCCCTTTTTGGCTGGGAAATCTTCAAAATTTAAGAGTACTTGTTTTAAGAACAAATCAATTTCATGGCGCAATTTCGAATATGGAAGCCAAAACAAAGAAAAATGATTCTTTTTTTCCAGCACTAAAGGTTTTTGACCTTTCTTCAAATCGTTTCGGTGGCATTATCTCCCAAATTGGTTTTCAAAACCTGAAGGCTATGATGAGTAACTCAGATTCTAGTACATTTAAGTTTGGGGATTCAGAATATTATCATAATTCAATTACAATCATATGGAAAGGAGAAGAAATGGAGATAATGAATTCACTCAGCATATTCAGCTCCCTTGATCTATCACAAAATGAATTTTGGGGAGAAATACCCGAAGATATTGGGAAACTCAAGTCACTTGATGCGCTTAACCTGTCACATAATGCTCTGATTGGTTCAATTCCATCAGAATTTGCTAATTTACAACAACTTGAATCACTAGATCTCTCTTTCAACCAACTTTCTGGAAACATTCCCCAGGAGTTCACCTCTCTCACTTTTCTTTCTGCACTAAATCTCTCATACAACAAATTGGTTGGAAATATACCACATGACCAACAATTTGCAACATTTACGAATGCTTCTTACTTGGGTAATCCCGGATTGTGTGGTAGTCCTTTATCAATGCAATGCCCAGCAGCTCCAAATGATGGGTTTAATAAAGGCTTGTTGCCTTCAAGGTCTTATACTGATATAATTGAGTTCTATGTTTCTGTTGGATTAGGATTAGGTGTGGGGTTTGCGTCTGTAATTTGGGCTCTGATATCATGGAAAAATGTGAGAGAGAGGTTTAATATAATTGTAGACAGGTTATATTTTCGATATTTTCACTGATTGAAGTATCTAAGAGCTTTGTACTGATACGTAGGTATGAACCACTATGTATGTTCTATGAGCTTGAACTATAAAATGCTTTTTTATCCTCTGCAAATTTGTGGTAGGAATCCTTTGCATCATTGTCTGTTAACATAGGCATCACTGTGTTGAATTTGGTATAATGATACCACTGAAGATATCAATTATTAAAATCACCTAGGGATCGATTCATGTTGATAATTTAAAACTCAAAATTTCCATTTCAATAATCTTGATCAAAATCTCTGATTCATTAATTTTAAATTATCTCGTTTTTCATATATTTGATACTTGAATCTACTTGTAATATTTGTAAAAAAAGGGGGATTAACTCACCGTTCAGAGAAATATAAAGTGGGACATACATGCTTGACCAAGTACAAGTTTGTTCAAAATTAAAGCGCAAATATAAAGTTATTCTAGCTAATGTTATAATTGGCTTGTTCATCAAAATACAAAAAAAAAAAAAATAATCACAGTTTGGGTATTTTTTTTTTGTTTAATTTTATACTTTGTTATCCCTATATAACAACTCCGGAAAATTCGTTCTTAAATTCAAATAATAAAAAAGCGTGCAGTTTTGGATGAAATACTTTGTTTCTCAAATTTGTTTCAAAGCTTAATCAATTTAGTATGTCTATCATTAATTTCACGTTCCAAATTTGCAACTTTTCTTCCAAATTTAAATTCCCTAACCACATTACTAGTAAGCAACAGTGAGTTGCATGTGCCTAGAATCCGTACCACCTCAGATAGTACCTGAGGTGCAAGTTATAAACTGAACTGTTCTTTTTATGTGGCACAAATCTCAAAGCAGATCCTCTACGGTCTCGACTGGCTCCGGATTGAGTTTGACCCAACTGAAATTAATCTGGGCCGTCCATTTTTATAAATTGTAACTCAGGTTCAGAGAGGGACACGGACTCATGTGTCTATGGGCTTCTTGCAAAAAAGAAAAAAAGAAAGAAAGAAAGAAAACAAATAAACAGTGAGTTGCATGAGATTCCTCAAATTAATTTAAAGCCTTAGCCCAAACAGGATCAATGCCCCATTTAAATCTTTACATTTTTCAGCCTAACCCGAAATCCCATCAAGTTATAATTCCAATTTTCAGTTTAAACTTACAATTTCGCAATACGAACTGTAGCCTTGCAATTTCGGTTAAATTGCGATTTAGTGCCTGGAAAAACTGAAAATTGCATTCAAGAATGGTACCACCTGGTACCAGTTTACAGAGAGATGGTAAAAGAGTGTAAAGCGAGGCATTAAGACATACAATTAGCATAATTGTACTAGCAAGCATAAGTCACTGGTATTGATATGTACCTGTTGAAAGTGAGGCTTTTAATTACACAAAAACACAGTGGTTGAGCCATCGACACGAGGTGTTAGGCCAAACCAGTTTTTAAGAGAGGATAAGATTATTAATTTCATAAACACACAAGGTAGCAACAGCTAGGTAGCAATCGTTTATTTGTAGTTAAAATTATTAATGGTGAAAACAACCGAATATAACTTCCAATCAAGCAAACAATGATCGAAACACAAACAAGCTGGCATTATAAAAAACAACAAATGCATCATAACACAACAAGCAAAGTACTGGTACAAAAAGGAATCAAACACCAAATCTCAAATTAAGGGATAATCAAGTGAGCAACAATCACAACGACAATTCATTTCAACTAATTAATCTCATACATTAAACTCCAATTTTTCAGCAATTTTCAAAACAAAGAAAAACCTTAAAATATATATTAAAGACTAATATTATTAAAGACTTATTTAATATCTATTTATATTATTTTTTATAATTATTATATGTTAGATTATGTCATAAAAGGGAAAAAAAAAACATCATATGCTTCATATCATCAAGAAGTAAATAATTTTTTTCGACGATATTAAAAAATTTGAAGATTAAAATTTTCAAATAAAGGATAATTATAGAACATCAATTTAGTTACTTAAATTTTATAATATTCATCCATTTTATATACAAATGAAAGTGATATATATTCCAATCTCTCCTTGTTGTATATATAACACAGTTAAATATTAAAACCATAAAGCAAAACGTTGAACACTATCTCTATCGTAATAAAAATATGCTTAATTCTTAATTATACACAATCATTTTATATGGGTCAGTTAAAAGATTTATCTAATGAACTATTTTTTTTTTTAATTAAGCCTTTTACTAACACTAGTATAATATTATTTGAAATGACAACATTCGAACATTAATATTAAAATTTGTTTAATTATGATGCAAACTTAATTAATTTCAAATATAATGATTTTATATTATAATTAAAAATACAATATTAAAAGTTATAATGTCATTTCAGTGTCATTCTCAAGCCACATCATCATCATCATCAATTTTCAACTAATAAGACGTGTATCTCGTGAATCCAACCAACAAAATGTATTTAATTGTGTCCTCTCCTCTAAACAATGCAAATAATTGTCTCAAACATTTTGTTCTTCGTGGTGAAGCCGAGCGCGTCAGATGTACATCAGAATCAGAATTGAAATCTGCTGCAATTCCTCATTTGTGAACACTAGTTTTGAAATCCCGATTTCAACTGTCCAATTTTTGTTGCACGCATCTCAAAGTAAGCTGAATTTTATGTGCACGCTTCTCAAAACAGCTCGACGGCTGGATTGAGGGAAAGCAGGAATTTCAGGAACATTGTTCACGAATGAGAATTTCAGCAGATTTGTTTCTGAATAATCAAATTGGTGTGATGTCTCCTCATAATTGTTTGATTCGCTTAGTAGTACTTAGCTTGGATACCTCCAAGTATCGTACATTGAATCAATTATAACCAGTGGCGTAGTCAGGATTTAAGTTAGAGGTAGGCAAAAGACAAGTTCGAATTCATTTTTTTTAAATGAGTCGGGTTCTTTTTCTTAAAACGGGTTTGGGTTCTTTTTAAAAAAAAAAACGGGTTCGGGTTCAAATCACCTCCATAACTCCCTTTCCTCCTTTGTCCGAGCTGCCTACCGAATCGTGTTTTGGATCAAAAACTCGGATCTTTGTTGCAGAAACTTATTTTGCAATAAAAAGTTGGAAAATTGATGAAAATATATTTCATATGCATGTATATATAGTTTGTTATTAGCTAAATTAATTATTAGTTTTTAATTTTCAGAATCAACATCCAAATATTACTTCAATAGTATAGTTTCAATTTTTGTGCTAATTAATTTGCACATGTAATTTAATTGTTATATAATATTTTTTGTGCTAATTAATTTGCGCATGTAAAATGTGATCTCAAAGCACAATTTAATATGAAGATCAACTTGAACAGTTCGGATCGACATTTTGAATTTTAAAATTGAAGATATAGACGTGAAGTAAAACACTCGCTTTACTTCGCGAAGTACTGTAGCCCAACTATATATATCTATATTGAAGAAAAAAAAGTGATAGAAATTATGGAAAAATATAACATAAGCAAATGCAAATATGTAAGAAATTGTCAAAATAAATGAGTCCAATGAGAGACAAAATGGAGAGGAGATGAAAAAATTGGATGCAGTTAAGTGGGATCCACCTCATATTTCTCATATTTTGTTATTTGGACCAAACCCAAAAAAACCCGTGTACAATATTCTTTAATGGTGCACATACATCAAGTCTAAATGGATAAATGAGAGCTTTCTTCTTCAACAGGTTCAACTAAAAATTCAAAAAAACAAAAAAAAGGTTCTCACCTTTGTCAGGAAGAAAGAAAATAACGGATATAGAAAAGAGAGACCCAAATAAGCTCATAAGTGAAGACATGTTTGGACTCCAGGGGTAAGCAAAGTTCATTATAGAACCATGTTCAAATTATTATTATTTTTTTTCAGAGATAGGCAAATGCCTACCCCTGTTCTTCACTACCTTCACCCCCGAAAAATTAGGTGCTACTGATTTTTTTTGGAAAGGTGCATTGTAATTAGCCCAAATATAATTTAATTACATTTATTTTATTTACTTTAATTTTAATTTATTGAATCCATATCACAATTTTTTTTTTCTTTTATTTAAGCACCACCAAAACAGAGGTCCGGAAGGTTGCTCCATGTATCAGTTCAAAAATTAACTATTTATAAAATGTCAAGAGGATGTATCCATTCATTCTATTAGATATATTTGCTTTTAGATTATGGTTTTACGTTTCAATTATCCATATCTGAATAGTAAATATATGTCATATATTTTAACTTTTATATATAATAGATTTCCTATGGGTCCCATCTGTCAGTCTTACTGTAGTTATCACTGTTGCAGTACTGTAGCGGACTCCATCAAGATTATATATATATAATAGATTTGGGGAGCTCTTCGGGTGATCTTATGGTTTAGAAATAAAGTTCAAAATATTCAACCTCATAAAACATATGTGCTTGGAGGCCATATAAATAAAATTTACTTGGGAGGCCAAATTTTATATAAAAAAATTACTATTTTTTCATATAGGTAGAAGATCACTACTTTCGGATGGTCTAAATTGCTTAAATCAAGTGATTTTGGATCTGTATAAAAAAAAATAGTAAAAAATATTCTACAAAATTTCCAATTTGGCCTCCAAGTAAATTTTCATGGAGACTATTGATAAACGGTTCAGATCAACCATTGAAATTTTAGATATAGATCCATAGTACAAAGCAATCACTCTTCCAATTAATAGCAAAAACTAAATCTTTAACTTCACATGTGTAATCCAATTAAATGAAGAGGCACATGAAGGAAAAGATAAAATTCAAAAGATAAATATACCTTGAAAGCAATAGTACCAGCAAGTGCATCAAGGTCCTCCAAGAGTTTCCCAATTCTGACCTCATTCCAGCTAACAACAAATAGAGCACACATTGTTCCAAATAAAATTGTCATTTTAATTATCCTTTATTTTGAATCAATCCGACTAGTTATGGCGCGTTGTCATCTGCAATCTAAAACCACTTAATATATTGCTGCAAATCACACAATATACAAACCATTTTTTTTTTTTTAATACACAAATCAAATTCTCATGATCTATTATTTATGACATAAATCAACTTCCATGCCCAAAACTCTTTTACATCAACAATTAAATTACATGCGCAAATTAATTAGCACAAAAAAAATATTATATAACAATTTTCCAAAATATCAATAATAGGTAAACCGTAAACCCCATGTCTATTCAATTTCACCACCCTCTTTGCACAGCCCCTCAATAAGAGTGCAATAGATCATTGCATCAGGATCTACCCCTTTGGAAATCATTTCAAAAAACAACTCCTTTGCTTTTGTAATTTCACCTTTCTTGCACAGTCCATCTATAAGAGTGCCGTAGGTCACAACATCAGGCTCATGCCCTTTAGAAATCATGACATCTAGAAAATTCAATGCCCGCTTAGTTTCACCTTTCTTGCAAAGGCCGTCTATAAGAGTGTTGTAGGTCACGCCATTAGGTTCACAACCTTTAGAAATCATGACATCTAGAATATTCAATGCCCGTTCAGTTTCACCATTCTTGCACAGCCCCGTTATAAGAGTGCTATAGGTGATGACATCCGGGTCACACCCTTTGGAAATCATGACATCTACAAAATCCATTGCCTTCTCAATTTCACCTTTCTTGCAAAGCCCATCAATAAGAGTGCTATAGGTGATGGCATCCGGGTTATACCCTTTGGAAATCATGACATCTAGAAAATTCAAAGCCCGCTCAATTTCACCTTTCTTGCAAAGCCCATCTATAAGAGTGCTGTAGGTCACGACATTAGGCTCAAGCCCTTTGGAAATCATGACATCTACAATATCCATTGCCTTCTGAATTTCACCTTTCTTGCACAGCCCATTTATAAGAATGCTATAGGTGATGACATCAGGGTCATACCCTTTGGAAATCATGACATCTACAATATCCATTGCCTTGTCAATTTCACCATCCTTGGACAGCCCATTTATAAGAATGCTATACGAGACTACATCAGGTATACATCCTAGCTTAGCCATTTTATAGAGCACTATAGTAGCAGCCTCACCGGTTCTTTTCTCCCAACACAGGCCTTTGAGTATGGGGCTGAAGATCATGGCATTATTAACACTGTGACCCTCTTTGAGAAACCGTCCCAGAAAACCAAACATTAGGTTGACCTGATTCATTCTAGCACAACAGTCCATTAAGATCGCATAGGTATATTCATTAGGACCAATTCCTTCAGCTTGGGTTAAGCGGGTGAAGAGGGAAAAAACGGTGGGGTAAGAGTTGTTGGAGGTTTTGGCATAGTCCTTGAGGTATTGATTGATTTGATAGAGGTTCTTGGCAGCCAACAGCTGGTCAAACTGGTGAACCACCTCTTTGTCAGAAATGGCATTTGCTTTCCGGCGAGGCCTTTTCTCCTTCCAATGCAGTTGACGCCATGAATTCGGTTTGTCGGCTTGAGATTCAGATTGGGAGAATGAATGGCAAACAAGGCAAAGGCCTCGGCGGAAAGCAAATGGGGATGGGAGGTGGGATTGGGAAGGTGAAGGTGAAAGTGATAATAAGGGGGCTGGAGATATGGTTGATGACATCATCTGATATGATTGTTATTTAGTCTGATTTGGTTTGGTTACAGATTTACAATCTCTTAATTGATCTCTGCCTCTTCCTAAAAACCTTATATAACAAGATTGAGTTTCTCTCCCAGGTTCAACTACTGCGTTGAATAATTGAAGAATAACAGCACATGATTAAGACAGATTGTGAGCAATAAGGCAATTTGGTCGGTTATCAAAAGAAAATTCAATCATTTTGTTTTGCTCTACAAATAATAATAATAATAGATCAATTGTTTTTTCAATCATTTAGTTTTGCTCATTAATAGGAAATTCAATAATTTAAATCAGAATGTGGCCAGGTCCAATGTTGAAGGAGAACCCTTTCAATGAAATCAGAACATTACAATAGAAGGGAAGAAAAATATATCAAGGACCTTATTACACCTTACACTAAGCTGTGGCTTGGCCATATTAAATCTCAAATTTTAAGAACATTTGCAAGATTTATCGCTTTTCTCCCCTATTTCAAAATTAAGCTTGGAAAGATAACTAACCTTGGGATAATGACAGGGAGAGGGAAGACAGAGAGAGAAGTCAGTCCTCTTCAAAGAAAACAAAAGAGGGAACGAGAGAAAAATGTATTATTATAAAGAAACTTGGAGAGAGAACGATAGAAAGAGGGTTTCTCTCGAGAGACCTCAATCGCAAGAGAGGGATAAGGTTTTTTGCTAGCGACAAAGAGAAAGGGAAGACACTGAGAATTCGTATCCTTTAGTCAAAAAAGAATCTTTTGAGTTTTGAGTTAATGAATATAAACCGTCCGATTCGCTTTTAGATCTGTGCAAACTAAATCCACACTAATATTAAAGGACCCCTGAATTATAAGATGTGATCGGATTGGCTCCATTTAAAATCAGACGGCTGAAATGGGTTAACTCTAAAAATGCTGTTTTGAGTTACTGCAGACGATGCGGACTCGGAAACTGAGGGGCGCTTTAGAAAATTTACATAGCATAATTGGTAAGAAACAAATCAACAATTATGAATTTTTCTTATGAAATGGTCCTTTTGTTTATTACATCAGGATTATTATTGCAGTTTCATGCGAAACATCAAAACAATGCAACTGCAAGTATGCATTACCCATATTCTACATTCTGAGGATGGTTCAAATGCACTGTAATTTTGTCCTTCAATATGTTCTATATCTTTTATTTTCGTTTTTAAAGTTCGAACAGTTGATCTAAACGTTCAACATAATCGTCATAATAAAATATTTTTGGAGACCAAATTTTATATTTTTAATAATTTTTTTACTATTTTTTTACATAGGAAGAATATCACTTAATCGGATGGTCCAGAATCTCCTTAAAACAGTGATTTTGTTTCTATCTAAAAAGTAGTAAATAAATTCTAAAAAATGTAAATATGTTTCTTTGAAACTAGATGGAATACTATATAATTTTATATATTAGAAATACTGCTATAAATAACCCAGATCAACATTTTTCATGCCGAATTTTTTGTGGCTAAAAGAAAAATTAATAAATTTCTTTATGAGTTATTGGAGAAAAATATATGCTTCGAAAATATAGAAAATATTGTCATTCTTCTAGTACATTTAATTTCTAAAATGTTATATCTATTTTAAGAATTTTTTTGAATGACACACATTAAATAACTTAAAATTTTCATTTTTTTTCAGAAATAGATACAACTTTTTAGAAATTAAATGTACTAGAATTTTTTTTGTGGTTTGGGTAAATTTTGAAAAAAAACAAAAATCTGGATAGTTTTTGAAATTTAATATTTTTTTGGATATTAAGATTCATGTAGAGTGAATAAGAGATCATATATGAACCAAACGTGATTTAAAAAATGTAGAAGTGGGTAAAGTAGGAGATCTAACGCGCAATTATTTTAAAATTAATTGCACGATAATATTATTTGATTTAGAAAGCAAAGGAGAATGACAAATTTATGAAGAGGGGAGAATTTTGTGTGTGTGCTATCATGCAAATGTTATTCAATTATCTTTCAATACATCCGAACTTGTTATATATCAGAGAAAAGTTGAAATGTTTTATCAAATAAGTTTAATTTTATTTTAAAATTGGATTTTTGATAAAATTTATACGTGGAGTAATTATTTTATTGATTTTGAACATATTTTTTAATTCTAAAATAAGAAATCAGAGAAAATTAATAAATATTATATTAATGATGTCAAACTGTAGCACAATGGGCTATCAAAAATCAAACATAAGTATCAATCTAAAAAATAATTTTGTATTTATTTAAAAAATAGTAAGTGGTTTCTAAAATATATAAAATTCGGTAAATAAGTATATTTTAATGTGGAGATCGTGTTGAACGGTTTAGATTATCTTTTCCGGCTTCAAAAACGGTAACAAAGATTTGAGTTTTGATATAGTAAAAAAACAATAGAGCATTTGACAATAAAACATTAAAATGAAACAAAAAGGAGAAAAATTAGAAATTGAAGAGAACAAGGTTTTTCCTGTAATTTTTTCTCATTTTTTTCTCAGAACTAATAAGCTAATACACTTCTAGCGAGATTGAAGAGAACATTTCCCAAAGCTAATTAGAAATAAAATATCATTTTTCATATCGGATTGTCATTCCCCTTTTTCATAGTGGAGTTGTTCTCCATTTGGCTTGAGGTACATTGTCATTTCTCACAAATTGATTTCTTCTGTAATTTGTAAAATGTGTATTTCAAATCTTTTTTTCGACAAAAAAAAAGAGAATCACCGTCTATTTCAAAGGGTTTAATTTAGGCTTAATATGAGCTCCATTAAATATATTTTCTATCTGTTGTCACATAATTTGATATGTATTATACAGATTCTCGCTTTCCCGTACACTCATCATAGCATATTGCTTAGTGTGATTATTGCTTAGTGATGGAATTAACTCAAAAGTACATGTATATACAGTTCTATAGTTTCTCTATATAGTTTCCCTACCTATGTATCTACATTTAAACTCCTACCTCCAAGTAGTTACATTTAATCAACAACACACTATCTGGAAAAGATTTTTGCGGTTGATTTTTTTGGAAAGTTGATTTGTAATTAGTCCAAATATAAGTTAATTATTTTATGTTATTTAATTTAATCTTAATTTATTGTGCGTGTATTGTTGTGGGATTTTGTCACATTTTTTTTTCTTTTATTTAAGCACTACATCAGAGGTCCGCAATGTTGCTCCACGTAACAATTCAAAAATTAACCATTTGTAAAATGTGAAAAGGAGATTCAAACTCGGCCCAAAAAACAAAGAGGCCCAATATGGAAAAATAAGATTAGGAATTCATACTGACCTAAATTTATCAAACTCATTTTTGACACCTATTTGGTCGATTTTTTTAGGCATTAAAACAAAAATAAGTAAAATGGATAGAATCAATCGCTTAAAATTTTCAAAAATAGCAAAATCAGAATGATGTGTGTATCAGCCATCCGGTCGTGACGATACGCACTGTTTAGACTCCGACAGTGACAAATTTTTACATCACAGCTAGAATCTAGACCGTACATTTCGTCATGACTAGATAAGGAGATAGCCAATACACTACAGAGCATCTAAGTACTTAATATTTAACTTCTATATTATTTTCAACGCTCATATTCAAACATTTAAAGCTCTGTTCATATTCATTTACAATGCTACTCGCAAGCTTTTAAAACTCTATCTACAAGCATTTAAATTCTAAATATGGATAATTTTTAATTCCCAACTATTTTTGTCTTCAAGTCAAAAAAAGAAAGATTCATTTCACCTACTCTTATTTTTTTTTTCTCTGATCATTCTCATCCATTTATCTGATGATCTGTGCTGAATTTTGCAAATCTAAAAATACAAACGTCTTATACTCAAGTTTTTTTTTTCAAATGAAATCCATGAAGAAATATTTTTAAGTCGTCATTTTTTAAAGTAAAGCCCATGAACACTTTCAATTTTTAAGCATTTAAACCTATGATTTTTATCATTTAATCTACTACGTTGAAATATTAATTTAAACCTCAAATATAAGTTTATTTTTTATATTTTTTTACAGCTGACACTTTTGACACTTTTAACTATAATAGGAAACTAGTTAAACCGGTATTCAGCAATCGAAACTAAAAATTATCAATAGTTATTTTTTATCTAAAATTAAAAAAAAATCGGTTGAACTAATTTGGCGACTTAATGGAGTATGATTGCTTGGGGTACCATAACATTTCTCTTAAAAAAAAATGTAGAAGTGGGTAAAGTAGGAGATCTAACTTACAATTATTTTAACATTAATTGCATGATAATATTATTTGATTTAGAGATCAAAGGAGAATGACAAACTCATGAAGAGGGAAAATTTTTGCATGTGTGCTATCATGCAAATGTTATTCAATTATCTTTCAATACGTCCGAACTTGATATATATAAGTGAAAAAGTTGAAATGTTTTATCAAATAAGTTTAATTTTATTTTCAAATTGGATTTTTGATAAAAAAAAATTATACATAGAGTAATTATTTTATTAATTTGGAACATATTTTTTAATTCTAAAATGAGAAATCAGAGAAAATTAATAAATATTATATTAATGAAGTCAAACTACAGCGCAATTATTTTCTTTTTTTGATGGGCTATCAAAAGGCAGAAATATGTATAATAGTCTATTAATACACATTACTTATTAGGAAAAAATAAAATAAAAATAACAATATTGAAACATATTGTTGTTAATTATAATGATAATTGTTTTTCTCTATCAACTTATGCATAATAAACTATTTTTTTAAATCAAATAAAATCAAATCTCTTGTTTCTTGAATGAGTAGATAGAGATGATAAAATTATTATACTGGAATGCAAAAATAAAATAGAAATAACAATATATATAAAAAGAACAAAGATCAGGACAAAGGGTGCTCACAACTCAGACAAATTTTAAAAATTAGGAAGATACACATAAAGCATTTAATTATTACAAAGATGTCAAAACAGTTTTTTTTTTATTTGATGCAAATTTAGTAGTCATATATAAATGATAAAAATATCATTTTGTCTATTTGTTGTCTAATTTAAATAAACTGGAACAAAATATTTATATATTAGTTTATTAGTATTGTGATGGATTTTTTATATTTTAATATTTTGGTATATATTGAATATATTAAAAAATCATAATATATCTTACTTTATAAGCATTTTGTACCGTTACATTTCTTAATTTTGAATATCACATCTCAAATTGATAATATTAAAATAATATGAATTGTCAAACAGATGTATACTTGTTGTCAAATATGAAAAAAAAAACCATCTCAAATTTGATCTTTTTGAAGCCTGAAAAAACATTTTGTTTCGAAGCTTCTTTTGATACAGCCTTCATCCAAATAGATATATCGATGGATGAAATATTTTGACTTCATTAATATTTCTTATTCCACTTTGACATCTATTCATGGTGAGGAGCAGCAATAAAAAGAGCAAATGGAAAATTTTGAATGCATTTGAGACTAAAATTCATTTTCCTTACAGTTACAGTTGCTGGTGGGGCCTACAAAAAGACACAAATGCCCCTGTCAGAAACTGTGACAGAGATTCAGAGTTCTAGAAATGTACTTCAGGAGTTAAAAACCTATCAAAAAAGTAACAGAGGAGACCAATGAATTTAATGGCCTGAAAATTAAGGTGGATATATGTGAATCACACACTGTTACAGTTTTATTTGTCTATCTGTATAAATCTCAATTATAATTTTTTTTACTATTTTAATTTAATGGGCCCCATAGAAATTGGAAAGTACATCACATTGAAAATTAATTACTGTGTCTATGATAATTACAAGCAAGGTTCTAAATAGCGTTTATCGCGTTATAGCGGAGAGCTTCCAAAAAAAGCTTTAGCGAAAGCTATCCCAAATAGTGTTTTTTTATTTTTATAAAAATTATATTATATATTTGTACTAAATATCAACATTATTTAGTCTCATAGAACAATAAATAATATCAAATTGATTAAAAAATTATAATATTCATATTGAACCAATACAAAGTCCAAATTGCGACTCAAAATATCTATAGTAATACTAATATCATAAACTATCGATCTTTTTCTATTTAAAATATCTTCAACATCATAACATAATTTATCTTTTTTCTATTTAAATTTCAAAATAACCTAGAAATTGAAAAGAAAAAAAAATCATACTTCTAGTAAAATAAACAGATGATCCTTGAAGAAATTCTTGTTAGTCCCTAAAATTTCCATAATTTAACAATTATTTATTTGATTTATCATCAGTTAAAAAAAACCAAGAGCAAAATGAAAAAATTATTATAGCGGACCTGAATTTGATATAATGTAATATTCATCAAAATTAAACAATATCTTCACCATTTATTTATTTTAAAGCTCATATAAATTGAAAAAGAAAAAAAAAACAGCAAATGTTGCATAGCGGGCGCTATTTGTGCTATACGCTATGCGCTATAGCGGACCGCTATTACTGCTATAGCATCCATAGCTCAAATAGCGCGTTATTATGCATAGCTTAGCGTTTAGGATCCAAAAACGCTATAGCGCGCTATTTAGAACACTGATTACAAGTACCAACTTTGCCACTTGGAATTAATTATGCATGGAGAATATTTATGCTACAAAAAGTTATCATGTACAGCGTTTGAGAAGTTTAAAACCCAAAACAACAACAAATTTGAATTCTTCTTGGTTGGTGTAGGGGTGAAAACGGTATGGATAATATCTGATCCGTATTTGATCTGTATTCGAAAACTTAGATATGGATATCCGATATCTGAATATCCGTGTGGATAAGGATACTGATATGGTTTTACGTTTCAATTATCCGTATCCGTATCTGAATATTAAATATATATATCATATATTTTAATATATATTATGAAAAATTTATGTTATTCACCATTATAATTAGATAAATATTACGAACTTTAATATTTTTTTATATTATTTTCATAAATATCCAATCTAACCCAGACTCGTATAATATTTTTTTATATTATTTTTATATTATTTTATATTATTTTTTTATACTCTATGTACATCTACAGGAAGAACCAAGTGAGATGAAAAATAAAATGAGGCGCCAGTTGATTGTAAAACTTATTTTGGTCTTCATTAATTATTGTTTTTTAATATATCACCTTTTGGTTCAGATCAAACATTGAATGCAGTGGAATTAATTACTTCTACAAAAACCCAACCAAGGGGAACCAACACAACTACCTCTCTTCTTACCACAATAAATAGCCTACCAAAATTAGATATCACCTCTAGCTAACCTCACTTTATTTTTATTTACCCCTTTAGGTTTCAGTACTTGTGTATACAATACAACTATTGGCATAGTTAGCACTTAGCACCTTGGCTACCATAAATCATGTTACATCAGGAACAACCGACCAAAAGTCGGCAAGTCTGCATTGATAAATGTAAATAAACATAAATATAGAAATTGTCAAAGAAATCCAATTTTTTTATGGAATTAATAAATAAATAAAGAGCTGAGTTAAAATGCATAATTAGTTTTGTACTCCAATTATAATCTGATATCTCTATCTCTGTTTTTAAAGTTTAAATAGTTGATCTGAACCACTCAACATGATATTCATATTAAAATGTGCTTCCAGACCAAATTTTATAATTTTTGTAATTTTTTTACCTATTTGTTAGATAGATGCAAAATTGTTGTTTTTGAATGGTCCAGAAATAGTGCTTTTAAAAAGTTTTCAAAATAAAATATAGAATTTATTTTCTACGTGCATTTTAATATGTAGATCATGTTGAGTGATTCAGATCAATTGTTTGAGCTTTAAAAATATAAATAAAATGTGAGGTATGATTGGAACACAAAATCAACTGTGCATAGAAAGACTGCAAAAAAAGAATAAAAAAAAAACACTTTTTTCATCATCAACGCACTATGGCTTGTTCAGCTTTTACTGTTTTCATGGGAAAAAAAAATTCACTCAGAGTGAATTTTTTTTTTCTCACGGAAACAATATTTCAGCCATTCAAATTGGATCCGAACCCAAACCCATTCCTGTTTCTGACTAGCAGCCGAACGGTCCCTCAACGTCGTCATTTTCATCTCTGCAAAATTACCTTCTTATATATATCAATTGTGATTCTAACATAGTCAATAATAATTCTGACACGGCCAGTATCTATATTTTTAAGCTAAATTCAAACCCCGAATTTTTTTTTTATTAATTTACGGTCCTTTATGTCATACATTTAATTTATTTTTTAATACCATAAGAAATAATGGGCAAAAACTCACCGGGGACATAATTTAGAGAAGGTTTGGGGCCCCACATGACATGAGACTATGAGAAGCATCTACTCTGACTGAAACCTTAATGAATGATGATGAGCAGGCGTGACAGATGTTTCACCGTTAGAGAGTAACCAGTGAATTAATCTTACTTTACTCAGAGACAGTATATGGACTCGTTTCCAATGGCCTGTAAGTCAATATAATTTTGTGAAATGAGTTTGTGAGGTTGTAGCTAGCACAGTGACAAATGAATTATTCGGATTCGGTGAGGTGAGGTAAAAAATTCATGATTCGGAAATAATTCGGACATAATTCGGAAATGATTCGGAATTGTCCGGATCAGATATCTCAATCCTGCAAGAGAGCCAAAAAAAAAAATGTTCCGGGAGATTCGGGAAAAATTTACGAATAATTCGTAAAATTTAGGAAAGGTTTGTAAAATTTGCGAATTATTCGGATTTAATTCAGTTAAAGTTCGGTCAATCGAATAATTTGGCATTTGGTTCGGCATCACTAAAAAAACGAATTATTCGAGTAATTACAAATTTTTTATGAATTTTTTTTGCTCTCTTGCAGGACTGAGATCTCTAGTCTAGATAATTCCGAATCATTTCCGAATTATATCCGAATTATTCCCAAATTACAAATCTTTGACTTCACCAATCCGAACTCGAATAATTCATTTGTCACTATTGCTGCTATGTGCTCGGCAACTCGCTACAAGAAATATTGAGGATATGTTTGCCATAGAAGAACTGGAATAGTGAAATTATAGAATTTTTGGGCTTATGTACTTATTGCCTTTTTTGCGGTTCACCCAAAAGTAACTAGTGACCAGTGAGTTGTCATTATTCATGACAGATTTGACAGATTTATCTTCTTTTCAATGTACAATTTTTTTGAAGATGATTTATATCAATAATATAATAAAGAGTTAGGCTAATATGACATTGGTGTTATTTCAAACTAAATAACACCACATCGTAAATCGTTAGATCTGCTTTAATATTCGTACAATCTGCTTTTACTGTTCAAACACTTTATTTTGTACGAATATTAAAGCAGATCTAACGGTTTACGATGTGGTGTTATTTAGTTTGAAATAACACCAATGTCATATTAGCCTAACTCTATAATAAAAAGGAGGGATCTGATTACTCTCTTTTTTTAGTGACGTCGGATTACACTATATGTTTACAAAGTTCAAAGAGTCGATTCAAACCATTCAATTTGTTGGATATGTTAAAATGTGCTTGCAGATCAAATTTTACATTTTTCTGAATTTTTTTTACTATTTATTAAAATTGGTACAAAAATTCAACTGTCTGAATATAGCGATTTTGTTAAATACTTAATAAATAGTAAAAAAATTTCAAAAAATATAAAATTTGATCTACAAGCACATTTTAACATATCCAACAATTTGAATGGTTTGGATCGACTGTTTGAACTTTGTAAATTCTGAAAATGAAAAGTGTAATTCGGTGTCACCAAAAAAATGATATAATCGGATCCCTCCTCTAATAAAAATAATAAGGTAATTTTACTCGTACATCTTATATAATAAATTTATTTGATACTTTTCTAATATTATTTAGACTTAAAAATTAAAATAATAATTGTATTCTTTATTACTAAATATGATATTTATTAAATTTGAACCGTTTTAAAAAGTTACTTAGTCAAATACTTGAGTAGAACTAGGGTGTTCTTAAGTTCATCAAGCTTCTTTGTGAACTCAATTTTAAAATTATCAAATTGACTTCAAACGATGAATCAAAATTGTTAAAATTCTTCTACCTTATGAATGATGCAATTAAATTAAATTTGTATAGAGTCAAGTAGTCAAAAGATGTCCAAAAAATGAATGCATTAAAATTAATTTATAAACTTTTTAATTTTTGACCACTTGACTTTATACTAAATTAATTCGAAATTTTAAAATTTTCACATGCAGATGCATCACTAATAACGTAGAATGATGTCAACGGTTTGGATTATTTATTTGAAGCGAATTCAATATATTTTAGAGTTGAGTTCACAAAAAGACTTGATCATCTTATAAATTTTGGATGAATAGATAAATAATGTCATTTTAAATCGAAATTGACATCCATCTTGTTTAAATGATGAATGGTACTTTCATAACTTCAATTGTATAATTTGAACAATTTCAATCACAATAGATGTCAAAAATATTAAACTAACGTAGATAAAATAAATATACACTAAAATAATTTTCATACTCATCATAATCATAAATCAAGAATTCAGTGATATATATTTTTTTTCCTTTTGAATACTTAGATGGAAGAATTTTTTAAGAAACCATAAATAAAAAAATAAATTTTACCAAATCAACTTGATTGCTTTGAATTTACAAAAACCATATGAACCGAAATGTCATTTCGGTCCCAGCCGTTTTCACATATTTCGAGAAAAAAAATACATTGAAAAATTGTGAAAATACATGGGACCGATTGTCATTTCGGTCCAAAAAAAAAAATTGAGACCGAAATGGCATTTCAGTTCTTATGGTTTTTGTAAAAAAAAAAAGTAATTATATTGGTTTCATTAAAAACTTTTTATTAATTATGGTTTATAAAAAAAAATTCTAGATGGAAGGTCTAATAGACGTGTTAAAAAAATCATAACAAATCTCCGAGTCAATACAAAAAGGAGAAAAAAAAATGGTTAAGAATAAAATAACAAAAAGTATTACTGATACTGGTATTTACAAATTTGAATCTCAACTACAAAAATAGCCCATCATAAATTCTAGTTCAATATAATATTAACAACAGAATTTTAGCTGGAATGGTACTATTTATACTGTCAGCTAGGCTGTCTCATTAATTACCAGTTACTACAAATTCTTAATTTTTAATTTTTTTAAGTGAGACATTGTCTGTTATATTTGACCTGGTTGACTGGTTCTAAAATTTTAAGTTTTAACCATAAAATAAAAGTTAATTGGTGGGCTCCAAAATGGAATGCATGTTTGATATCTAATGTTTTTTTAATCATGTCATATCATGTCATAATTATTTTTATTTTTATCTCTATTATTTATAATAGAATGTTTTTTTAATGTGTAAGATGTAATGATATAATTGAAGGGATAAAAAATAACTTTTTTAATTTGCCAAAAGAAAAAAAAATCATTGGATTTGTTTTTAAAATTTACCAAAAGTAAAAAAAAAAAACCATTCGATTTTATTTCAATAGATTATAAATATTTTTTTTTCTAGGACAAATCGGATAAACAATTCTAATACATCAAATACTGTACAGACTACAAAATACCTAAAATTATATGCAATTCTGCACTTTTGCATTTTTCAATTTGGTTTGCTATATTATGTGTTTTAGCAACGGTAACTTTATCCTATTTAGTTTGCAACAACAAAAAAAATATCCTATTTCGCACAAATTAATATTTTTCCATATATGTGTTTATGGCAGAGAACACATTTTTGTCTAACTTTTTTTTTTTTTTGTATTTCACATTTTTGTCTAATTGAAATGAATCACATCCCATATTCCCGAAATTTTTATTTGTAGCACAAGAAACAAAACGAAACAAAACAAAAGATCCTAGCTTTGGGGATTTTCATATTTACTCGGGCCGCACAACCGATTTGCGGCCCATTTATAAGGGGCGCAAATTGGCTTAGAGGTTCCCCCAAAATATAAAAAATGCGCTGTAATATTAAATATATTTAACTTTTGTGGACCTCTAAGCCAGTCTACATCCTCCCCTAAATGGGCCGCAGATTGGTTGTGCGACCCTGATAAATACAAAAATTCCTCAAATCTAAAGTCTGTTGGTTTATTTTTTTTATTATGGTATTTAAAAAAAAATTGGGCCCATATTCACTACCCGTTCCTTCCTTTAATGATATATTTTTAGAAAATTGTTAAGAAAACAAGAAATTCGGTGAAAAAACAAATGCACATGCATCAAAGCAAATGCTTTCAATTAATGCCTCCTAAGAAGCCAACCAGCTACCTCATATACACCATGTTTTGTGTGCATCCTTTTGTTGTTGAGTGCCATGATTAATTTATTATTATGTATAAATGAGTTTGATGAAATTAATTTAGAAACCTTGAGAACATCATATAATTGCTGTCACTTTAGATATGCTAGCTACCTTATAGACACCAAAAAAATCTCATTATCATGATATAATTTATATGTATGTTGCTGTCACTTTCTAACATAGATTATAGTATTTTCCTTTTCTTTTCTAATTTGATTGTTGTGATTGGCCTATATTAAATATATGTTGCCACTGTAGGATAGGCAACCTCTTGTTCTAAATTGTGTAATATCTTTCATGGCAGGGGTTGTTCTACAAAAATGTAGAAATGGTACAGTCAAAACTACAAACTTGAGAAGTCATTATGACTGAGATCGACAATGCTATAGATAAGATGCGAAAATTTTGGAGTGCAATAACAAAAACGGGACCAAAGATTTGTTTTCCTTTTGGATTTGAACCCGACTAACTATTTAAATCCAATTCATTATGACTGAGATCAACAATAGCTAAAGGATTTGAACCCGACTAACTATTTAAATCCAATTCGTTATTTTTTTGTCCATCTCTGACAAAAATTATGAATCCGCCACTGAGGACATCCTATATTCACTACCCTTTCCTTCCTTTTATGATACATTTATAGAAAATTGTTAAGAAAACAAGAAATTCGGTGAAAAAACAAATGCACATGCATCAAAGCAAATGCTTTCAATTAATGGCTCCTAAGAAGCCAACCAGCTACCTCATATACACCATGTTTTGTGTGCATCCTTTTGTTGAGTGCCATGATTAATTTATTATTATGTATAAATGAGTTTGATGAAATTTAGAAACCTTGAGAACATCATTAAAGCCATAATTGCTAAGATATGCTAGATATCTTATAGACACCAAAAAATGTCATTATCATGATATAATTTATATGTATGTTGCTGTCACTTTCTAACATAGATTTGTAAAGTGCATAAAATAACACTAATTGATTCAAGGGACTAAACTATAAAATATATATATATATATATATATATATATAGGGCTTATATGGGGCACCTAAATTTGCCAACATTAATTTTCCACCAATGTATACTGCATAATAACATGACATAAAATGAAAATCTAATTACATAAATCAAATTCCTATATCTGACATATCAATGTTTTAATAACAATTATATGAACTTGATTGTTGTACAACTTATACTTTACAAAGTTAAATGTCTGAATTTAAAATTTTAAAAATTGATTCTGTTTTGTCAAAGTAAGATTGAATAATACACAAAATGACTGCACATCCTTGACCATATATATGTATGATAATAGAAATATATATGTGTCATTATTGTATATATATAATTTGTGTGTAAAATTGGGTGGTTATGATTACATAAAAACCCACCTTCTATTAGTTGATCAGAAAATTCATATCTAAGTAATAATAATAATAACAGATGAAAAACTAAAGTGCAAGTTGGAGGCGCATAATTATTTTTCATCCCCAATATATATATATATATAGAGAGAGAGAAAATGGAGAGAAATGTAATTGTAACACTTTGCTTAATTTAAATATAATTGTATGGCAGCTACTGCCATCATTTCAAAAAAAAAAGAGACTAATGTGCATTCGTATCCATATGGCTCGATATGCATACGGTTCAAATTTGAAATTTCAAAATCCAAAACGTCGATCCGAACAGTTCATCTTGTTCTCCATATTAATATGTGCTTGGAGACCAAATTTTACATTTTTTTGAATTTTTTTACTATTTATTAAGCCACTTTGAAAATTGTTTATCCAACGGTGGCTGCTGATTTTACTGTTTTATTAAACCAATATTGGATCAACAATTTTCAAAGTGGCTTAATAAATAGTAAAAAAATTCAGAAAAGTGTAAAATTTGGTCTCCAAGCACATATTAATATGGAGAACAAGATGAACTGTTCGGATCGACGTTTTGGATTTTGAAATTTCAAATTTGAACCGTATGCATATCGAGCCATATGGATACGAATGCACATTAGTCTCTCTCTATATATATATATATATATTAGAAAAAACAAAGAAATATATATATTAGAAAATACACATGTTAACTAACCTTTCCCTTTCACTAATAAAATACCCAAGATCCATCTTGGAACCAATTAATTAAGTACTCACCAACCCCTTTAAATGCAAGACGCCTTGACACACTAAATATATATATATATATATATAGCACCTCACAATGCCACTCACTCAAAACCATCAATCTCAAAGTCTCTTTTTCATCACTAAATTCAAATTATGGCTTGTCACCTTCTCTTTCTCATTGTTTTTCTTGGCATATTAGCTCCTATGAGCAATGCAGCTAAAGCATTATTTGTATTTGGTGATTCTCTAGTGGATAGTGGAAACAACAACTATCTTGCCACCACGGCTCGCGCCGATGCATCCCCGTATGGTATCGACACCCCAGATCACCGCGCCACTGGCCGTTTCTCCAATGGCAAAAATACTCCAGATATTCTCAGTTAGTATATATATATTCACATATCATATCATATCATATCAACCATATATACATATTATCTATTTAATTTTCTGGTATGATAATTATCCCTTAGTAGAATTAATTATTTGCACTAACATGGATAAAAAAAATAATTCAATAACACTCTTCTCAGGCGAGCAACTCGGTGCGACTGAGCCACCGCTGCCATATCTAAGCCCTCACTTAGACGGAGAAAAGTTGCTGATTGGTGCAAACTTTGCTTCTGCCGGGATCGGAATACTAAACGACACCGGGATCCAATTTGTTAGTGAACATTTTTTTTTCTTATGACAATTCTCCTGAGTACTTGAATTTACTGGTACATAATACACTCTATGAGATTCCGGGTTCCTCAAACAAATACACAATGTTCTTCGATTTTTTGCATTAATTTCTTTTTTTTTTGGTTTTGTAGGTAAATATAATAAGGATAGAGAAGCAGTTGCGCTACTTCGATCAGTACCAAAAGAGGCTGAGCAACCTGATCGGCCCTCAGGAGGCGAAACGGCTCGTGAACAACGGGATTGTTTTAATCACGCTTGGCGGCAATGATTTCGTGAACAACTATTACTTGATACCGTACTCAGCTCGCTCCCGGCAATTTTCTCTGCGCGATTACATCCCCTACGTCATCTCGGAGTACAAGAAAATTCTCGCAGTACGTGCATTCTCAAATCTTTATTTCATTTCAATAATAACAATAATGATAGTAATAACAATGTATATTTATATTTTTTTATTAAAGAGTTCCGATACACCCAGTATTATTTATATGCTAGTCTCAAAAATTGAATCTGTTATGATATTCTGTCTCTCTCCCTATAATAAAGAAAAGAACACATTGTGTTCTCTACATCTCAAAAGAACATAAATACCAAGAAAATTAAATGGCCATCAATGGCTGTGAATCCTATATTAGACATGGTATCAGTCGCTATCAATACTATAATATTAGACTTCATCCCTGTACTATATTTTGAGTCTTGATTTGGGGGACTTAATTCTAAATTTTACAATAATACCAGCTTGTAAGTTGTAACCAATCAAATAAAACACAGCACAACGGCAGAGAAATCCTTTTTTTTATTTTTTTATTTTTTTTACTTGGTAGCACATTAATTATGTACAATCTTCCCAACTGCATGCACCACCTTTTATTAAATGCATCAATACAATGTGCCCATGCAAACTGTTTCATTGAAATCAATTTATATAAAAATAATGCAGTGACAAATCACATAATTTATAATTGTACAAGGTTACACATGCAACAGATTAATTATCCCCTAACAATATGTCACAATATCATATCAGATTGCTCACAATTTTCCTTTTCTTTAAAATAAAATGAAATGCAGAATCTGTATGGGTTGGGAGCACGGAGAGTGCTGGTGACAGGTGTGGGGCCGCTCGGGTGCGTCCCGGCTGAGCTGGCGGAGAGAAGCTTAACAGGAGCGTGCGACCCCGAGCTGATGAGAATCCCTGAAATGTGGAACCCACAGCTCACCCAAATTCTTGGCGAGCTCAACCGCCAATTCGGATCCGATGTATTCATTGCTGTTAATGCAGATAGAATGCATATGGACATTGTTCTCAACCCGGGAAATTACGGTTTGTGTTCTTATAGATAGTTCTTTTTTTTTCTTTCGAAAAACACACTTAATTATTTTTATAATTCCCTTGTTATAATATGTGTAACTAGGGTTTGTGACGTCGAAAATCGCATGTTGCGGTCAAGGCCGGTTCAACGGGATGGGTCTGTGTACAGTTTTATCAAACCTGTGCCCGAATCGGAACACATATGTTTTCTGGGACGCATACCACCCGACCGAGAGAGCAAACCGAATCATTGTCGGTCAGTTCATGACCGGATCCACCGAGTACATGTACCCGATGAACCTCAGCACCATCCTCGCTTTGGATGCTCAGAATGGGTTCTAAATATTTAGGTTTAATTTTGTATTTCAAATTTGAGATTATAATTGTGTTCTAAAATTGAAGGGTAGAATTTTGTGTTTGCTGTGCTTGTTTGTTGTGTATTTAGTGAATGTATGTGGTAAGCTAGCTAGCTACTTAATTATTGTCATTATTTGAATAGAAGTTTTAATTGTTTGAAACAGCTTTTCATTTGCTTAATTGAAAAATAATTTTTTTAAGACTTTAATATTTCGGTTCAAAAATAATAAAAAAAAAAATTTAAAACCGAAATGACAATTCAGTTCTTATAATTTTTTTTTTTTAAAAAATGTTAATTTTTTTTTTTCAATTATGGTATATAAAAAAAATTCCAGATATTGCACTGATCTGAATTCTTCCAGAATCGTGTCTCGACGAAAAATCAATTAATGAATTCTGTGGTTTTGTGCGGCTTGTTTGCACTTTGCAGTGTGCTGTGTACCGGATTTTACCTTCCTTTACACACCTAAAAGGCCTAAAAGCCCACTGATTACGTACGGGCCTCGAAATCAAGCCCACAGACTTAGATACTTTCTAGGTGCATCTGCATGCACTCAGTTCACATGCTCCCATACGGGGGACCTTATACTAGGTGAAACATTGTGTAATATACGCTCTGCTCCTGGTGCATCCAAAATATTCCTCACTTCCAGTTCTCATCCACTGGATCGGATATGCGCATTATAAATAGATTCAGAAAGCTATTAACTAACTAATCAGTGCTCTAACAAACTTTGTTAAAAAATCGAGCCGTGTCCCACAATACGACTCTTTATTGACTTTGGTCGACAGTGGAAATAGAGCAGTGTCCGTGTCCCACAATACGACACATCCGTGTCGCGTCCCACAGTCCCACTACCCCACACACCTTCTCTCCAGTTACTATCTTCCACGTGTCCATTCTCTTTGTCCCACAATGCTTCTCCCTCATCTCACTCGCCTCTTCGCCGCTTCTCTACCTTCCCTTTCCAACCCCTATCGCCTCCTTCGCACCTCTCTCATGTCAAACAGCACAAGGGCACGCGCGAAGGCGACGCTGAGAGGCGTAGTGTTCGACATGGACGGTACACTCACCGTACCGGTGATCGATTTTCATGCGATGTATAGGGAAGTGCTCGGACCGGAGAGGTACGCTGCGGCGAAACAGGCTGAAGGCGGGAGTATCGACATCTTACGCCAGATAGACACGTGGAGCCCAGAAGAACAGACGCGCGCGTATGGGGTTATTGCGCGATTTGAGCAGGACGGGCTCGATCGTCTTCAGATCATGCCTGGTTAGTCAAATTTGGTTCTTTTTCTTGATTTCTTGGACCTGATTCCATTGTTTTGGAGAATGGATAGCTTAATGGTATGGCAATTGGTTTAAAGGGATGCTACATAAATGGCTATACAGCATCTGCTAGGAAAAATCATGACTAACTTAACTAGAATCAGTCCCTCCACATAATTTGTATATTTCTAAATCGAGTTTACTAAACCAATGCTTAAGCAAACTGTTGATATTTACTGAATATAAGTGAGCTTGATTGAGACTTTGCAAGACAACACGGCTTAATGTTCTGGTTCTGAATTTAGGGGCTTTGGAGCTTTGTGGTTTTCTTTATTCCAGGGAAATAAGGTAAATTTTTTTACCTTTGTGCCTCTTTTCCTATTTTTCGTGATGAGTTCTCTAGATAATTATACTTTTTCTGTTCCAATTTGCAGAAGGGGATTGATTACTCGCAATGTCAATGCGGCAGTTGATGTATTTCACCAGAAATTTGGGGTATTGCTTTGCTCTCTGTCCTTCATCTGTTCATACAGCAAAACAAACAAGACACTAAAAATCTGTTGTTTGGGTCCTTCGCTTGTCAGTGTCAGTGTTGGTGTGTACAGTTTATTGCTTGTATCAATTACCAGTACCCTTATATGTGCAATTACTTTTTCATCCACAAAACTCTGTAGTGAGTGATTACCAATTTTACCCAATATAGTCTCAGTTTTGCCCAATATATCCTAAGAACTCAGTACTGATACACAATGCAACTGAATAACAAACAAACTTAATAGCAATCTCTCAGTTTTGTTTTTGTTTTCAGACCTTTGTATATTTATCTTCCAAGAAATTTTACTAGTACCAATTAAATGCCTTTTGTTTGTGGTTCTTTTTGGGTTACAAATTGGGTACTTTCTTCTTTCTTTTTTTGATGAGATTCTTGGATTCTTCAAATAAATAAATTCAGTGATGATTTACTGCAGTTGACGTTCGTTCCTGCCCTTAGCAGAGAATTCAAGCCATATAAGCCCGATCCAGCCCCTCTATTGCACATTTGCGCCACTTGGAATATTCCCCCAAATGAGGTCATGATGATTGGTGACAGCCTCAAAGATGATGTAAGCATTCATCTCCTTTCCTGGTACCTGTACCAGCCTGTTCGTGTCAGAATCGTACTAAAGACAGTTATGCTGCTTAGAAATATGTTCAAGCCATTAAAATTGATTAAACAATCCTAAAAATGATTTTTCTCCAAAGAATGATTATGAAGAGCTCTCTAGTAACTCAATCACATAGCTACATAGAGTAATTTTTTACATTGAATATGAAAACCCCAAAATCCATTATTCAGAACAATTGTTATCTCTATAATTTGATATTTTTGGTTCTGGAATTCAATCTGTGCACCACCATTAGGAAAAGATGGTACATTACTAGGATGGGCAATTCTGTCAAATTCAATAGGGTATCCTTTTCCTGTCACACTTTGAACTCATTTTTGGGCATCTTATTCAAGCAACTTAGAATTTTGTTGACTTAAGTCTATTTGTCAGGGTGTTTGTGTTCATTTGAAAAAAAAAAACAAAGAATCATGTGCTATATGTCTATCGTTTATTATTTAATACAGTTTTCTTTATTTCCTATAGTAAAATTTTGTTCTTTTGAACTTGAATTAGGTGGTGTGTGGGAAACGAGCAGGGGCTTTTACATGCTTGCTGGATGAAACAGGTAGGTACGGGCCACATGAATCCTTGAAGGATGATCTACGACCTGATTTTAAAGTCTCATCTCTTGTTGAGGTTTTCACCATTCTGGAATCTCATTTTGATCTTGTGCCAGAACAGGCTCAAGCAGTTTAAATACATTTTTTTTAGTTCAAATTTAGTTTAGAATGAATCGGCTCCATTCTCAAATGATTTGGAGTTGCCTATAAATTTTATTTTGGGCTAACAATAAGGAATCCGTATCCTCTCCGGTATTGCAGAGGATCACCCTCACTTTACGGTTTGAGATTAAATTTCAACCGGTTTGGTATTCGGGCCGCAATAGGGGGCAGTATTTTTGGGCTTTGAGATTCGTGTCAAGTTAAAAAGAACAGTTCAGATTTAGTAATTGTAAAAGATTCCCTTATCAGGTATTGGAGAGGATGTGAATTCAACAATAAGCAATGACCCGATTAATTTTCCTTTCTCTTGTTTTCTCAAAAATTGTGGACTGCTATGATTTTTTATTGTTTGAAATGATTCCTAAGATAGCTGGGATTAATTGTATGATAATCTAGCAACAGGGTTTAAGCTGTAAATATGCATTTGTTTTGTTTTTCGCTCCAAAATATTAAAAAACCTCTCATTTGCTCTTCCAAAACAAATACTTCGGTGCTGTTTGTTTCTATGTAACTGCAGCCCTCCTGCAGCTGCAATTGCAAATAGAATTTGTGCGCAAATACGAGTAGACACCAAGTTTCTTTTTGAATTCAAGCCTAAAATCTATTGAATTTGTTTCAAATGACGAATCCGAACCGTTGAAACCCGCATACCTTATGAATAATGTATCTACATATGAAAATTTTAAACATTCGAATTAATTTAGTATAAAGTCAAGCGGTCAAAATTAGAAGATTAATAAATTAATTTTAATGCATTCATTTTTTGAATCTTTTTTTACCATTTGGTTTGTTGTAAAATTAATTTCAATTTTTTTTTTTATATGTAGACGTATCACTCGTAAGGTATGTGAGTTTCAACTTTCAACAGTTCAAATTTGTTATTTAAAATTGATTCGATAGATTTTAGTGTTAAAGTTCACCAAGTCTAATCTGCAAATACAGTAGGTGGTCCACAGCCTATTTTGACGCAGGACAAGGTGCAGCATATGAATCTGCAATTATGCAAACAATAATTAAAGAAGAGATTGGAAAACAATAATTAAAAAAGAGATTTTAGTAACTCTATTTTTGTGTCTTTATTTTAAAATTTTAATAGCTTAAAATTTCGGACTTAAGTGTTAAAATAAAATAGTTAGATATAATTTATATGAGGAGGGTTCAAATGCCTCTATGTTTTTATGCCTCCATCTCTCTCCATCATTTTCAAAGTGCAAACAGTCGATCCGAACCGCTCAATCTAACCTCCATACTAAAATATGTTTGGAGACCAAATTTTATATTTTTAGGAAATTTTTTACTAATTTTTTAGATAGGTACAAAAATACTGTTTTTAGATGGTTCAGATTTACTGATTTTGTACCTATCTAAAAAAATAGTAAAAAAATTCCTAAAAATATAAAATTTGATCTCCAAACATATTTTAGTATGGAGGTTAGATTGAGCGGTTCGGATCGACTGTTTGAACTTTGAAAATGATGGAGAGAGATGGAGGCATGATGGAGGCACAAAAACATGGAGGCATTTGAACTCTCCTCAATTTGAGGAGAGTTCAAATGCCTCCATGTTTTCAAATGCCTCCATGTTTTTGTGCCTCCATCATGCCTCCATCTCTCTCCATCATTTTCAAAGTTCAAACAGTCGATCCGAACCGCTCAATCTAACCTCCATACTAAAATATGTTTGGAGACCAAATTTTATATTTTTAGAAATTTTTTTACTATTTTTTTAGATAGGTACAAAAATACTATTTTTAGATGGTTCAGATTTACTGATTTTGTACCTATCTAAAAAAATAGTAAAAAAATTCCTAAAAATATAAAATTTGGTCTCCAAACATATTTTAGTATGGAGGTTAGGTTGAGCGGTTTGGATCGACTGTTTGAACTTTGAAAATGATGGAGAGAGATGGAGGCATGATGGAGGCACAAAAACACGGAGGCATTTGAACCCTCCTCAACATATAATGTCAAGATGTTTCACAATATAATGGTGGAACTGGTTCCCTCCTCATGACAAATAGTGACATTTTTAACTTTGTTTTGATTGATATTAAGAAATTACAAAAATATATTTATGTGGATAATTTTTTAACGTTGATTATTTTAACTTATTGATTAATATAATTAAATTAAAAAAATTATAAATTTTCATTTACACAGAGAAGAAAATAATATAGATCAAATGTAATTAATTCTATTTTAACGTATAAATTTTAAAAATTTTGTTATTAGAAAATTAAGAAAAATGGAAGAATGTTGGACAATCAATACAAAGCTTCGATTGTTATTCTAAGTTACAACAAAGTGATAAACCAAACAAAATTCTAGCAACTGCTATGCAAATGAGATTTCAATTCATTTCAATAGAGAAGAATTCAATAGAGTTGTTATGAAATTATACTTTGCTGATCGAAAGGCAGTACCTACAGACAAGAATTCTTTAATAAAGAGTTAAAAAATAGCCAATTGTTATACTCAACTCTATACAAAGCAAACTTTTTTTTTTGTTGCTTATTTTGAAAAATAAGAAAAAAGTGACTAAAACGAGATGACAAAAACGTTGCGGGCTTTTTAAACCATCACAAGAAAGAATCCGTATCCTCTCAGATATTACAGAGGATTATCTTCACTTTATGATTTGAGATTAAATCTCAACTTGTTTGAGATTCGGTCACCATAGGAAGCAGTATTATTGGACTTTGAAATTCGTGCCAGGTTAAAAAGAACGGTCCAGATCTAGTAATTGATTGGAGAGGATGTGAATTCCACAAGGGAGGGTACAACGTATTTTTAATCCACCAATTCTGATTCTCGTCAATTCTCTATCGTTTTCACGAGATTACTTGCGTTTTTTTTTTTTCCCGGTCGAATCCTGTCTAGGTTTCCAATTCGCTTTCGCGTTTTGAAATTCGCACACCTTTCTCTATCTTCTTGCACCTACAAGGCTACAAGGTTATCGTTTGCATCATCTCTCATCTCACCTCCGACCTCCGACTACGACTCCTACTAGCGCCTCGCCGCCTCCAGCCCCCCTCCCGCGTCATCGTCTCACGGCCCCCACCTCGAAGCTTCCTTTTGACTCCTCTATATAGGTCTCCCCTGCCAGGTTCTCTCTCTCTCTCTCACACACACACACACGCGCGCACACACCCCTCTCGCGGTCGCCTCTTTTTTTGGGTGCTGTATGGTTGAGGTCATGTGTGATTCCATCTCAGTCACACTGCCAGTGGACCCCGCAGGAACAGAAACATTTTCCAACATATAAATTAGCATTAAGATAAATTAATTAGACATACTCTACCCACTGACCTTAATTTAATTTATGTTTATCCATTTGGAGATGCTGTATAATTAATTAGACAATACTCTCGACATGCTCACCCAAATTTACGCACACTTTTTCCTCTTTTAAGATAGTGGAATGGTGATGACAAGTTTTTTGGGGTCTGGATCCCCTAAAGTAACCCAATCTTTGGGTTTTAAATCAGATGTGTGCGCTACACTTTGGATATATTATTACGGATTTGAATCGGACGGTCCTGATTTAAAACCTAAAGATTGAGTTACTGGATCTGAACTCAAGTTTTGTGGGGGGCCTGGATGAAAAGAACAAACTGAAAAATACAAGGGAATGCGCATAATAATTAAAGATAGGCTTACTTTTTACAAGGAAAATCACGGGATTTTGTTTTACCTGATATTATAAAAGCATAACATATATTCGCTGTTGTCCATGCAGTTTTTCTCAACAGCACCTTCACATTTTTTCGGCCTTAAAAAACAAAGCATACTTGAGGAGTTGAGGTATATATCCACAAGCCTAGGTTGAATTCAACTTGAGGTATGGCGAAGACACTACTGGAAAGTTCCGGATACTGCATGCCAGCAGAGTGGGAGTCTCACGAGCAGTGCTGGATGGGATGGCCGGTATCTCTCTCTCTCTCTCTCTCTCTCCTCCAGTCTATTACTCTTCAACCATCTCTCCATCACCCCATCTTATCATCATTATAATGAATCAGAAAAATTCAGAATCATACATTAATAAAGTAAAAAAATTATAATTGTAGGAAAGGCCTGACAACTGGAGAGACAATGCGGGCCCTGGTCAGAAGACATTTGCTGATGTGGCTTTTGCAATTTCAAAATTTGAGCCAGTCACTCTATGTGTTAGCTCTGCTCAGGTAAAGTAGACCAACTCGTCATTCTGGTAAAATTAACATACCAGCATACCAGACCCTCTATTTTTCCAGTTTACAAAGCTAACGTTGCATCAACTATTCTTACCAATTACAACTTTTGTTGCAATATTAATTGTTAATTGGTGGATGTTGTTGTTTTTGTAGTATGAGAAAGTACATTCTTTGATGAATGATAAGCCTTCCATAAGGGTGGTTGAGATGAGCATGAATGATGCATGGTTTCGTGATACTGGCCCCACGGTAAGCTTTCGCACCAGTTAAGAGGATACTAATGATGCAAGTACCTTTCTGAGTTCATTTTTTTTTTTTTTTTTTTTTTTTTGGGGGGGGGGGGGCCATCATGTTGCAAAGGGAGGGTTTTCATTTTGGTTAAGCAAGGATCCGATGTCTTATTGATGTATGAAAATAACATTCATTGGATTTTAGTTTGTTAGGTGTGACTTGAAATCAAGCTCATCAAACAAAGGAAGTGTGGCTGGAATTGATTGGCAATTCAATTGTTGGGGAGGTAATAATCATTATCATATACTTTTATAATCTAATGATTCATTCATTCTTCGTTGAGTGGAACATTTGATGAAAAGAGAGACTTGATATCAAGTAAAAGTGTGATAATCAAATGCTCCACATCATCAAGACAAGTAAAAATGTTGTGCTATCGTTAGATGTTGTTAATGATATTTATTTAAATATTTCTCATTATAAATTTATTTTAAAAGGGCCCGAAGAAGGTTGCTACGATGATTGGAGCCTTGATAGTCTTGTTGCCAAGAAAGTAATTTTTTTTTTCTTTTCCTTGAATATAAATAGTGGCATTGTTTTATTTTTCTTTGTAAACATAATATCAGATAATTAGACTTTAATTCTTATCATTGTATTTTTTTTTAATCATACTGTTGTACTGCTAATTTGTATTTATGTAGATTCTTGAAATGGAAAAGCAACCAAGGATTCCACACAAGATGGTCCTTGAAGGAGGAAGCATCCATGTAGACGGCGAAGGTAATTTACTAAATCACATAATCTAAAGAAAAGGTTTGAACTCATATCTGACCTTTGTGTTAACTCAGCATATCCCATAAGCCTAAACTCATCCTTTTTTGTGTGTCTACTGGTATGGATTTTTTTTTTACTGCATGTCAGGTCAAGTTTGGATATGCAAATGTTCTCCCAAAATTTTCTATCATGTACTGATGCAACCAAGCCAAGTGATGATTATCTCTCAATGTTTTGATTGGACTACAATTTGACTGAAATTCAGCTTAATTGGTTCTCACTTTTTCAAAAAAAAAAAAAATTAAGAATCAACTTAATTGGCATTCAATATGATGAACCCCCAATATTGTCCAACTTTTTAGCAATTGCTCCTCATCTGTTGTGCAATTAGCTAACTTTTCTTTTAGCTCAAAAGTTTGGGATACAAGAAAATCTTGCAAGCAATACTTTCACAAAAAAAGAAAAATAGAAGAAAATCTTACAAGGAACTGCCTAACAAACACTCAATTTGGCAACATGTTATACCACTCAGTGCATACTGTACTGAAATTGAGCAACAATGGTTCGTAATCCAGTATTGTTAACCTTTGATCAAGTAGTCAAGCATTAGTATGCCATGTTGCAACCGAACGAGGCTGAGGATACTGAACCAATTTTTCAATTATTTATTATATCTTATTGATTCTTTGTACCTAAGTGGTACTATTGCTACAGGCACTTGCATAACAACAGAAGAGTGCTTGCTAAATCCAAACCGAAACCCTGACATGACCAAGGAGGAGATAGAAAATGAACTCAAGCAGTATCTTGGTGTCAAGAAGGTCATTTGGCTACCTCGAGGGCTTTTAGGTAATTTTCAACATCACTGACATATTTATTCAAGGTTCATTAAACTTGAGGAACCCAAAAATAGGGCTTTATCTCAATTTCACCAAAAATAGAGTGTCTTTTTTTTTGTTTTGCATCTGGCAGGTCAAGTACGATACACTGCTGTGCTGGAAATATCTGTAAATAAAATAGGCGAACAGTATAGAAAAGTGTATAAGCACAAAACAATTAGTAAACAGAAAATATGACAAATAGAAATGCATATGCGCATAAAAGAGCACAGAATAATCTATGTTCTTCTTTCAGGGGATGAAGATACAAATGGCCATGTAGACAACATGTGTTGCTTCATAAAGCCAGGTGTAGTGCTTCTGTCATGGACCGATGACCCATCAGACCCGCAACATGAAAGGTCACTCGAGGCACTTTCTATTCTCTCTAGTTGCACCGATGCGAAAGGGAGGAAAATAGAGGTGACCAAAATTCACACACCAGGTCCGCTTTACATGACTGATGAAGAGTCTCAGGGATTTGTTGATACGGTAATCATCTCTTTTTGATTTGTTCACCAAATCCCAAAAATGCCCATGTATTTTTACTCTCAAGTAGACACAAGTAGTAGAGGTTATATTGGGCAATTTTTCTTTGAGAAAAAGAAGGAACAATGCTTTTGCTTTTTCACCATGTGAGGGCTATATGCTAATTTATTGTGCTTTTGAGTGGTAATAAATAAGATACATCTTATGATCCTTTTTGTTATAAAAGGGGCATGCAATTCCTAGGAAAGCTGGTATGAGATTGGCCGCTTCATACGTGAACTTCTACATTGCAAATGGTGGAATCATAGCTCCTAAGTTTGGGGATGACAAGCGGGACCAGGAAGCATATGTTGTTCTTAAAAGTGCATTTCCCAATCACGAGGTAATTTTAATTTTGCACATTGTTGCACCTATTCCTTTGCATTGTTTTATTTTCTTCTTCCTTTTTGATTAGTTCAAAAGTAAATACAGGGTCCTTGCCAAGAAGTTCAGATATGTTAAGTTCACTGGATTATATAAAAACAAACTGAGTTTATAATTTAAGATTATTGCAAAAGCATGCTTTTCAAAATTATCAAGTAAAAAATAATGTAAAATGCAATAAGAAATCTGAAAATGTCATAATTTACTATATCAATATCACAATATGACTGATAACTCGAAGTGGGAGTTTCAAATGACATTTAAACCATTGCGTATTTCATTCTCTTTTTTAGCTTATTTTATTGTCTTGTTGTAATTCTGTTTGTACTATTTTATTTGATTTAATGAAAATTAAATGGCACAATCCTACTTTTTCAAAAAAATAAAAATAAATAACCACTGACCCCGTAGTGCAAAAAATAATGTCATGTGGAGATTGTTTTGGTTGTTTTGAGGGTAAAAAAATAATACATCAAAAGCTATCAACATTATCTTATTTTTCGAGAAAAGAAGGCAAAGTGGGACTCTTTTAATGTGGGAGTATAAAAAATGATATAAAATATTTTTAGGAATTTGTATTTGCAATTTGGCCCGTAGATTATTTATACAAATATGATGGTATCTAGTGCCTGCATGCCCCTCTTATTTAACACGATTATTTTAACATGCTCAAAATGACGGTTAAAGTTTTAACTGCACAAAATCAATTTGTTTAATCGTGGCGGTCAACTAAAAACAACTTGGATTTATCAAGCCCCGTGTGAAGTCTACTCTAGCGTTTTTTGTTTCAATCCAAATTATGTTAAATGAACTAGAAAATTAAGAAATGTAGGATGCTTTTCTAATTGAGCGATGTTAAAGCTAAAATTTGCAGCATTTCAATTCTCTTTTTATTTCAATTCTCATTCCTTAAAATGATTGATGGTTAATTTCAGGTGGTGATGGTGGAAGGTGCAAGAGAAATAGTACTAGGAGGGGGGAATATACACTGCATTACACAACAGCAACCTTCTCCTCTCTCAATTCCTATCATGGATATTTGAATCTTTTTTTTTTAAGAGAAAGATGAGTCATGCCTCCAAATTCCATTGATAAAGAACACTAGAAGTGTCAAATTACAAAAAATAAAATTGTTACCAAAAGGAGAAGCAAAGAAGAAAAGGTGAAATTAAGAAGGAAAAGGAAAGGAGAAAAGAAGAAAAATAAATAATAGAATTGATTACAGCTCTGACTTCAGTGTGCTTCTGTGAAAGATCATGTTATTGTAGTATCTTTGTTAAGATTCCTTATTACCAACAAAATATTCTCTCTGCTTAGTATGTGTTTGCTCCTGTTATCATGTATAAGACCATGTTATTGGAAGTATCTTTGTTATCACGTATAAAATTGAAATGGCATAATTTTTTACGTGTATAGATAAAATGATGTAGATCATATTCAACGGTTTTATTTTGACTTTTAAGTTTTAAATTTTGAATTATTAAAGTTTTTAAAAATAAATATATGGTGGAGGCATTTAAACCTTCTTTAAAATTTAGTGTAATATTTCCGAGTTATATTGGCTTGTTGAAATCTGAAGAATTAGAGAAGAGCTCTGACAAGTATTTTTTTGGGACTAAATTGAGCTTTGAATCAAATTTAAATATGATGGCTTTGATTCGTTGTGGTAAAATGCAGTGCTGTCACATGTTAAGCTTCAAATCCAACCAATTAGAATTTCATTTTACCTTAAATTTTCTTTGGTAGGGTAATATTGCATATAATAAGGAGCACCATGGGAATTCAGTAATTCACATCCGCTGTTATATAGGGTAATTTTGGACCATTCATCAAGAGTCTTGCACGAATCTTACAAAAAAAACCTCCCTAAAAAGTCCCCCATCGGCATTTTATACAATTTGAAAAAAAAAAACCATTCTTATGATAGTTTCTATACAATTTACAAAATTTAAAAGAAAAAAAAATTCAGATAAAAAAATATTTATTATTTTAATTAAACATAATAAAAACTAGTCACCTTAGTCCCTTTAAATTTGTCCATTATTTAATTAGGTAGATATTTCAATGTAATTTTTTTTCCTATCAGTATTTATATATATATATATATATATATGGCTGTGGCTAATTTGCTGCTGGCAGCATTTCTGCCGGCGGTGCTGCCACTGTTTTTTCTATTTTTTGATGTTCAAACGACAAATCTAAACCGTTAGATGTTTAATCTATATTATAATCTACTTGGAGACCAAATTTTACATTTTTTGGAATTTTTTTACTATATATTAAGCTGGTTTGAAAACCGCTGATTTCAATGCTGCAGAAATTTACTGAAATCAGCAGTTTTCAAACCAGCTTAATATATAGTAAAAAAATTCCAAAAAATGTAAAATTTGGTCTCCAAGTAGATTATAATATAGATTAAACATCTAACGGTTTGGATTTGTTGTTTGGACATCACACGGCTAAATATAGCCCCGGCAGCACCTCTGCCGAAATGCTGCCAGCAGCAATTTAGACAGACCCTATATATATATATATATATATATATATAGAGTGTGGCTAATTTGCTGCTGGCAGCATTTTAGAAAACTGCTGCCAGATCTATGAACCGTCTGATTTCTATTTAGATATGCGTCTGATGATTACTTCAGTTTGCGAAAATAAGAGTTAACGGAGTCCGTCAATGCTCCAGCGAATTAAAAAAATAAAGGTCCCGTCTCCTTCCACTATCGCATTTTGAAATCCCAACCTTCTCTCTCGTTTAAAGAAGAAAAAGGATTCCCGCTCTCCTCCTCCGCCCGAGCCGCTCTCCTCCTCCGCCAAGCCCTCTCCAAACTTCACCTCTGCGGCCGCTCTATCCGTTGTGTTTGTGATCTCTCTCGCGGCGCCGCGGTGCGTTTCAGCAATTCGACCATGTGAGCGGAAACCCTAACCGTTGTCAGTCGAAGAAAGGTACTGCTTGCTTCCATGTCAGCCCCTCTGTCTCTATCGCGGCGCACTGCACTGCGTTTCAACAATTCGAGCATGTGAGCAGAAACCCTAACCGTTGTCAGTCGAAGAAAGGTACTGCTTGCTTCCCCTCCTCTCACCCTCCCCTTGCTTAAACTTCGAGTTTGCACCAAGTTTAGTTACTGTTTTTGTGAACTATTTCTCTCTCACCGATTCTGTCAACTTTTTTTGTTGTATGCCCCAATTAAATATTTAAATGTGAGGATTCAACTGCTTTGAAAACTGCTTGCCCCCATGTTTTCACATTGGAAAAAATAATTATAATTAAAAATTCAAATTCAAATCATAAACTAAATAAGTGGTACCAGCTAAATTACTGTTTTAATTAATCCTCTTAATAATCAATTCATCCAAAGTCTGCTCTTATACTGTCTATTTTGAATTAGATTTCGTGCAATATTTTTTTTTATAGACAATTGGTAGCATGGATTGATTAAACAAAACAAATACCATACAACTCTGTAATCAAAGTTCTGTTTATCTTTTTATTATTATTTTTTCCTTCAATTCATTTAATGCTGAACCAAATGGATCTACACATATCTTGTGCTAAGCCTTTCAATGCAACTAAATTTCAGAGTCAATATGAACTTTGTTGCAGAGGAATTTATCTTCAGGGGATCGCTAATTCCTCCTGAAACTCTGGCAATGAAAACTGTGCAAGTAGGAGGGATGTGGGTGACAAATTGCAAATAGTGAGCAACAGTTTAGATTGTAAATATCTGAGTTTTTGTAAGAGGGAAGGTGTAGATATGTTTCCCTGAGTATGCTGTTTATGTATAGAACCTTTTTGATTCAATAAATGTTTGGCAGCTGCTGGCAACCGTCAAAAAAAAATATGAACTTTGTTTGTAAGGTACTGAGATTAAAGCATAAGCTGCTACAAGCTTTACCTACTGGATTAGAAGAAAAAATTTGAAATATATGGTATCAGCTGATGCCAGCATTGTTTGTAAGGTAGTGATGAGATTAAAGCATGCAATCCTGTGAGTGGTTATTAAATGGTGATTTTTTTGCAATTATATGGCGCTGGCATATCTTGTATCTTCTGCTTTTTCACCAACATTCTTTTAGATATTTGCTTATCAAAGTTTTCTTCTGTCAAATAAGTGGTGTCACATTTTTACAGTTGGGAACAGTAAATCACATTTTTACAGTTGAAATAGCATCATTCAACTTTACCAAAATTTGTATAGTAATTGACAGCATCATGGCCGCACTTGATGAATCATACATCAAACAAACATATAAAAATACATATGCCAAAATACAAGCATATAATCATTCATGTTTAAGAGATAAAAATCATACATCTCATATTGTAAAAAATAAGTACAAAAACTCGTGTTTACAAGTGCTTAAACAATAATTACACTCCTATTTTTTGTTTTAACAATAACTAAACAAAACCTACATGATTTGCTAAAATTGCACTTAGTAATCTTAAGCACACAAGGCCTCCTACTTTATTCCTGATCTCCAATATATGTCCCTTGAGTTGTCAATTAGAGGTTGACTCCTGAGGTTGATCTCCAATATATCTCCAATATATCTCCAATATATGTCCCGCTTTCTCTATAAGTTTCTTCACAAATTCAATCTATAATTCAACAAATTAGAGACATCTCAGCATACACTTTAATAATTTGGGTACATTCTGAACTTTACCAGTATATGACTTGTCAGCATAGACTGGTTTTGCACAACAGTGTGAAACATTTGATAAATTACCAGAGAAAGTAAAGAAAGAAACTTGCATCAGAAATTTGACAATAGGCAGGTAGCTCAGCAAACACGAAAACCGAACCCTTCGGTTTGACCTGAATTTGAAACCCGAGAACTGATAGCATCTCAACCACATAATACCTTCTTGCCTCATATTCCTAATAAAAAAATGTTAATACCATGGCGAAAGATTATCAAACCTTAAAACAAGAAAGCATTAGAAGTGTTTGCTCACAGTTTTAAGAGAGGAAATAACTGGGCGGGCTCCGCAAGGCAGTCAGAGCAGCTTCTTGGAAAGGAGCAGGGGCAGAATCGGTAATTTTCACATGGATGTTTCTAATGGCAGATGCGATCTTAGCCAGAGCACATGCTCAACCTATTCTCCAACCTGTTCTCAGTGTATATTTTTTTTATTTTCATATGGTATGGAGAAATAAATGTCAGTATATTTTATCACCAATTCATCATACAACGGAATTCTCAGTGCAAAAAAAAAAAAAGGTTGGTACTGACCTGTGACACAAAAAGTCTTTGAGAGGGAGGAAGTTATAACGGTCCGTTCTTGCATTCCTGGTAAAGAGGCCAGTGATATATGTACTTCCCTTTCAAGCCATCTTTTGAAAGAAATCAAAATGCCCGTGTCCAAGCGACTGTTATCAAATGAAAATGAAAATTTATTGACAAGAAATGAAGGTTTGAATTCATAACTTGCCCCCAATTTTAACCTGACAATGCTAGAACCCATCTTTGGCATGCAGACCTTGACAATTCTTTGGAATTTAGATATTGAAATTTTCAAACTTACACAAAAAACACTCAGTCTTCACCCATATCAGACGAGATCCCTAACTGGTACTTGACTGGTACCAGTGGCACAAGGTCTATAAAGATCAGTACAAGGTGCCTACAAGTGCATTTCCAATTAATCAGAAGGTTTAGCACAAGTTATGTGTATAAAAACAACAGTAAACAAGGATATTGTGTTATATAAAATTAATACTAATCATTTAAATCAGCAAAGGTCTGAGCTAACCTAATTGATTAATACTAATCATTTAAATCAGCAAAGTCTACAAGCACATTTCCATAACCTGACTTGCATAAAATTATTAATAATAATCATTAAAATCATTTAGCATCTTTGGTCATCCTAAGTTACATAATTGTCTAATTGATTAGACAGCTAACCTAAGAAAACCTAAATCAGCGACTGTCTAAGCAGCCAAGGGTATCTAATGAGAGAGAGAGGAAAAGAGTGAGGGAGAAACCTCGAGTTGGGCTGACCTGGATGAACGCTAACCAGGGAGAGGCGGCCAGACAGGAGGACGACTATGGGGAGGCGAGGCACAGCGGTGATGGCGCTAAGGCTGAGAAGGAGATAGGCGCGCTGCCAGTTCGAACGAGAGAAGGATAGAGAGAGAGAGAGAGCGCAAACGAGAGAGAGATTTCTCGTTTTCTTCAAACGAGATTGAGCGAGAGAGAGAGAGCCGGACAGGGAGAGGGAGGGTTTCGTTTTCTTTCAAACGAGAGAGAGGTTGGGATTTCAAAAGTAAATCAAGAGACGGAGAAGTGCTGGTGGAAAAAGGAAAATCGAAACGGAGCCCTTTTCTTGTTCCGTCAATTCAAATCATCATCTCATCAATACACAAATCTAAAATTAAATCGGACGGCTCACAGATCTGGCAGCACTTTGCTGAAATGCTGCTGGCAGCAAATTAGTCATACTCTATATATATATATATATATATATATATATAGAGGTAGTCTACGGTGAGTTGCGAAGTAAAACGCGTTTCTACTTCACGCTGTATTTTTATTTTGAAAGTCCAAATTACCGATTTGAACCGTTAGATATTTAATCCATATTGAAATGTGCTTGGAGACCAAATTTTACATTTTTTGGAATTTTTTTACTATTTATTAAGCATTTTTAAAAATTGTTGTTTTGCTGTAAACAGTAAAAAACAGTAAAATTTTCTGGACCATCAGATCAGCGACTTTCAAAATTGCTTAATAAATAGTAAAAAAATTTCAAAAAATGTAAAATTTGGTCTCCAAGCACATTTCAATATGAAGAACAAGATGAACGGTTCAGATCGACGTTTTGAACTTTAAAATAGCAAAATATGAGCGTGAAGTAAAATAGTCACTTTACTTCACAACTCACCGTAGCCTAGCTCTCTCTCTCTCTATATATATATATAGAGAGAGAGAGAGAGAGGTTGGCTAAGATCAAAGTGGTAGTTCCTGAGCTTTGGTGCTACCAATTCATTTTTCAATTTTCAAAGTTCAAAACATCGATCCGAACCATTCAAGTTGTTCTCCATATTAAATTGTGCTTGGAGACCAAATTTTATATTTTTCTGAATTTTTTTACTATTTATTAAGCCACTTTGAAAACAGCTGATCCAACGGTGGCTTAACAATATTTGTTAAGGAACCGCAGGGCAGTCAAACACTTAAATAACATCTGTTTATGGGCAATGGAAAATGTTTGTTAAGGAAAGAATCTCCTGGATATTATAACACATTAGAAAAACTTTTTGCAAATTTCATGATCTGCAACACACAGGGCTACACGCTTTAAAGCCGCATCACACGGCCATAATCACAAGATTCGCGAATTAAATCCGAATAATTCGTTTTTTTGTGATGCCGAACCGAACACCGGATTATTCGGTTGACCGAACTTTAACCGAATTAAACCCCAATAATTCGTGAATTTTACGAATTATTCGCAAATTTTTCCAATAACATTTTTTTTGCTCTCTTGAGAACTGAGATTTCTAGTCCGGATAATTTTGAATCATTCCCAAATTATACCCTAATTATTTCCGAACCACGAACTTTTAACTTCGCCGAACCGAATCCGAACAATTCATTTGTCACTATGATCACACCTATGGAAAAGCATCATTTGTTTGATAGCTGCAACGAATTACATATGTTTATTTGGTAGTGATTCTTATTTGAAAAAGAATTACATATGTAATCTCAATCTATCTCTTTCTCCAAATAATTTTATTTTTTACTGGTAGAAATTAAAAATAAAAATAAAATAAGCGTTCATTGACGCAATAATTGATGTAATATTTAAGTGGGCGTTGAGCAATAGTTAAATGTGCATTTTAAAAACTGACAGATCAAAATGGTGTCAGTTATTAAAATGTGTTTTGACTAGAGGTGCTACTTTTACCCAATTACCCGGATCCGATCCGGAACCGACCCGGATCCGATTAATTTGGATAGGGTATGATTTAAAAAATATAACCGATTAAATTATGGGTATGGGTACAAAATTAATAATTTAATATCCGACCCGGATCCGAACCGGAACCGATACTGTAATGGGTAGGATATGGGTATCATTTAATTATCCGACCCATAACCGAACCCGACCCGATACCCGTATAAATACCCGATAAAATATATATTAATAACTCTGCATCAAGTTTTTGTGTTAGATAATATATTTCAACTGAGCTATAATTTGATAAAACTTAATCAAATTTATGCTACTGTTTTACACTACCCTTTAATTACATCCTTAACTGGCCCTTTAATTACTCCCTTTAATTTTTGTTCTATATTATACACATGTGACACATGACACATGATTGTCAAATTTATTCTTCCATAACCAACTTATTTTATACCTTTTTTCTTCTATTACATTCAATTCATATATTTTTTTGAATTATAGAAAAGAAAATCATCATCTCTAATATTTTACTTTCTAAAAATTATATCTCCTCCATCCTCCTGAATTCAAAAGTTATTAACAAAAAACTGAATTCAATATTTTTTGTTACACCATGAGTACTCCAAACAACCAACAACCAACTAATAATTTAGAGTTATTATTTTTATTTTGCTATGTAGCATGATATATTTTATTATTTATAAACATGATTAATAGTATAATTTTTATTTTGCAGTAGTTTTTAATTTATATTGTAATGATTTATTATATGAGATGTTTAAAAAATTATAATTATATTTAAATGTAAATAATTTTTCGAATACTTTGGAGTTGTGACCTATACCCGCTCTGGATCCGGAACCGCCCCGTATCCGAACCGGACCCGATAATCCACAAACAAGTTACGGATCTATCTACCCGGAACCGAAAGACTGGACCCGAAATATCTACGGGTAGATAGGTATCCGGATTCGGACCCGACCCGATTTGAAACAAATAATTATATGGATCGAAATTTGGACCCGAACACTTTTAGGGTCCGGGTCCAAATATAATAGTACCCGGATCCGACCCGACCCGATAGCACCTCTAGTTTTGACTTAGTTTAGCTGCTTAGCTGCTGACAATTATATTATAACCTGAAATAGACAAATATGCATCGATATTATAACAAATTGAAAAGTTAAATATAAAATGTTTAGGAGGTGAATTTACCGAAATTTTTATTTATATCATTTAAAAATAAATAAATTTTTTTTAATAAAAAGAGATGTTGCACAATGAGCAACATCTATTCCAGTGATCCTATTAATTGCATTGTACGGCCTAAATCTTCTCCAATCTTTTGTTTAATTGTTTCAGATATTAAATATTACAGATTTCAGAGATTACATCTTTTGTTCCAATAAAAACAAATTAGATGAAAACCGAAAGAAATAGATTTAAGAACCAATAAAAATCAAATGACATCTTTTTTTAATTAATTGATTACTTACCATAAACATCAAATAACAAACTTGAAGTCCAAAATATAAATTTAACATTGAGAAAAAAAAAAAAAAGGAAAGCGGCCAATTTATAGTACATGACTCATTCTGGCAGAAAGCCCAAATAAAAAAATAAAATAAAAGGCATATTAACCAACCAAGACGACCCTCTTTCGAGGTCGAAGTTTGTCTAAAAATATTGAAATTTAAGGGGTGTATTCGCGAAATGAGGGGTCGTTAGCGGGTTTGAAAGGAATGGGTCCGTCCGGGTTTGGAGCAGTTTCATTATTGTTTTTCTTTATTGCATTTTTCATTTTATCAGCTGCTTCTTGTGCTAGCTGCTTCACTTGCACTCCAGTCTGTATAAAATAAAAAAATAAAAAAAATAAAAAAAATAAATAAATAAAAATAATAATAATAATAATAATAATAATAATAATAATAATGTTAAAGAATAAGAAAAGAACAAAAATGATATGAATCAATAAATAGGCCCCATTATACATCATTAGTAGATTAATTAACTTGGTGAAATTATAATTAAATTGACAGTTTGAGTTGAATTAATGAACAAATTTATGACATTTTTGAACTAGTGCTACCGTTTTCTTTTTTTATTGCTGAAAAGGTTGGAATGTGCATTTTTCTTTGGAAGTCCCATTACTTAATCATAATATCTTTTCTTAGTAAATTTTACATTCATTGACAATTATAAATACACAAGCACACAATCCTTTAAATCAGTGCTGCATTTTTTTCTTTTAAATTGATTGAGTACTAGCAGCTTACCCATTTCCATGTTCGGATAAAAAATCTGCCATTTTCCCAAATACCCAACAAAATTCATATAAAATGGAATTTTTTTTTAGAAACCATAAATAAAAAAAATAGATTTTACAAAACCAACTTGATTGCTTTGTCTTTAAAAAAAAAACCATAAGAACCGAGATGTCACGGTTCCTTTTTTTTGCGACTGAATTGTCATTTTGGTCCCAGCCATTTTCACAGATTTCGAGAAAAAAATACGTTGAAAAATTGTGAAAATACCTCGGACCGAATTGCCATTTTGGTTCTGAAAAAAAAAATTTGAACCGAAATAACATTTCAGTTCATATGGTTTTTTGTAAAAAATAAAGTAATTATGTTGGTTTCGTAATTTTTTTTTTAATTATGGTTTATGAAAAAAAAATTCTATAAAATCCATGTAATCTGAAGCCAATAAATTATTTTTTTTCCCAAAAAGGCCCAAAAATTATTACCAGTTGTAGGAAAGATGTTTCTTCCTTCTTCCCTTGCATAGAATCAGAGGCATCCATCTTTGCTGCCTCCTTCACTGATTCTTTCCATTTATCAGCATCTGACTTCATATTTCACAAAAAAAAAAAAAAAAAAAAGGAGGGTAAGATCTCCATTTATTTTAATAGTAAATAAAGAAAATGCATGTTATTATTTTCCAAATTAAAGAAACATGGCCACTCATTATATTTTATAAAAAGATAACATCATTTCATGAATTTTTTTGCTTTACATTGCAACAAAAAAAAGGTCAAAATTAACAAAATATGAGAAAGACAATGAACTACCTCGCATTCGTTGCGAGCTTGGTCAGGTTTCATTTGCTGCGAGCTCACCATTTAGAAGTATCGTCGCTCGATCGATCGATCAGTTACGGGATAAAATTCTCTCTCTATCTGTTGTGAGGAATGAGATTTGAATATAGGTCTTGAGAGGAGATGAGCTTTATAAAGGGAAGGAAGGCGAGAGCGGGAACTGGTGTTTGACGAATCCACGTGGCGCGCAGCTTAAAATTAGGCGAGTAAATAACGGCTGGATAAAAAAAATTAACAAAATAATATAATTATATTATTTGCAAGTTTTGTTCACAAGAAAATAAAAAATGAAACATGTATTATTCAACTCATAGAAAGTTCAAATTGTTGGTGCCTATTTTGTAAATGCATTTTCCTAAATTTAGTTAGTGCCAATTGTATGATTTTGAGGCACAAATTTACCTCTTTATGTACGGACTCAGTTTGCCAAAGAATTAAAGGGATCAAAATAAAAATTTGTGAGAATTCTGTCTTTGTTGCTCTAAAAATAGATAAAAAAAATATAGTTAAGAATTCAGTTTATAAAGAAAAAATATATATGTTGATGCCAAACTTCCTTTTGTTGTTCTTCTTTATTTGAGATAGCCAATTCAAAATAACTATTTAAATTAAGGTGAAATGCTGATATTTGAAAATAGCAGCTTTAGGAAACTTTGACAGAAATTTGAATAAGCTAGCAATTTTCAATTCTGAAAAAAGAATTTGTTCAATGATCTGAGATATGGAAAACTTATTTTGGAGAGTAATACAACTATACAAGTGACACATCAGAGTAAACCATTGCCGATAGGCAGGGGCAGATCCAGGATTTTTGTAAATAACAAATTGAATTTAAATATTTAATCGGATTCAAACTCATTAGCTAATCGGGTATTAGATAAAAAAAAAAACACTCTAGTTTGTAATTTTCAATGCTCCGACTTTTACTTTTCAATACTCTGACTTCTAATTCTAATTATCAATTAAAATTCAACAAATTTATAATAATTTTAACCCTAAATTTAACATTAATTACAAACAAAAAGTCCAGAGGAGGGACAAAGTCGACATAAATATCATCTATTTATGAATATACATGACATCTATTTAGAGAATTCATCTCTTATAAAATGAATATACATGAAATCTATTTATCTAGCTTCTAATTCTGCTCCTGATCAGACATAAATATCATCTTCTAATTCTGCTCCTGATCAGATTTAAAATGAAAAAAAAAATATACACTACCTCGTCTTGTTAATTATATATGATTTCTCTCCGAGAGCATTTACATCCATTCTCGTTTACATTGTGGAACTAGGAGCTTGTGGACCGCTCAGGATTAGTATGTAACTCACTCGGTAACAACTTGATTGTTACTGGTCTGAACTCAAAATGAATCAATTTGTTAGTGGCTCAGTTCATAATTACTTAACTAGCGAGTTTGAGTTGGACTTAACTCCCTCGCAAGCTAGTTCGCTTGTAAGTGAATTTGTATGAATTTGTGTGAATTTTATGTTAACCAGTTCGGTTCATCACAGTCCTAATTGTTTAATGATAGACTGGCAGTTATCATACCAGCAAAAAAAAAAAAACCTTTGCCACAGATTTTATGTATTTCTTCATTGCTTGTGGATTATTGACACCCCAAGGTCAAAACTGGAACACCAAGTAAAGATTTGATTAGAAAAAGTAAAAAAAAAAATTACGGTGGAAACTAAAAGATATTAATTAATGAAGTCACACATGTTATCACTTTAAATAACACAGATCACATCAAGTGTTGATCATACATGTAACAAATCAACTAAACACTGGTATGGTTTACAGTACAGCCCTTTTCCTCCAGCCTGACCCAAAAATGTCGGCGACAGTACCTCTATTGTACACGCACATGGTCGGATTACTTCCATTTAACACACAATTCTGCTCATCCAACATCCAGTTCACATTTGCCGCACCACAAGTTGCATGCAGGGTGGGGCCCGCCCCTCGAACAATCCACCCACGTGATGCTCCTATTCTCAAAGAGATCCGGCCATCTCAGCATGCAGCATGGTCTGAAAATAGTGCTCGTCGCTGTAGCACCAGTGGGCCCGGCACAACCACAAGATCTTGTTGTGGTATGCTGTGACGCCACTGACAATCGTCAGAGAAAATTCGTGGCTCACCTCGAACCACTAAGCCCCTTTGCGCCCATCATTTACTGCAGAATAAATTATTCAGTACCTAAACCAAAAAAATCTAAACACTTGCAAATTCCCAAAGAGAGCTAATAGTGGTGTTGATATAAACCTACTCCAGATAATAGCAACGCATACCTATTATTATACATCATTTTTTTTTAAGCAAAAGCACCCTTGTCCCAATTATTATACATAAATTTGAAAACAAGCCTTTCCTGGTTTGTTAAATCAGCAGAGAAGAAAGTACCTCATGAAAGACTTCAGAAGTCGAAATTGAAACACGTTCTATGGAATTTTCACCAAAAGCAAGTTCCAAGTTCAAAAGAGAAACATCTTTGCTTTTGTAATTTCACCTTTTTTTGCCCAGCTCATCTATAAGTGACAACATTAGGCTCGTCCCCTTTGGAATTTATTTCATGCCGCAACTCCTTTGCCTTTGTAACTTCACCTTTCTTGCACAACTAAATTATAAGAGTGGTATTATAAGTCGTGGCATTAGGCTTGTACCCTTTGGAAATCATTTCATGCTGCAACTCCTTTGCCTTTGTAACTTCACCATTCTTGTACAACCCAACTATAAGAGTCGTATAAGTCACGACATCGGGCTCATACCCTTTGGAAATCATTTCATACATCAACTCCTTTGCTTTTGTAATTTCACCTTTATTGCACAATCCATTTATAAGAGTGTTATAAGTGACGACACTAGGCTTGCACCCTTTGGAAATCATGTCATGCATCAATTCCTTTGCCTTTGTAACTTCACCCTTCTTGCACAACCAATCTACAAAAGCGTTGTACGTCACGAGAGTGGGCATGTACCCTTTTGAAATCATTTCATGGAACAACTCCTTTGCTTTCGTAATTTGACCCTTCTTGCACAACCAATCTATAAGAATGTTGTACGTCACGACATTGGGCTCGTACCCTTTAGAAATCATTTCATGTAGCAACTCATTTGCCTTTGTAATTTCACCTTGATGGCACAACCCATCAATAAGAGTGTTGTACGTCACGACATTATGCTCGTACCCTTTAGAACTCATGTCATGCATCAACTCCTTTGCTTTCTCGATTTCACCTTTCTTACACAGCCCATTAATCAACGAGTTGTATGTAATAGTATCAGGTATAACCCCGGCAAAACACATCTGTCTATACAAACCAAATGCCTTAGCAAGTTGACCTATCTTACAAAGCTCATCAATAACCACGCTGTACGTGATAACACATGGTTTACACTTACCGCCTTGTTTAATCATTCTATAAAGTAACTGAAGTGAAAAACCAATGTTACCCTTGGAGCAAAATCCCTTGATAAGAATATTATACGAGAACAAATTAGGTACACTTCCCAGTTTAGGCATTTTATACAGAACAACAGCTGCAGCCTCATTAGCTCTATTCTCAGAACAAAGGCTCTTGATTATCGGACTGAATATTACAGGCTTAGCTGTGTGACCCTCTTTGAGAAGCATCCCGAGAAAACAAAAGGCTAGATCGAGACGATTTATTCTGGCACAATACTTGATCATGACCCCATAGGTAGAACCATCAGGTCTGATTCCATCAGTTAAGGTTATACGGTCGAAGAGGGTAAAAACAGCAGGGTCAGAGTTGAAAACTAAGGCGCTTAGGCGCTCCTTGAAGGTTTGGATTGAGGGTGGAGGGTTCTGGGAAGGTAACGAAGAATGGTAATGGTTAAGTGATTCACTGTGCTTCGGCTTCCACCTCGGAATCTTTAAAGGATTGTCAAGATTGGTGTTTTCCAGTAAATTAGATGGTGGTGGTTTTGGTTTGTTGCTGATTCGAAGGGTTTGAAATTGGGAATGGGGGATGGCATAGCAGAGAAGATAGAGGCAACGACGAGAAGGTGATGGAGGTGGGAATGGGGATTGCGATTGCGATTGGGAGAGAGAACAGAAAAGAGCAAGAGACAGCACGGGCATCATCTTCTTCTTCTCTCTTTTTTTTAGTTTGAGCGTTTCTCGAGCCTTTCAAGTGATAGCGCGAACTTTGAGATAGAGATTGAGATAAGGAAACGGAGGAGGAGAGAGCGTTGGTTGGAAATAGAAGGATTAAAAGAAAGATTTCTCCGTTTTGGGCCGACTTTTCTGGCCCAAAATTGAAATGGAAGGATTAAAAGAAAAATTTCTCAGTTATGGGCCGACTGGTAAATTGGCATACTGGTAAATTATTTACCTTCTCTTTAAGTAAATTCAAAGAAAAAATTTACCAGGTTACTTTTGTCAACTTCCAAGCAAGTTAATGTCTGCATTTATGTATCCAAATGCTAATCAAACAAGGACAGTATGTATTTATAGACCCAAATAATAAATGATATCATAACACAGAGAATATGCTGAAGTGAAAATCTGAATTTACTATGGATTATGGCGGAGTCAGGATTTTTATTAGACAGATAAAAAATAAATTATTAAAAAAAAATTGTCAACACACTCTTGCTTAAAAGTGATTTTTTTTTTTTATTTCTAAACAATTTGGTAAAAAAAAGCATGTTAAAAATTAATTATTTTCACTATATTTTGTGATTAAGATAATTTTGTAATAGTTTAAAAATAAATGAATTCACTATATGTTAAAATCGTCAAATATCAAAATATAATGATATGAATTGAATGTAAATATTCAAATAATTTATAGAAGCTCTTGATTCTCTATGAACTAATCATTATTTCTATTATTATAATACTTAATGGACTAATAAACCAAGTCTATTCAAAAAGAAGTATCTAACTGTCTTTCTCTGAAGAGTCTCCATTCACTTTCTTTTCAAATCAACAAAACTATTTTTTGTTAAATTCAAAATTAATACACAAAATCTGAATCAAGCCACAGCTAGAAGAGAATCATGAAAAGGGTAGGCAATTGCCTATCTCTGATCCAAAATACGAGTAGATAATGATCTAATTTTATACGGATTCATAGGTAATTTTTAAAATCGAGAGATAGACAATTGCCTATCTCTGATCCATGGTGGGACTGCCTCTGACCCACAGGTCAAAAACTAAGTAAAAAATTGATTTGAAAGAAGTAAAAAATTTAAAACTAACAACAAAATAAAAAAAATAAAAAAAAACAATCTGGTGGAAGCTACAAAAGATGAATGAAGTCACACAAGTTATCAACTTTGGATAACACTGATCACATTATTTATTTAAACGACTCAAGTGTTCATCATAATTGTAACAAATCAACTGTTTAATCAACTAAACAGTGTTGGTATGATTTAAACCAGATCCCTTTTCCTCCAACCCGAAACCCGACAATGTCGGCGAAAGAACCTTGAGTAACGTCTCCAAAGCACTCGGAGCAAACTTCCTAGCAAAAAGCACGCACACGGTCGAATTACGTCCATTGTATTCACAATTCTGTTCATCCACCATCCAGTTCATGAGCCACTGCTTCACGTCAGCTGCACCGAATGTCGCAGGGTGGGGCCCACCCCTCGACCAATCCACCCACGTGATGCTCCTATTCGCCAAGAGCCCCGGCTTCTCAGCATTCAACATGGTCTGAATATAGTGCTCATCGGGATAGCACCAGTGGGCCCGGCAGAACCACAAGATCTTGTTGTAGTACCTCGTGACGTCGCTGACGATTGTCAGAGCCAATTCACGGCTCACCTCGAACCACTGGGCCCCCTTGCGCCACGTGGTTCCGTTGATCTCGGGGGCCATGTTCGGGTGGTAGCGACCCCAGTCTTCCATTGTGTGCACAAAGCTGTGTTTTGACATGACGAGGTAGTTGTAGGTGGTGTTGAAGTCTCTGAGCGGGATGCACGACTCGGAGAGTAGCACGAACCGCTCGTTCGATATATCGAGAAGCGCGTTCGCGAGGAGGCGCCGTTCTGCATCGCAGATGCTCATCTGCCCCCACTCTGCAACCTGACACGTCGGTAACTAATTAAGTCGGTGAAAGATTATATATAGTACCAAGAAATTAGCTACCATTAGCTACACACTGGCATGTAATATAAAAAATTAGTTAAATGGAGAATCATTATGCTTATTTAAAAATCATAGTTTGGAAATCATCATGCCAACTAAAATTTAAAAATGCTTAAGAAAAAGAATAACATTATCCAGAAATTGAACAACATAATCATCATGCAGTAATGTACTTTTACAGTTTGTAGCACTTAAGCACATAATATACCTTGCTGGGGATAAACCTCTGGTAAAACACCGAATCGGGCGAATGATGTGCGACATAAGTTGGGAGAGCATGTACGTAAATCGAATACAAACCCTCATGCCCTTTGAAGAACATCTCCCACAGAAGTGCGAAGGGAAGGGGCCCCGTCGTCAGAAACATAAACGCAACTTTAGGCGTCCTTTTGAAAGGGTAATTCTCTATTGCCGGTGTAAAAGAGGCTCGCCACAATAGCTCCTCATCTGTCATTGAATGCACCAGGCTTGAAGGAGGCTTGATGTACCGATCAAGGCTGATCGGTTCTTCAGGACATGGATGGACATGGTGCGAAGTCACGGTTTCAACGCCGGTTTGTCGGGTTAGAAAGGTGCTTAGAATCGAGAAACTGGTGCCGGTTGCGAGAAACAAGAGAAACAGTTTCAAGAAATATATTGGACAAACCATATTTGCCAAGTCATGATCAGTGGTAGAAGCTCTCTTTTGCATTTTTGTCAGAAGAAGTATTTGGTTTAGGTAGCAAATTTTGGATTTGGTGGTTTTGTTCTTGCAAGAGTAGGAGAGACTTGTCTTCTGGTAATTTCAGTTGTAGTGCATTTGGTCAAGTGAAGCATTAGAGAAGTGCTGGTGAGGCTAAAATATAAATCAAGAATTCTGGTACCGTTTCAGCACTCGCATTTTCGGTCTATACCGAAATTTCGTATGAAAAATAATATATTGCTCTTGGATTTTTTTTTTTTGAGAGAAAGCTAGGAAAAATCAATAGAAATGTGATTATGTTAGATCATAATGACAGTCATTTGATAGATAAAAGAAGTGTTAATTAGGCTAAATTTTAGTTAGAATTTACAGTTTTTATTTCAATGAAAATTTTACATAAATAAATTCTCTAATACTAGAAAAAAAATTAAAACAAAACTTTATAATATTATTATGCAGGGGCGGACCCAGCATGTAACGGGATTAGGAGGGGGGGTGTCTTGTCCGGATTTTGATTTTAGTGGCAATCTATCGGTACTAATTGACTTTGCCCCTCTCTGAAAAAAATTTTGCGCATTTGGTTGGTTGATTTGTAATTCGGATTAAATTTATTGTTAAATTTCTCCTGAAATATTGATGAATTTCAGTAAATTCGTCCTGAATTATTGATGGATTTCACCAGATAGCTGAAATGGCGAAATGAATCAATCATAATTCATAGCCTTCATAGGGAGTGAGTGAAACAGAGTAAATACTAAACAGTGGTGTTAAGGCGACCGTTAATACAGTGGGGCCAATTGCTCAGATGTGACACCCCCCCCCCCCCCCCCCCCCCCCCCCCCCCCATCAAGGTGGAACAAGCAATATTTGTAAAATGATGCAAAAAAATGAAATTTTCCAATTATCAGGGTAAATTTTAACATAAAACTGAATTGCCAGTTCTAATTTTTGTTAACACCAATTAAAAAAAGGATGTTAATTTTTGTTAATTTTGCAATTATAAAAAGGATGCCACAGCTAGTAAGCACATAGCAACTATTATTGCCTCTTTTTTGATAATATTATAATAGGGTTAATTTTTTTTCATATACCCTTCAACTTGTCTTGATTTTCTTATTTACCCCTTTAGAATTTAATATATTGTAAATATGCTTCAACTCTTTAACTTATTTCTTATTTCTCCTTGACCGTAACAAGGTAATTAACTTTAGTCAAATAATATTAACAAATTACGATGTTGAGATTAATTGTTGATTAGATGTGGTTTAGAAGATTTCCTGTACCGGACAAATCTCTGGTGCCAGAAAATAATCATGGCATGCACCTGTCTTCGCATGAATATGATTTGTATTTGCTTGCATGCTGGCACAAAATTATAGTGTTGCATCTTTTGCTTTTTGTCTGAAGCCCTTTGATTTTCTTTTTTCATTTTTAGATGTAACGATGGATACAGAACAGAGTAACAGAGATATTTAGTTGTGGTTCAGGAGAGGTGAGATGACACAGACTAGAAGGGCATTTAAGAAATTAAGCCATTATAATAACTTACTTCAAAATTTTACAACTTTTACCATACCAGTCGGTATTATTTTAGCAGAGAATCATATATGCATTTCATATGTTACATATATAATGTGGTGTTAATGATTTATTTGTGCTAATCAGAGAAATCTAACAAGTACATGTACATCACAAAATATATATATATATATATATATATAAGAAAGGCAAATATTTCCCTATTTCAATAATTTTATTACCTGATCTGACTGATATCAATTAGTTGAAATAATAAATATATGTCAAAATTGCCAGTTGACTGATATCAATATTATACAAAATTACATTAACTTTATTACCAATAAAAAAAAATCCAAAACCAATAATGAGGACCCAAAGTTAATCAATTATCCTTTATTTTTTCCTTTGGATGTGTATTTTTTGTAGGTATTTCTAGCTTGGTTGGAATTGATTAAATATTTAAATTTTAACTTGGACTGCATGTGCTCTACCCTCTGTTCTGGAACTGTCATTTAATAACAATAATAAATTTACAAACTATACTGAAAAATACTGATAAAAACCATCTTTGTGGGGAATTTGTATCCTCTACAATAACTCAAAAAAAATCTTTTGAGGTAATGTATCAGGACCATCCAATTCGCTTTTAAGATTCATGCAGACTAGATTTACACTAATATTAAAAAGTCTCTAAATTATAAGTTGTAGCCGGATTGGCTCCGTTTAAAATCAGACGGCTGAGATGCGTTAACTCAAAAGATGCTCTTTTGAGTTAATGCAGACGATGCGGACTCACATTGTATAAAGAAAATTGAACCTTTGAACCGATTTTTTTTTTTTCACCTGTGGCATTTAAAATTAAATATTTTTAGTCTATTTTTTAATTTTTTTTTATTGACTGAACAAGATTTGTTTAAAGTACGATTAAAAAAAAAATAGTCAGACACCATAAACAATAGCATCCGGAAAAACAATGCACGTGACGCCTTTGCTATATTCCGAAATTTTCTGAAAACGATGTCATTTTGTAAAATAAATAAATGTTACATGTAAAAAAGCAAACCACCACCACCCCCCCCCCCCCCCCCCCCCCCCCCCCCCCCAAGGGAGCTAATCTCTGGTTCTTACCATAGTGAGAAATGAATTATTTGGATTCGGTTTAGCGTGATTAAAAATTCATGGTTCGGAATAATTTGGTATAATTTGGAAATGATTCGAGATTATTCAGATCAAATATCTCAGTTTTGCAAGAGAGCAAAAAAAAATTGTTAAGAAAAAAATTTGCGAATAATTCATAAAATTCGGTAAAAATTTGTAAAATTCATGAATTATTCGGATTTAATTTTGTCAAAGTTCAATCAACCGAATAATTTAACGTTAAGTTCGGCATCACCAAAAAAAAGAATTATTCGGTTTTATTTACGAATAATTTGCGAATCTTTGTGACTATGGTTCTTACATAAGTTATAATTAATTGGTGTCCGGTGAGGTGAAAATATAAATAAATGAAATAGTTCCCTTATTAAATAAGGCGGATTTCTTTAAATAAAGGAAATTAACTTGCTATTTGTCCCAAGTCTCAAGTAATTCTGAAACCTTCTACAAGGTTTCATTGAGGGGTAAAATTTCTTTTAGTTTACCAAGGTTTCATTGAAGGGTTGGATAATTTAGTGTGTAATTTTATTTTATAAGAAATTTTCTTAGGGACTTGAATTCCTTTTTCTTCACTACCATCCCTCTCGACCTAAACAGAAGAGGTATAAATTAGATTAATTTTAGTAAAAAAATGGTCAAATATGTTAAAACTGTCACAAACAACGAGAAAAATTATAAAATTCTGGTACGAAATTTTGCCGAAATCAAAATCCGAGTTAATTTTTATTGAGGGATCGGATGACACTATTTTTTGGTGACATCGAATAATATTGTGCATTTTCAAAGTTTTCGAAGTCCAAACAGTCGATCCAAACTGTTCAACTTGAAGGATATGTTAAAATGTGCTTGCATATCAAATTTTACATTTTTCTGAATTTTTTTACTATTTATTAAGTATTTAACAAAATCTCTATATTCATACCGTTGAATTTTTGTACCCATCTTAATAAATAGTAAAAAAAATCAGAAAAATGTAAAATTTGATCTACAAGCACATTTTAACATATTCATCAAGTTGAACGGTTTGGATCAACTGCTTGGACTTTGAAAATGCACGGTATCATCCGATGTCACCAAAAAAGAGTGTCATCTGATCCCTCCTCATTTTTATTTATTTATTATTATTTTTATTTTTTTAAGGAAAAGCCCTCAGGCATGCATGGTAGGGACAAAGAGGTATAAAAGATGGTCAGATGTGGGACCCACTGTCAGAATTGTGGGTTAAAGATTTCGTACATGTTAATTCCTCCAATGCTGTGCATGGTACTACTAACTCCATAAATTTCACCTTTCTTACTTGGTTTCTTTGGTTTATTCCAAATTTTACATGGTTGCTTGACTTTTTTTTGTTTGTTTTTATTAAAACATGGCTAAAATAAAAATTGGAAAAAAAAAAAAACATTATTGTATGCATATTTTGAGGCCCATTTTATATGCAAATTTTGAGGTTCATTAATTTTATTGTATGCAAATTTTAAGACCCATTGCAAGTAAATTCTGTATTAGATGTATCACATTATTAAATTGCTTGCTAACCAACAAATGATAAATCTGGGTTGAGACTTGAGAGAGAGAAGAGTGGGTGGGGGTGGTGGGGTTGTGTGTGTGTGGGGTGGGGAGACTTGAGAGAGAGAAATCAAATGCGTTTCACACTTCCATTAGGCTCGTCATAATTAGGTATAAAATCCGAATCAAAGATTTAGTTCATGAAAGAAATCTTTTCATTTAATTCCATGGCAAAAATGCAAACATTTTACAACCAATTATTATAACATAGAGAGATTTTACAAGTAATTCAGTGTATAACTGTATATGATATTATTTTTGTTGATAAGAATACCTATTCTATAATATGTTTATGATTTGCTCTGATGTTTAATAAAATCGCCTTAAGGACTTGCAACCAAAAAAAAAAAAAAAAAAATTTTAAAAATCTAAACGGTATCAACTCAAAATTTGAAATGTCTCATAAATATGAATTCCTACTTTAAGGCCCATATTGTATGGATATTTTGAGGTTCAATTCGTAAACATTTTTGTAAGGCCCATTTTGTATTGATTTACGAAAGCCCAATAAAATTAAGGTAGTCGTTGACCCAGTCAACCCTCATAAAATTAGAGATTATTACCCAAATAAAAAAGTAGCTGTACACTTCTACTTTGGTTTTTACTTTTTACCTCACTAATTAATGTTAACTAAGATAAATAAGTCCGTACATTCCGAATATCATGTAATCATGATACTAAATAACTTGGGAATTAAGAAATCGATCGAGAGAGAGAGAGAGAGAGAGAGAGAGGAAGAGAGAGCGAGGGAACTGGGAAGGAGAGTAGCCATTTCATCCTTAGAGGAGATCGTATCAAAGATTCACTAAAGATTATTTTCCTAATTTCCTTATAACAATATATATACAACCATTCCTTTTCCTTTCTATATATTTGTATTCCTTGATCCCTTCCCTTCTTCCAGTCTCCCAAGCTAAACCCATCTTTTTTATTTTTCTAAGATAAACACAGAGGAGAAAGAGCGAGATAGAAAGAGAGAAATGGCGCCCAGGAAGAGAACTTCTCTGGTAGCCATTGAGGAGGAGGCGTCTCGTCGTTATACTTACAAGAAACGAAAAGAGACGCTCATCAAGAAAACATCAGAGATCTCCAAACTATGTGGTGTGGATGCATGCATTGTCATCTATGGGCCGCAAGACCGCGAGCCTGACGTGTGGCCCCCGCGAGAGAACACTATGCAAATTCTCTCCTGCTTCAGTAGCATGTCAGAGGACCAGAGAAGTAAGAATATGGTGGATCAGAAAGGTATTTTATTGAAGCAGGTGGAGAAGCTGAAAGTGGAATTGCGGAAAGTCGAGGAAGAAAATTGCCGCCTCGAAACGATGATGTTGTTGCAGGATGTGTTCTCTGGGCAATGCACTCTTGCTGATGTGGCAGATTTTGGGAGGATGTCGAGATTGTCAGCTATGGTGGAGAAGCACCACAATGAAGTGTGTGGGAGGATGAACGAGCTGCTCTCTGTACCAGTACCGCAATCTGTGGGACCCATGGAGGAAGTACTATTGCAAGCCTCTCTTCCTCGACCCAGCGCTGACATGTTATCACCAGAGCACGAGCAGTACATGTTAGGTCTCCCAAGTATTGACGTGGCATCACCAGTGTACAACTGGTATGATTTTGGTTTTGATAGTGCTGACATGGCACTGCCAAAGCAGAACCAGTGCCTACTTGGTCTGGCCAGTGCTGACATGGCGCCGCTGCTGGACGAGCAACTATCTTTGCCTAATTTGTATGCTGTGGGGGATAGCAGTAAGTTGGGATATGGGACAGAGAGTGCTGACGTGGCAAATGCACCATTTGGCTCATTTGGCCATGAGGCATTGGATGAGATTAGTCAGTTATTGGATTGTTATTCAAGGTTTGAAGATATTTTGGCTAATATTTGAGTTTGCTAGGTAGTTAAATATTATAACATATAGTCTAATTTTATAAGTTAACTGTCAGTACCATGGGAAAAATACAAGCCCCAAAATTTGGAGACTGTTTACCTTTATTTCTACCACTAATTAACTATTCGATGATAATGGTAATTAATATATAAATTCGGCTGATATGATGACAGCTAGGGCTCATTTAAATTTTATATTATTTTGTCCTGTTTGAAATGTAAGTGCATGAGATACTGCATAGTGGGCCCCTACTTGTTTGCTAAAAGTTGATATGCCTTTTAGCAATGTTTCAAGGCGAAATACATCGATCAATCACCTTTGATAGCATCAATATATATATGGTTGACTTGTTAAATGATGTGTAGCTCATGCATGGGAACTAGGATATATTTCAAATTCATAATTCTGGAATTAAACTCGCAAGTTACTTCCAATAAAAGGAAAAAGAAAAAAAAAGAGAGAGAAAAAACAAGAATTGAACTTGCTTGCATCTTAAATAGTACGTAGTTGCGAGGATGTGGCTTTTGAGTGGTGTATTATTAAGTTGCTATAGCGAATGCATGCAGATCGAAATGGGAGATCAATAATATTTCTTGTCATTTGACATTAATTCATTGTACCCATATAAATCTGCTATTACTTCATGCATGACAATCATGGGTCACACACACGCACGCACGCACGCACGCACGCACGCACACCGACTAGCCTCCGATTGCATTCTGTAGCCATCTCTATGATTTTAAAAAATATATATATATGTATATTAAAATTTAATTATTGCTTAAAAGTTTTTATATAATTTAGTCTTCTTTATTAAAAGTTAAATGTTTACTTATAACTTAATAATTACAATTCTATTTTGTGATGTATGAAAACTTAAGAGTACAAAATTATGTATTTTTCGTTTCAACCCCCCAATCAATATATTCTAATTTTCAGAGACGGATGTAAAATTTCTATCATGGAGGTAGGGAAGGCGACATCTATTTCCGGAGAAGGGAGGGGCAAATGTGAAAAATTTTCACCATTAAAATTTAAAAAGTTTGAAATACAAGTGGAGGATTAGAACATTTAAGAATCTAACATAATTTTGTTTCACCTTTTTGTGCAAAATTATGTAGTAATCAGCAAGTACTTTGAATTAAAATTATAGCATCTGGGAATTTTGTGTTGTGTTATGAACTCCATTCAGCCTTTCCCTTGCATTTTTATTACTCTGCAAAACTCTCAATTTACACTTGCATTTGAAATACTAGTATCCACTCTTTCCATTACTGCTTTCCCGAATTAAGCACAAGCACCAAAGAAAACAAATATATTATTATATCAAAGTCCAGTCTCAAAGTTTCATTAAATTATGATCATGTTAATGTACAAGGACGAGAAATGACACCACTAAGTCTGATATAACCTAAAAATCCTTCCAAAAATTACAGATCAAATAAGGATAAAAGAGCCCCTACAACAGACAAACTTTCCAAAAAAGCCCCTTTCCCTCCAGATAATCCAAACAGCTCTGCTCTAGTCCTTTAAAAACTTTTTTAACTGTACATCACTAATTAACTTGAAATATCAAACCCTAAAACTAAACCAATAAGTAACAAAATAAAACTATATTTATCAATTAGCTGCTGATCCAGCAGAGATGGGCCCATCTCTCATCTGCTGGAGAGATGATTGCAAGGTCTTCTGTACCGTCTCTGCTACCAACCTCAGCCTTCCCTGCTGATTCGCATCTCCCATCAAGGCTCCATTGTTTGCCACCTCTACGGTGCGGGCCACTCTCTGCTTGCACCGTTCCCAATCCTCATACTGCAGCCAGCACGCTCTACCCCCATGGCTTCCCTCCATCCCAATAAAAGAAACATGATTATTGTTGCTAAGGTTATGGTTATGAACTGCATCTCCAAATGAGTACCTCAGCCGTACTGAAACACAGTATGGCAGCCACGCAGCCCCACCAGCCACGTTCATGTGCGGTATCTGCGTCGAGTCAAGAACAAATGTCAGCCCGAAATCAACCAGGTTGCGGGCCCGGACATGGTGGATGTTGCTCTTTGACACTGCCCCATCATCAGTGGTATAACCCGAGTGGTTCTCAAGGCAGAGCTCAATGCGGGGCCGCTGTGCAGTGGCATTGTCACCACCGTGAGCCTGAGAGAGGCCTTTCTTCCATGCGATTAGTTTTAGGAATTCACGCAGAGCAGATATGGGGAGAGTCAAAAGGGTAATAAAGGAGGCTACCCTAGAGGCATCATATGGCTCTGACGCAACCCGCCGGCTGAAGTACTCGCAGATTTCGGTGATTTCGCTGGGGGAGAGTTCTTCTTGAGAGTTGTTTTGGTGGGGCTGTTGTTGTTGTTGCTGTTGTTGCTGGTGGTGGAAGCGCTTCACGCTGAGTACCTGCAGTAGGAGCTGTACTCGATGGACACTCACTGCGAAAACATAGCCCCTGAGAGAAGAGGGTAAAAATGCTATATTAGATCTTTTCCTGGAATTGAAGAGTTTTAACCCTTCTATATTTATGCATATGCCATGATGATGTTGGATAGTTATAATAACAATAGGCATTTTCAATTTTAAATGGCCAACATGTACCAAAGCCATAATAATCAGCCAATCCGAATTAAAATTATTCTGCTTTTAACAAAACAATCTCCTAGCAGCAACAGCATTAAAAAACAAATATAAGAATTGCAAATGGATCTGATCACTTACCCAACAAAGAAGCGCAATGCTGGCTGCTCCTGATCCAGATTTAAAAGAGCACCTTCGTTCTCCTTTAAGATAGAACCCAGTATCTCTTTCAGAAGCTCTGGTAGCTGTGCAAACAACCACAACACCCCAAGGTACTTCAAGATGCCCCTCAAAACTTTCTTAAGAGCCGCAAGTGGGACCCACCCACCCCCATAACCCCCATCGTCTCCAAGCCCTATAAACGCTGTGTTAAGCTCTCCCTTCATGTGCACTGGCAGACCACCTTGGGAAAGTCTCCCAGGCACCCCAGAAATACTGCCAGCTAGACCTGATGAGGCTGCTAATATTGCACTGGTTGGACGGGTTAATCCGCCTTGGACAGGACCCTGTCCCTGCACTGTGAGACCTGAACCTGGTCTAGCCATCCCACCAGAAACCACCATATTAGCACGACCAGGAGCAGACAACACCGAGGGCTGAGCACCAGTAGGGGTAGGGTTTCCACCATTGGGCGGGAAGTTGGGCTCCAGAGCACTCAAACCTTGAGCAACATGTTCCATGATAAAAGGCCGAAACTGGGGGCAAGGTAATGAGCCGCCAGCTGATGGGCCCCCCTTAGGAGGTGTTGCCGGTTGTAACCACACCTGGTCGCCAGCAAAGCACCTCATATCAACTGCAAACTTCTTGCGGTATATAATACGTATCCAATATGGGCCCCGCAGTACAACAGACACATCAAAGGGGAGGAGTGAGCTTGGAACGATGCCAGGCCGCTCCCGGCCAGCTGCCGATAGCATGGCAGCATGCAGGTTTTGATTGGCGAGTTGAGACATTACTGAGGAAGTCGGTGGAACAGCAGCAGCAGCAGTGGAGTGTGGTTGGCTGTGGTTTGCTGATGAACCGTTCGGCAACATCCCCTGTGATGGCACAGTACCAGTTTGTTTTTGCAGAGGGCTATAGGCAGCTGAAACAGTGACTGGCATCCTTGCAGGACGGATTGCTGCGCCGAGGGCAAGGAGGGGCCCTGCTGTGAGCCGGATACAATCCAAGAAAGAAGCCACTTCTCCTCCATTCACGAAATCCTCTAAAAACTGAAAGGTAAATGCTGTTTTAGTACAGGTACCATTTAATTTATGCAAAACATTTATATGGGAGAGTTGTAAGCTAGAGTTATCCACTCAAGTTTAGTGAAACGTGAAAGATGAGCAATAAATAGTTTTAAACAAAAGTTCTATCTACAATTTCCAATTTTAAACTTATTTAAATGATGAAAATTCATACATAATACCTCAACCTGAACTATGAATCATTTAGTGCAAGCACGCAAGTACAAAATGTAGCAAACTGATTTAGATTAAAATGAAGGGACACAGCTCCAAACCTTTGTATGCGGCCAAAGTTGGTCAGGAGAAACATGCATGGTGCACCCTTCCTTCCCTGCTTCCCACTCCACAACCAAGTGAACACTTGGCATTGATCCATAGGAGAACCACAAGCTCATGAGACCCACTGCCTCGATTTTGAAAGCTTTCCTGACCTCTGACAGCCTCTCAGCAGAATCAACACCTTTGCCAGACGGCCCCTTCCCCTCTTCAGCCACCTTTTCATCCGTTTTCAATCCAACCAAGCTCCTCATGCCACACGCAAATGACCTTGCATTCATGAGCCGGCGCAGATCTGAAACCAGCCTCTTAATACTATCTGCCTCGACTGTTTTATATGACAAAGTAACCCCATCTGAATCAAACGAGATGTGAGAATCCATGTCAGAAGTGTTTGCAATCCGCACACCTGGGCCCCACCGGGTAACCGGGCTGCCCCCATCCAACTCCCAGAGTTCTTTGTAATGTGGGTCATTGATCTTCACATCCCATGACAAGCTCCCGGGTTTGCCTAGGCGCAAACAGATGCGCCGCCATGCATCATCCTTCGCGAATGGGAGACATAGCCACAAGCTGGAGGACAAAGAGCGCAACCCAGAATCTTCACCGTACGATATGTCTAACGCATCCATCTGGCTGGTTAGCTGTGCATGCTTAATGCAGAGCAAGCATTGCCTAACGACCTGGATAAGTATCAAGGAGTAGGTGCTTGCTGGGATCCCATGGTTCCTTTCAGAAAGGAGGTTACCATAAGTCAAGTTACTCGGTAATCTGTTTACAATCGTGGGTGGATATGCTTGAGAGGCAGTGTGGTGAGCACTAGTGGACTCTGAAACTTTCCTGCGCTTGGCCCACTCATCAGTTGTTTTCAGCCCTTGCAATGAGGGAATATGGCGGAGTATCTCTGAGATAGAGCGCTTCTTTGGGTTTTTCTCATATATGGGGCCTTCAGGTGCAGAGGTGGAGGGGGAGCTTACGCTTTCTGATAATTGCCCTGCAAAATAAGGGGTGTACATGATGAAGGGTTAGTGATACCAGAGTAAAGTGTTATCTGAAAGGCTTCTATTTGGTTTACCATCCCTAGCCAAAAACTATAAAAAAATAATAATAAACAAAAATATAGTCAATGAGAGGGTAAAATATTTTAACAATTGAAAATTAAATTTACATGGTTGTTGCAAGACAGAAGGCATGGTCTTTCTGACACTTGCTGAAGATCCTGCAATGGCTGAACTCTGACGAACATCAGGAGAATGTAGGGACCTAAGGTCCTGGTCAGATTTTGATGGACCAACTTTGCGAACTGACAAACTCCTTGAAGGGCTTGAAGCCGCAAAAGAATTAGGAGATTGCAAATAATTATTGTGGCCTGAACCGATAAGTCCAGGAGAATATCCGTAGCCTGTTGAGAGATGACTTTGTAAAGGAAAAGAACCCGGTATATTAGCATTACTCTTTTCAGACTCAAAGACCTCGTCAACAATAGAAGAGAAGGTCGAACGGGAACCACCAAAGCTGCCAGTAAGCTGCAAAACGGGTTCCAACCCATTATCAGTTATTTGGTTAGAAGTACTCAGATTGTTCTGAAGCATCATCTGAATCTTGTCCCACTTTATCAGGCTAGTGGTGTTAAGATCATCCTGAGTAACTGGCATGTGGCCTACATCAATCTCACCCACCCTTATAATACTTCTGACATCAGTAATTGAATTTTTTATCTCTGCAGGTGGGACCAACAGTGCTTCCAGAAGATGGAAGACTGGCTTAAATTCTTTGTCAAGCTGCATCAGTAGATAGTAGGAATTTCCACATTGAGGGAATCCAATGATGGACATGTCTGATCCAAGATGTATCTGCTTGGGAATCTTCAAACTATTCAAGGTCTGATCATATACCTGAAAAAGGAAAAGGGCTTTAACATTGAACTTGGGTATGTGAAAAAGGGCACGCACTTTGTACAAGCAGGAGAGAAATTCACAAAAACTGTTAGGAAAATAATATTGTACAATAAAAGGAGTAACTTCTAACAAACCCATAAACTATAACTTCGACTTATGATAAAAAATTGCAAAACAACCCAAAGATTTGACAAAACTTCTCCCAAGTGTGATAAGATTCTGATTTTAGCTGTGTGGTTTCAATTATGATGTTTCCTTGCGTTGTAATCCTATGTACTATTCATTTTTTATTAATGCATTTGTTTGGCAGCCGCTGCCAACATTTAAAAAAAAAAAACAGAGATTGAGTAAGAGAGAGATCCCTCGGCAGCCACTGACAGTTTTTAGAGAGAGGAGATACCTTCAGGCCGAGAAATTTTCCTGTATTGGCAAAGAGGTGAAGGATGCTCTTGCTCCTCAAGCTCGCAAAAGCAGGGGAGATAAGCCCCTTGTTCAAGGCATCTTCAGCTCTGGTAATCACACTTGGGACCAGAATATTCTTCGACGATTGAAGAAAAAAATGGCCGGACCTGTCCATAAGAGAAGGAGAAGGTTAAAAAAAGAAACAATTAAAGAAAAAAAGGAGTGGAGTTTGCTTTACCAATTCTTTGGTCAGTGCTAATTATATGAGAACTATTACTTTCCCATTCTGGAATGCACTCATCTTTATGTACTCAATCTCAGTCCCAACACTGAATATATGTACACTAATAAAATGTAATTGTTCTTAAAAAAAAAATTGCTGCCATGCAAGCATGTGTAACATTTAATCATATCTGCCAAAAAGAGTTTATTAGCCCAGTAAATAAATTTCTAGAAAACTAGCAATTTGACATATTCAGTCATCATCATCTGCTCAAACTTGGTCTCAGAACAGAATACATACATCACTAACCATCAAGAAACATAAACATGTCATTGTCAAATTATTAATCTCCTTAAGAATTTACCCCCCTGCTACTGTTCTATGTCTCCACCAAAAGAAGTATTGAAACGTATCTGTAATTATTTCATATGGCCAAGAGCTATTAAGCTTCGAATCGCTCCAAAAACCCAAAATCTAACTTCCAATACCAAAAAGAAAATGCAGAGAACGTCTACTGGCACATTCACACCCAATAAACACCAAATTTCTACTGGTGATTTGGTCACTGAGACTTCTACTAGTATCTAGCAAACAGTAATAAAATGAAGTAGTGGGTATGAAACAGAAAAGAACCTGATGTTTACTCCTAGAGTTATATACGAGTTGCCATATGCCCGCACCTGAAGCACCTCGTCTGTGTAATAGTCTTCCGTGCTCAGTTTATCCTCTTTCTATATGGAGTCATGCAAAGCAACACAAAGAAAAGGATAGTCATGCTGTGCTTAATTTCTTTCTATATGGAGTCATGCAAAGCAACACAAAGAAAAGGATAGTCATGCTGTGCTTAATTTTGCTTTCGATTGTCCTAATCATTTTTTTCTTATATAAGTCATATTTTATATTTATTCTGTTATATAAATGGAAGTATCAGTGTCCCTTTTGCACGTTTGGGTAATAGTTTAACTCTCTGTGCCTTTCAGTTTTAGGGAACTTATCTAATGCCCCCGAGAGGAGCTCATTGGGTTTGGTCTACCATGCTTCAGTTAGCAATGCTATCAACATAGTAATAAATCACGTGTGCCAACGACAGAGAAAGACAAAAGGATTTATTTCAGTACCTTTCGCCGATCTTCATCAACTCTAAGCCCTTTATGCTTCAAAACCACATCTCCATAAGCACGGGAAATCTGAACATTTTTAATCAACTCTCTTTGAATCTCAAGCAACCTGGTGTGTCTATTACACGCAATAGCCCTGAGAAGAAGCTTCTCCACATCAATACAGCTCGGGTCAATTATAAGTGTTGCCTCCTTATCAGTAAGCGGATCCAGTATAAATGACCCATGCACACACCTTATGTGCAGTTCTGAACCCGGTTCGATCCTCACAAAAGGAGCCGGGCAACCCTGCTCCCCACCTCCAGCACTACTTTTTTCAGTATCGAGCCAGTAAGTTATCTTCAGCCCAGGTATCCTCAACCCGGTGGAATCCAACTCCCCATCCTGACCTAACTGAGTTGTTGTTGTACCACCCGTCTGACTAGTCTGACTATTCTCTGATATCAGATCAAAGCGAATTGCATCCCGCCACCTCCCCTGACGCAGTATTTGAGCCTGCCTTATTACTGTATCCATAAGAAGAGCGACACACAGCTCATGAAGGATTGTATAGAGAATATTAAACGGGTTCTCCGACACTGCCATGCGGCGCTCCAAATCATCACCAAGTGCATACCTACGGGATGCTTCAAGCTTGATAGGCCCTGTCTTCTCACCTATGAGCAATTCCAGATGCAGGATTCGCCAGAGATGCAAATGACCTCGGTAGCCCAGTGTCAGAAGTACCTTGAATTCTCCATCTACACGAAAGGTGGCAACTCCATCGGAGATTGAAACATTAGACACTTCTTTCGGGACAGCAGTTTCTAGAAGCTTTGACCGAACAAGGGTGTTGAGTTTTTTCAGTGCTGGTTTCTGCTCTGCCTCAGATAGGGCACTCTGCACACCAAGATCTTCTATGCATTTGGGAAGTCTGCTGTATCCACCTGGATTCAAGTACATTTATTAGTGTTGACCAGGACTGGTATGTAGCTCGATACCAATTTAATCTGGAGTAAAAGTACCAGATAAAGGGCAGAATGGAAATTGCCGATATAGGGCTCAAGAGTAGATAGTTATTACCATTATCACCAGGGCCGTACTGGAATAGGCGTACAGCATAATCCCCAAGGTACAGTTCAGGTTAATGGGATTGTAGATATTCTAATAAAAGTCCTATCTGGAAAATTTCTCCTTTAGACCATCTACCTAGTCAAGTAGCCTAATACCAGTAATTTCCAGTAAGCCAAATATTGTTGTTATATACACATTCCCTTTAATTTAAGTACTTGGACATGGTGTGTTTGCAATGAAAGAACATTAAAAGAATGAATGATTTGGCATGTAATCACATATTCAATCCTATTAAAATTCAATCATTTTTTACTGCCGTTATAGAAAGCTATGCAACCAAGATCAGACTAATATCCGAGTATAACCCTACCTCTGTATAGCTATGTACCAGAAGTAGAACGAACCATGCACCCATGACATTACCAGTACCATTAAGGTTAGTACAACAGATAATATTCAATTGTACGAAAGAGGCCAAGAGTTGTAACAAGATTAACCGCAAATCTTAGGGTGCCATACTGTTCAAAAGGTACGTACTGGAGTGAAAACTAACAAGCAAAGAAACATGTTCCTTGTTTAAACTGGTTCTTGTATGTATTCATACTGGCTGGTAACAACTACTTATCCTACACTATACAAGCTTTGGTGGCATATCATGGATATATAGTGTGAAATTATACTCGCAGACAATGATAGGCTTTATTGCCAACAAAATGTCAATACAAGAATAATTAGTTTGACTGTAGGCTTTATTGCACGAAGCCCAGTTGGAGCTTACCAAGCCTTAATCAGGTCAAATTTCAGCAAACAATACCAGAGGAACTAAAAGATTGACCTCTCAGCTGACTGGAACAGGAAAGCACAAGTTCAAATGACACTTTATGGTACAAAATCTGAGGGTAAAAATTGAGAAAATAAGTACCTGTAAGAAAGACCTCTATGGCAGAGGGGACATCAAAAATGGGGGCACGGGCTTGCTGAAGCCCGTCATGCACGAAGAACAATGAATCAGCTGTTTGAGTGAAACACGTCTCATGAATCGACAGGGTCGACGCAAGCTGCCGGCAGTAATCGACCAGCGGGACCTACATTAAAAAGAACCAGTATTGAAATCCAACTATGGTCTCAAAGTAAAGATCTCAATGACAACTGCACACTCTTTATTTCACTCTGCTTTGTATATATGCCCTCACTAAGCCATTGTTTACCTATATAGGCTACACCCTTGGTGGCACATGCAATATGCTACTTTTTCCTACAGAACAGAAAGTTCTCATCAATGCAAACCCTAGCTTTGGTTTAGTTTGACACATCAAGTACAAATTGGCACCAATTCATGAGGATATGGAGCAAACTGAAACAAAAAACAAAGGTAGTTCGCCTATAAAAGCCTTGCAATGTAGCCTACTACCTCAAATACCCTAACCAAATTCTTAATGTGAGCCTCGCTCTCCTCTCCATTTTCAACTACGAACTAAAAATCCAATACCAAATAACAGCGAATTGCTTACCTGTTGGCACCATTTGGCAAGTACATGGAGTCGAAGCATGCGCTGCCTGGTTCTAGCAATGAACTTAAGAAGATCAATCTTCTTCTCAGAATCCGAGCGGTTCTGACCAAGCTCATCCCCCTTCTGACTCTTCTCAACCAGCTCCTTCAGAGCCAGATACGAGTCCTCCGCCGCTCGCCGTACAAGCGCCGAGAACTCCACCGTCTCGCGCCCCAACTCCGTCACCTCCATCCTGTAAAAAATCCAAAACCCTAGTTCGCCTCAGTAGTTGAAAGATTGAAGCTCGTGCCGCACCTTAGAGAAGGTAGAATGAACCTCCGACACTGGTTTGCGCTTATCCTAATCCAGCAGCCGCATCGGCCCCGGTTTCTCGGTGGTGCGTTCACGGTCAAGAGAGAGGGGGGGGTTTGATTTTCTATTGACTGAACTGCTTGGGTCCCCAAGCTCTTTCTCTAGAGACCTGTAGACGAATGACGAGTGGACAAGTATCCTCTCCATTACTGTAAAAGATTCCCTTCACTTTACGGTTTGAGATTAACTCCCAGGTGCTTTGGGATTCGGGCTAGCGCGGGGGACAGTATTATTGGGCTTTAAGATTCGTTTCATGTTAGAAATAACGGTTCAGATCCAGTAATTGTAAGTGATTCGTAATAGGTACCGGAGAGGATATGAATTCGTAGAGGAATGCCAAGATGGCAAGTAAATTCTTGAATTTCTTTATTAATAAAATTTTTTCTATTTGGAGGCTTGTAGCTTGGTGATTTCGGCTCAGCTGGTTATTTATCAAATAGGGACTCGAATTTGTAATTATTTAGAAAAAGGTCCTTGTTTCGGGTCTCTGTTGCTATGAAGTATGAACTTGCTTATAAATGATGGGAAAATAGTCAATTAACTACTTATAACTTCAACATCATCTTAACAGTCTCAAATTCACTTGACTTATCTTCTAGAAGATAGTTTAGTGTTTAGAATTTAGTTCTAGAGTTCACCCTGTATTGTACAAAGTTAGCCGTAATAGCCTACACTATTTGAGATCACGTGTCACTAGCTGCTGATGGATAGTATATTCTTTCAACTCCTTTGAAAACAAGTGAAAGTCGGTGTTTTACTTTTAGTTCTGTTAAATTTGTATATAATTAATACTTGTGAGCGTTTAACAGGACAATATGACACTATCTGAAAAACAATCCAAATATTTGATAAGGATGGTTCAAATGTTTTTTCTGTTTTGTGTTTTTATTATGTTTTTATTTTTTTATTTTTTAATAATAATTATAAATTTTATATGTTAAAATAAACTGTTACATGTAATTTATGTTATTTTTAAAATGTACATAAAAAATTATCATTTTTCATGTTTTTATCATGCCTCTATTTTTTTATAATAATTATAAATTTTATGAAATAAACCATCATATGTGATTAGTGTTATTTTCTCTATATCCTCATAAAAAATTATCATTTTTCGATTTTATTTTTATGTGAATTAACAAGTTGAAAAATCAATGTCCAGAAATTATTCACATCATTGTATTTTTTACAAGCTCTTGATAACAAATAAAACAAAGTTAAAATGTAATAATTTTTTACACATACATTGAGAAAAATGATGTAGATCATATCTAACGATTTTATTTTAATATTGAAATTTATATTTTTAGTTATGAAAATTTTAAAAATAAAGACATCATGAAGCAAAAAATAGAGTCATTTTGAGGCCTCCTCATATCTAATATATAGAATTATATTAAATTTCTTATGAATCCAATCATTCCTATTTATTTATGATATTTCTATACGGTCTTGTTTTATTAAGTAGCATTTAAATGTGTGTCTATTGTTTTTTTTTTAATGATGTCAACAAAATGTAAATTGCAAAATGCATGCTCAGTTGGTAATAATTAAATTATATAACCATTGGAATAATATTACTATTATGATAAGAACATTTATGATCTACATTTAATTTGTGCATTTATATGTACATTGGAAACCATTTAAGAATATTCTAATACGATGGACTGAAAAATACATTATCTTATTAGCAAACTTTATCAGCATCCTATAAAATATGTTTTACTTGATTATAAAATTATTTACGATCATAACTCATATTACTAAGAATAAAAGCTCTAAAAATAACTCAATTAATTTTTACTTATTCAACAAAGTTTTTAACTTGAACTTCTTAAGTATCACTCAGAAAAGGAAAAAGAAAAATCTAATTAACAACTAAAATGTTAAAAATATGTATTTTTAGTGCAGATAAGAGATTATACAAGAATATTTTCTCTAATAACAATTTGTCGACACATCGAAATTAGTATCTTTCATTTAAAAAAACTATAAATTTTTTAAACAAAATTCATTTACCCAATATCTTAGATCTCCAAAATATTTAAAATATCTTTTATTTCAAAATATTTTGTATTCATCTATGTGGAAAATTATGTGAAAACTTAAGAAAAAAAAATAGTAAAAGAAAGTAATAGTTAATAAAAACAAAATTTTCACCTCTTATAATTATAATGGTCTTGCTCTCCTTTCTTACTGGTATGGACCTAGGGTTCCAATCTGTTCTCACTAACCTTGTTAGAAAAAACATAATATATATATATATATTGTAAAAAAAAAAAACATGACAGCTGCAAGTTGTATTCATAGCCAAAGTCAAAGATAAATAAATACAGGTTGTATATGCGAATTTTTATGCAGATTTTAAATGATAATTCATATATATATATATATAGAGAGAGAGAGAGATTGACTAATATGCTTTCGGTAGCATATGGGCCGAAGTGCTACTGGTCCAAATTTGAAATTTCAAAATTCAAAAAGTTGATCTGAACCGTTCATCTTGTTCTCCATATTAATATGTGCTTGGAGACCAAATTTTACATTTTTCTGAATTTTTTTACTATTTATTAAGCCACTTTGAAAATCGCTGATCCAACGGTAGCACTGTTTTGTTAAGCCACCATTGGATCAACGATTTTCAAAGTGACTTAATATATAGTAAAAAAATTCAGAAAAATATAAAATTTGGTCTCCAAGCACATATTAATATGGAGAACAAGATGAACAGTTCAGATCGACTTTTTGAATTTTGAAATTTAAAATTTGGACCGGTAGCACTTCGGCCGAAGTGCTACCGAAAGCATATTAGTCAATCTCTCTCTCTTTCTCTCTCTATATATATATATATATATATAAACAAGTATACGGTAATATGTGGTATAAATCACTGTTAATATACTATAAACCGGTATTTTTATCACTATTAATATACTCTAAATCTATAATATACTTTAAACCGATATTTTTATCGATGTTAATACACTATAAATTGGTAATATGCTATAAACCGCATATTCGAATCAAATATAGATTTTATATTCAGATTGCAATTGAATAGAAATATTCAACCAAATATTCGGCGAATAGACTGAATATTACTACACACCACCAAAGAGTGCACTTAATTGGCCGTGCTAGCACTATTTATTAGAAATTATAAACTAAATCTATAAAAACACTCAATAAATAAAAATTAAATACGGAATGGAAATTCAAACGGTGAATTTTTCTACATTCTCCAAAATGCACTTCAATTTTTTTTTTTTACCAAAATGATTTATTATAGACAATTAAAGCATACGGCTGACATCACGAGTATAATATTTGAAGAAGTATTGATCGAAGTCTTAAAGGAGCAACTTCAAATTTGATTACAACTATAGCTCATAAAATTATAATTTAATTTGTTGTATTTTTTTTTAATTTGCAAGAATTCATCAATTATTATTTTTCCTTTTTTCTCGGTTCTTTTTCTGCGTAATTAGCAGATAATCTTATTTTCTTATACAGGTGTAGTGATGATGAAGAAAATAACAATAAAAGGACAAGGAAATAACAACAATAATTAAATGATTTATCCATTATATTAATGGTCAAAATTGACCTTGTCAATTTCAAAGTTAATTAGAATTAAAATTCCAATGTACCGTTTCGTGACACAAAAAATAAAAATAAAGAAATGAATGAAAATTATTATAAGAAAACGGTTGAACAGTATTATTTTTTTTTCTTTTATAAAATGTTCCATTATTTCCGTGCCTCAATTATGTCTCACATCTTTACTTCTCAAATAATCAAATCCGAACATGATCTTTATATGAAAATATTTTATGAATGACTAAATTTTATATTTATTGGAAATTATTTACTCTTTTTTTTAGATAAGTACGAAATTACAGGGTTTTGAATAGTTGAGAATCTTTTGAAAAATTATGATTTTATATCTATTTAAAAAATAGTAAAAAAGTTCAAAAAAATATAAAATTTAGTCTCCAAATATATTTTAATAAGAAAATCATTTTGAGCAGTTTGAATTTTGAAAACAATAAATATGAGATATAATTAAAGCACGAAAACAATGAGAAATTTTAACTCTATTTGATAATAAAAAAAAAAGATGGGTTAGCACATTAAATAGAAGTGTCATTCAAAGAGTCAACGAAATAAGTAACATATTGCTCCATTTATTTGCAAAAATAGGGTTTAATATTGTGTGACACACCGGGTGGGAAAATTTTCTTGTATCAATTTTTTTTTCTAAGGTGCAAATAATATGTTTATGTTTACACCGTAATATTTTTCAGAGTTATCTATTTTTCGAAAATCAATACTCCTTCCTCTTTCAGCAGAAAATAATATTTTATTTCTAAATAAAAAATATCTATACAGTTAAATGGGTGCAAGTAGGTGTGGCAAAAAAGCTTGTAGCTTGTGGCTCGATCGTAATTCGCACTTAACTTGCTCGTTACTGGACTGAATCAGCTCCTCACTAGCTTGATCCAGAATTAACGAGTTCAAACTGGGACCTAGCTTGCTCGCCAGCTCATGAAATAGCTCGGTTAGGTATCAGTTTGTGAATTTGTGTGCATTTTATACTGTTTAAGATCGGTCTAGCTCGGTTCAGCTCGGTCAAAAAAAAGTGTAGAATTTATTTTCTTCTTAAAATAAGATCTAATCAGACTCAGTGAGCTAGCTCAGACTGGCTTGTCACGATTTCAAGCTGAGATTTTAGCTCAAATGCCCTATGTCTAGCTCGCTCGGCTGTAGCTCAGTCCATAATTAACAAGCTGAAGTAGGACATAACTCGGACCGAGCCAGCTCGTTGCCACTCTAAGTGTAAGAAAGAAAAACAGATAAATTGCAAATGTGATTTTATGCACATCGGAGAAACTTCACGGAGTATGGATCAAGTTAAGACAGTGGAACTAAAGATGATACATGTGAACAAAATCGGTAGATTTATATTTTTGGCAGTAAAAGCATTGGATCACTTTCCGAAATCGATATCGATATTTTGATAACTTGATTGAGCTATTACTTTCTAATTAATAGGTAGAGCCAAATAATATGAACTATACAAGTTCACAAAATCTTTTGAAAAAAGAAGCTCCGTTGTATAGAGAGGACATTATTAAACCCTTTTGTTTTAATCATAAACCTAAGGAAAAAAAATAATTGCTAAAAAACATTTCTAAACCAAGAAAGAAAATAAGCACAGGCCCATTTTTCCAGTTAGATGAACAAATTCGTGGGCCAAGCCCAAGCCCAAATAGTATTACGGTCTAAGACTCTTCTAGGTCAAGTGATTAGCCATTCCTTCATTGGTGGCGACTGGTGAGTATCACAATTCCCATTCCTTTCTCTGCCATTTCCATTCTCTCTTTTCTCTTCAAACCACTGGCGACTCGCCAGTTGAAATCTCTAGTAAGACAACACACACCAGGATCAGCCCAGCTTAGGCATTTTGTAGAGCACTAAGAGGTCTTGGTAAGGATAACAGGATCCATGAAGCTGCAGCCATAGTGCTCGACAAAATGCCTAAGCTAGGCTGCGCACCTGATCTGTTCTCCTATAGCACTTTTATGAATTGACAAGGCAGTGGTATGCCTGAATTTACTCATCAGAGTCTGTTGATACAAGATCCTTTACAACATTTTTCCTCTAGTTTAATTGACTTCACCGTCTCAAGATAGGGAAATTGTTGGGAAGGCTCTTGTGTCAATAGACTCTGAAGGTAAAATGTTGCTCATAATTTCCATCAAGATGAGTTCATCTATGCGACTCAATAGGTTAGAAATAGGTTTCCAGTCTTTCCTGTCGCTGACAATCTTGACTGGAAATCTATTTCTAACCTATTGTGTCGCACACAGTGACAAATGAATTATTTGGGTTTGGTTCAGCGAGGTCAAAAATCCGTGATTCGTGAATAATTCGGGTATAATTCGGGAATGATTCGGATAATCCGGACTAGAGATCTCAGTCCTGTAAGAGAGCAAAAAAAAGAAAAACCAAAATTTTTTTTTTTGGGAAAAATTCAGAAAATTTGCGAATTATTTGGGTTTAATTAGGTCAAAGTTCGGTCAACCAAATAATTTGGTGTTCGGTTCGACATCACTAAAAAAATGAATTATTCAGGTTTAATTCGTGAATGATTGTCACTATTTGAAAGTGCCAATCTAAGGTGGATCAGTAAGTGTCAACCTAGGGTGGTTGGCCTTAATTTTGGGGGTTAGGTTTCACATAAATATTACGAAATGATGAGATGTGCCATAGAGATGTAGGTTTCTATATTTATATCTCTAACATCCAACGTTTAATGATTAGTTGGAAGAACTTGGGGAATGACTTCAAATGCTGAAATTAATGATTGAATTTGATTTGAGTGTTGAAAACTTAGTGGACAAATTATCATTTTGCCCCTACAGATTGTTTGTCCCTTCTGTTTGATTTGTGAGGAAAATTTTGGTAGTATGAGGCATTGCATCTGCATGTATGTTTTTAACTTAATATCATATGAAGTTGTATAATCATTGGGCTTTAATTCAAGGTCAAATCCATTCATGGTCATGACCACAAAATGCTAAAAGTTTGAACACAAATCTGCACTGGATCACAATTTTATTATTGCTCATGTTTTCTGGTGAAATTGGATTTCACCTTCTACTAAATGTACTGATGAGTCGGCTTATCAAGATTTATGTGAGATTTTGTGATTATACAATAGGAACTTCACTTGCGTAATTGCATTGTCAGATTTATGTAATATTTGTACTTACTTTTCTGATTTTGATGCTTCCTACACTTTATATCACTAGTTAATTACTAACTTTAGTTTTCTTCTGATTGCAGCTGAAAATTGAATTATGGATCTCCCAATAACCAACCCACAACCCATCAACAATTAAAGCCTGCTCTAGTTCCACTGTCCCGACCTTGACACTGAGCTGGTACACAACTTTCTGACAGATTAGAGAATGAATAGAGCAGTGGGTATTATCACAGTGTGTTTTGTTGACTTCACTGTGCTTTTGTCTTCTTTAATTTGTCTTGGTTCTCTTCCATTTCTTTTTCATAAACCAGCCACAATTTTCGCTTTTCGTGGACTTTTCTGTATAAAAAACATCTATTTCTAAAATTAATTAAATAACCTGGCACTTTTAGTGTGTAATTTCTGGGAGTATTTGTCATCTTTCCTTGAGTCCATCATAAGTTTAGTTGTTTGGTGGGGGGGGGGGGGGGGGGGGGGGGGGGGGTTAGCAATTTTATTGATTCATAATTTTTCAACTTTGCTCAAATATGTTGTCCAACATTTGCTTTTCTAGCTTGGTTTATGCAATCTCAGTTGATAAAAAATGAATGACCTTGCTTAAAAACTGGATGCATCATTTCAGGCATTTTGCCAGAGATGCAGAGAGAATTGATGAGGATGCCATACATGATCTGGTTAGGTGACATTCGATTGGAAGGTCGGGAGAGAGGTAAAGAGGGAAGGGATCTAGCAGAGGTAATGCAGTTAAGAGCAGCATTTAATTTGTACAGGTATTGCTTATCATTTCACCTAATGTAGTGCAACAGCTCTTTTCCATTCTTTGAGAATTAGCACTATTCAATTTGATTTGAAATCAGCTGTATCCAATATTAATCTTGGGAACTCTACAGTAAAAAGTTTTCTTTTCTTAGTTTAGGAAAGAACTGTGTTTAGTTCAGTGTATTTCTGATTAAGACGTGTAAAAGTGTAACTTTAGCTAGCACCTCAACTGCATTACTGGTAACAGGTTTTGTTGACCAGTACTAGACTGACAATTCTAAAATGTGGGTCAGCAACTATTAGAGACTGTGTATTGCTACAAATAAATTTTCAGCAATATTGATTTGTCAATTTTGAATTACTTTAGAACGCTCAAGAACACTCAGATAGCATTATATCACTCTAAATAGATATGAGATTGTTACTGATAGAACTCTACTGCAAGATGGGAATAAGAAAAAGAAACAAAATAAACTGCATTTTAATTATTTCCATATTGTTGCAATCAGCAAGATCAGAGAAATTTTGCTAAAGCCCATTCCACAGTTCAAAAACAATCACAGAAACAAGATTCAAGAAACTGGATATTGTCATCTCAAAGAACATATTCCAAAAAAGCTCATCTCAGTATGTAACAACAGAACCCAAGAAAACAGGAAACAAAACAAGAAACTATAAAAACAACCAAGAAATCTAAACATAGACAGAACCAGCATTGTCTGAACTTTCTTGCACCGCCAGAATTTTTATTAACTAAAACTTTCTTATTTGTATCAAGGTCAGGCCGATCCCAGTTCTGGCTTACTGACTCTCCGCTGGCGCACTGACTTTCTTGCACGTGCAGTTGCGTTGTGCCCCTCCGGTGTGTGAGCCACAACTGGCCTGTCGGGTGCTGTCTCAGCTGCAGTGGGGTGTGCTGCATCCGGCCTGACATCATCCACAACCGGCGCACTGACTCTCCTCCAGCGCACAGGCTTTCTTGCACGTGCATTTGTGTTGTGCCCCTGCGGCGCGTGAGCCACAACTGGCTTGTCGGGCGCTGTCTCAGTTGCAGTGGGGTGTGCTGCATCTGGCCTGACATCAGCCACAACCGGCGCACTAACTTTCCTCCGGCGCACTGACTTTCTTGCATGTGCAGTTGTATTGTGCCCCTCCGGCGCGTTAGCCACAGCCGGCCTGACAGGCACTGTCTCAGCTGCATTAGGTTGCGCTGCATCTGGCCTGACATCAGCCACAACCGGCGCACTGACTCTCCTCTGGCGCACTGACCTTCTTGCACGTGCAGTTGTGTTGTGCCCCTCCGGCGCGTTAGCCACAACCGGCCTGTCGGTCGCTGTCTCAGCTGCAGTGGGGTGCGCTGCATCCGGCCTGACATCAGCCACAACCGGCGTGAAGTCCACCGGTTCATGATTGACTGCCACGGCCAAAAGTTGCACCGCATTATGGATGTTCTCAATGGACGAGCGCAAGGTCATTTCATACATGGCCGAATCCGTCATCCCTTGTTGGAGAACGTTTCGTGCGGCCTCCACGGCTTCGAAAGCCCATCTGCACCTGTTAGAGGCGTCATTAAGCAAGGCAATGTGTTTGACTACATCATTCAGAGGAGCCATTATAATTACTAATTAGAATGAGGATTGGTGGTTGGATGGGTTTATATATATTTATAGTTTAATTATAGCCATACTGTGCTGTGGAAACGGGGTTTAATTTAACCGTTTAGGTCACCTGATGGAACTTTCTTTATTTTTATATATTTATTTATTTATTTATTTTTTTGGCGTCTGTTACGTCCGTAAGTAGTTCTTTAACCTCTTTTTTTTTTTTCAATGGCACTCGGATATATAATGGATTTTTCTTTTATTTAGAATTTATTAGAAATTAATTATTGTGTCTATGTTTACACCATAATTAATTTCTACGAGGTAAGCAATATATTCATGTTTATACCATTTACTTGCACCACAACTTTAGACAGAAGCGATATATCTATGTTTAAACTATTTATTTTCGAAGATAGAGTTAAATATTTTGTGGCCGGGTGGAAATTTTTTTTTTCTTAGGTACAAACACCGAAATTTTTATTAATATTCAAAATATTTAATTAATTTAAATTATACCCACTTTTTGTAGGATTTTTCAGAAATGACCAAATCAGTCAAAATATTGCCGGTAACAATATAAGTTAAGGGCAGTGTAGATAATATATTAATTATTAAACCTTTTTTGTGTTAAGCATAAACCTAATGAAATAAATTTCCAAAGTTGTAAAACAAAAGTTGCTAAAAGCCAATAATGAAATTAAACACAGGCCCATTTTTCCTGTGGGCCAAGCCCAAATAGATTAAGATTCTAGGTCATTTGACTGGCCACTATAAAAAGGTTTGCTTCAGAATTTCCTTTCTCTTCTTCCTCTTGAAACCACTTCATTATTTCGGCTCGCAACTTGCCAGTTGGAATCTCTAGTCAGACTCAGACACCAGGATCAGCCCTGCTTAGGCATTTTGTCGGTCACTATCTCTGAAGCACTTGGCCTGTTTGACTGCCTGCTGGCCACCAGTGGATCGGGTCGGATTAGCTTTTGTTTTACTTGGATGGTTTCTTTTGTTAAGGATGGACCGGGGGCTGATCCCGGTGCCTTCGATCCATTACTAAGAGGTCTTTGTAAGGATAACATGATCCATGAAGCTCGTAGTGCTCGACAAAATGCCTAAGCTGGTCTGTGCACCTGATCTGTTCTCCTATAGTACTTTTATGAATAGACTGTGTTACTTGTGTAAGATGGGATAAATTGACAAGGCAGCGGTGCTCCTGAATTACTCGTTAGAGTCTGTCGATACAAGGTCTTTTACAACATTTTTCCTCTAATTTAATTGACTTTACCGTGTCAAGATAGGAAAAATGTTGGAAAGGCCCTTATATCGACAGACTCTGAAGGTTAAATGTTGATCAATTACTGTGATCGGTACATTTCTTCTCTACTTTGATAGTACTTCAGACAATTTATTCTATCGATTTTCAATTCATGAAGGGCAATTTTTGCCTTTTATGACCCGCTGTCTTGTGAATTTTGCTCAGGTCAAACCATAAATCCGAATTTAGAGTACTATTTTTTAGATTGAAAGAGTGAGATACTTTGAATAGTGTCTAAGTTGAGAATAAAGAAAGATCTACATGAGAAATTAAGGGTAGGTGATAGTTGAAAAGTAATTATTCTTTTGTCCTTGTAACTCTTTGATAGTATCTGATCAGATGACTCCTAATTTGGGCCGACAGTATTATGAAATTATAAATATGAATTAAGTCTTAATGGGTTGTATCAGAGCATAGGCTCGAAACCTGTGACCAAATAAAACACCAACATGTTCATTTCACAATTTACTTGATTCTCAACTGTTTGCTATAGATCACAACATTATACTCATTCCTTTCAAAAATAGGTCACAATGGTTTGCTATAGGTCTCAATTTACTAACATATAATTATACATATTTTGTACATTAAAATATTATTTTTTACAGTGTTAACTTACCTAATAAAACACTACAGAAAAAGTGCGCCTTTATATTTTAATTTTTCTATCTCAAATTTATCTTTCTCTAAAAAAATCAACATATGTATTGTGAAATATTTTGATTGTATAAACCTTTTTATTTTGTGAGTTGTCATGTACTAAACAACATAACCAATTTTATCTTTATAAAACAATCTATATACAGACTCAATCGATCTGACATATTTTGTAACCTAATTACATTATAAAGAACGTACTAATTATTTATAGTAATAAGTTAGTAACTAGGGTTGAAGTCCAGCTGAGAAGCACATTACCAGCTTCTTCATTAATTATTCTAATTGTTATAGTATGAAATAGACACAAGAAAATATGAAAACAACGAACATGCCTTTCCTATCAAGGAATTACAAGGACAAGAGAATAATTGCTTTTCAGCTGTCATCTATTCTCAATTCCTCATGTAGGTCTTTTTTTATTCTTAAATTTAGACACTATTCAAAGTATTTCACTCTTTCAATCTGAAAATTAGTACATGATATATATACACACTTCCTCCCCCTTCCCTCAGTTACCCTCACCTTCCTCTCTTTTCTCCTGTTGAGTCCACCAGATTGAACCTCCTCTTGTGAAAAAACAACAGTACATGGTGAGGGTCTCCTGTCTCGTCTCTCTGAGTTTCACTTTTTCTCTCTCACTAATTTCCTTCATTACAGTTTATGATCATTTGTCTCATTTCTTTTCTGGTTTCCATGGTGGGACTTGATCTGTTAATGGATTATGACAGATAGTACGACGGCTCTGAGGTCTAGAGTTTTAAAGTTTCACTCATTATTTGTAGTATTTTTCATTTTTTAAATGTTTCTTTTCAATTGTTGTTACTTGGTGTAGCTTGGAGTTGAATTTGATTTTAGGGTATATTTTGCATGATCAAACTGTGTTGATTAATCAAACAAGGATAGCAAGAGAGAGCGAGGGAATGATTTTGGGTGTGATTTTGAGAAAGCTGAAACAGAGATGGATGCCTTACTACTCACAATTGAAATGCTATCCCACCCGGCTACACAATATTTAGCTATATTTTCGAAAGTAAATGGTGTAAACATGAGTATATTGCTTCTGTCTGAAAATTTTGTGTTGCAAGTAAATGGTATAAACTAGTTTGAGTTATAGATAGCTGCAACCGAAAAAAAGTAATACAGGTACTGTTTGGAAAATCATGGTTGCACTGTAAAATAATTCTCTTCTAACCTTCACTGTAATAAGTGGTTTATCGATACTGGTAATTTTGTGAAAATGTTGCTGTGACGCAATCTTAGTACTGTTTGTTAAAATCATGGCCTGTGACAGCTGATCTGATTGTTTCACAATTGTTACTTCTTGATGCAAATGACCCTTCAAAAGAAATCAAATTTCATCTTCCTTCTAAGGTGGCCAAGTTTTTAGTCAGATGGATGGTATGTTAAAATAAAATAGAGGGTAAATTGGGTTCTATTTTTGGGATTCCTGCTTAATTGACAGTTGCTTTGGATTAAGATGGGAATTGACATACTAAGGATCAGATCAAAATAGTCTTGAGTGCACGATTAAATTGAGGTAGAGGTCGGTTAAATTGAGGTTTAATCTCATAGAAGAGGACTGACTGAGGGATCAATTGTGGAAGAATGAGTTTCAACTGACAAATCATGCAAACTGGTACTGATAATGAATAAAATATTTAGAATTTTCTTTTTTCCATGCACTGGATAGATTTTGAAAGTTCCTTTTGATCATCATGCACAAACAGCTAGTTTCACAAACATTACCAGTATTACATCACAGAACCATGGTTTATCGGTACAGCTGCAAATGTTGCTGCATTTATCTCTTCTAACCTTCACTTTGAAAGTTAAACTAACCAAAGAAAAACTTACCAGAAGTCATCCTTCTTGTTTTGACATACTTCATAAAGTTAGGCATTACATCACAAAACCATAGGGGAGAATGGCAACCAATTCCAGAAACAAATCTAGGGTTTTTAATCAATCTAACTACAACTAATACAATACTAAACTATCAAACAACAATGATAGCTAAACTTCTGTCTTCAATGAGCTTTTTCAAGCAAGCACTAGTTTTTGTAAAACATTTTTCGACCTTGTGAACTAGTTTGTTACTGGTATATAGCAGGTGGTACCAGACACTATTCATATTAGGATTCTTCCTTCTATTTTTTTTTTTTTAATTTAGTCAATGTTTATTAACTGTTCTGAATTAAGTTGGGTGCACCAAAAAAATTTAGTTGCACAATTTTTTTTCTTCAATGCTCTAAATGTCTAACTTAGAATTTTTGAAGGGTTCCAAATAATAGCAGTATGCATCAAATATGGATGCTTTATATTGTTTAGGCTGTAATATTAGAAGGGTTCCACACAAAAATTGATGTATCACTCAGTTTATTGAATCAAAACTTAGATAAATTCTTTTATGACTAATTTAATAATCTTGTTTGGTGAAAATCTTTGACCCCATGCCGACTCTAGAAAGACTAGAAGCACTGAGTTTAAAAGATGAAGCATACATAGAGAAACAAATGGTTTGCTCCACAAATGAGTTTCCACATTTACAGTTCTTAACTTTCGAAATTGGAGAACTTGGAGATTTGGGTGGTGGGATGGAAGGCTTTGTTAAAGCTTAGCACATTGCGTCTTGTTCATTGCTGGAAACTCAACAGCTTCCTAATTTCCAATTTGTTACTATTAATGATATAGATGATGATGATGATATTGATGATTGAAATGCTCCATTCAATCTCTTGGTTTGATTCAGTTCGACCTGTCTTTTGTGTGTGTTTGTGTGTGCGCGCGCATGTACTATGTCCCTTATTCTTTATGTATAGTGTGCTCTTTGTATCAGTGTGTTAATTATAATAATGTATGTTGGATTACATCAAGTAAATTAATGTTTTCAAAGGATATTGTGTTCCCATTTGAATCAAATGGTATATTTACTCTTTTATTTATTTTTTTTTTTTTTATTATGCATGCATTGTCTTTATTCTTAAAGAGTGTCTTGATTTACTCGAGAGCATAGTAACAAAATTTGCAAATAATTCATATGTGTGTATGAATTATAAGTTCCAAATACTTTTCTATACAAACAAACAAATTATACATATTCTTGGAATCATCTTTAAACTTTCCACAAAGTTTCTTTTTCTTTCGGAGGCATTCTCATAGTCATCAAACCAAATTCCGATAGGATCACTTGATTAGCACGAATCTTAAAGCAGATCGAATGTCTCTTATCAGACATCAGACTAAATTTGATATAATATCTATTATAATATCTATCATAATATCCCCCATCCCCCTCCCGAAAGGGTAGGAGTTAAGGAATAAATAGTTCGGCTATACTTTATTTGTTTTTTTATTTTTTATTGGCAACACCCAATGAGTATTTGAAAAAAAGGAAAAATTCTGCCAGAGTAATAATGCGATGCCATGCGGTGCTTCCATTGTATATATTTTATTTTGAAGTAGCAGTACCGGTGCTAAGGAGTGCAACAAATTAAGAACAATGTTTAAACAAGGACAATTAATCCATCGCTGGTATTAATAAGGACAATTAATTACATATTTTATTTTGAAGTAGCAGTACCGGTGCTAAGTAGCATCGCTGGTATCGATTTAGAAAAGGAATATATGGATCAGACTAGAAGTTTGACTAAAAGACACTGGAATTGTCTCTATTGCATTTAGTTTTCTCACACTGCACCGCTTGTATTAATAATTTCTTTATATGTAATCCCATACATGAAATTGATGCTCAAATATGCTCAAATTAAAGTATTCCTTCTTCATAACTTCCTCATCTTTTCTTTCTAGTTCATACCCCTATATATATATTAAATTGAATTCGGAGCCAAAAAAAAAGAATAAGAAGAAAACGTAGAAAAAAAATTAAGGAATAGTTAGACAATGAAAATTTGTGTTCACAACATTTATCTTGCTAACTTTTAGAAAATGTCTCATAAATTTTGAAAGACGCATGTGATATATGTAATTGATTTCTTAATAAAAAGAGAAAGTTGTAATAAGCCAGTGTCTCAAAGTGCTACACAGTAACATGCAAAGGACAAGGGAATAATTGCTTTCCAGGTGTTACCGATATATCCTCAATTTCTCATGTTAGTCTTTCTTTATTCCTAATCATAGACTTTATCCAAAGTATCTTACTTTGCGCACACTCTTTGAATCTCCATCAAGGGAATAATTGCTTTCCAGGTGTTACCGATATATCCTCAATTTCTCATGTTAGTCTTTCTTTATTCCTAATCATAGACACTATCCAATCTTACTTTGCGCACACTCTTTGAATCTCCGTAGTTTTAGTTTAATCAGAAAATTAATGTACATGATACATTACCTCTTTCGAATGATGTACATGAGCATATTTATAAATGGCAATCTAGTGAGTTGGACATGATTTAAACATAATAATTTTTTTTTTCCATGGATACAATTTTGAGCATATTGTCGGCATCCCTTGGCCCTCGAGATAAAAGAAAAGCGATAAATAAAATAAATTGATTTTCTGTACAATTAGCATCGAAATGCAAAATAATGATTTTTTTTGTCAACCTCATAATTTGCATAATACATTTTATTGAGTTTAAATTTCTTTTAGAACTACAAAAACAAGAATTTGCAGATATAAAATAAAAGTGCATTTGGACATCTAAGCCGAGACATACTATCAAAATCGTTTCTATGGGAAGACATCTTTGGTCACCAATTAATGCAAAATAATACAAAAAAATGTATTCAAGAAGCGCACGACCAGCTAGCTTCTTCATTTATTCTAATTGTTTTAGTTTGATTCATGAAGATAAGTCCAAAACATTTCAGGTTTGAAATACAACCAGCTTACAAAATATGAAATTAAACAATTGCTCAAGACATTTGAGCGAAAGCAGCAGTAAAAACCAAAACAAAGAAAATAAAAAATAGTACCAGCAAACTGCAAAGCCAGCGGAAACCAGAATTAAAAACGAAAAAAATTTGTGTTCACAGGAATTTCTTACAAAAAGTTATTCAGACAAATTGTTTGTAAAAATGACAAAAAGTTTATTTAAAAATGAGAAAATTAATGGAGTTGCTTTGAGAAAACTTTATCTTGTAACTTATTGAAACTGTCTTATCATTTTTGATGTACGTAATTGGTTACTTAGTAAAAGAGAAAATTATAACAAGCCAGTTTCTTAAAGTGCTAGGCAAAGAAATTCAAAATTGCTACCAGCAAAGTACAATGGAATAATTGCTTTCCAGTTGTTTCATATATATTCTCAATTCCTAATGTTAGTCTTTCTTTATTCCTAAATCTTAGACAACTATCCAAAGTATCCTACTTTTGCGCACACCCTTTAAATCTCCATAGTTTTAGTTTAAAAATAAAATTATTTATAAATGGCCAATTATTATATATTATTCTGAAAATCTGTCAATTAACAATTATTAGGTAATATTCAGAAAAAAAATATTTGCAGTGTATCTTTTTTATCACCTTTTTTTTGTTCTGAATTGCTAGAAAAGTCTAGTGAGTTGGAGATGATTTAAACATAAATATTTTTTTTCCTATGGATACAATTTCTTTTTCTATACAATTTTGATCTTGTTGTTGGCATCCCATAGGCCATGGCCCTCAAGAAAAAAGAATAGCGGTAAATAAAATAAAATGATGTTATGTACAATTAGCATCAAAATGCAAATAATGCATTTATTGTCAAGCTCAAAATTTGCATAACCAGCTTCTTCATTAATTAAAAAAAGTACAAAATAATACAAAAAAATGTAGTGGAGAAGTGCATGATCAGCTTCTTCATTAATTCTAATTGTTTTAGTTTGAAGGCTATATACAAGAAAACATTCAAATAGACACAAGCAAATATGAAAACAAAATTCCCTATCAACTACCTAAACACGGACAACGAGAGTAATTGTTTTCCAGCCATTACTTATCCTCATGTGGGGAACATATAAAAATTCAAAAGTTGATATTTCTTTATTCCTAAACTTAGACACTATTCAAAGTATTTAATCACTTTGCTGAAAAACTGTCAATCTACGTACCCCTATATATATACTTCCTCCCCCTTCCCTTAGTTACCCTCTCCTTCCTCTCTCTTCTCCCCTGAGTGCATCAGAACTAGCAGCAGTACCGGGTAAGGGATTCCTGTCACCTTTCTCTAGATTTGGCAAACTATATTCTGAAATGTGATGTAGATGCTCAATTTATCACGACTTAGCCTCGTTAGGTCATGAAATTTCACCTTTCTTGCATATGCCATGTATAAGAGAGCTATAGGACACGACATTAGACACATACCTATTGGCTCATGTTCCTTCAAAATCATGACTTCTCGAAAATCCAATGCAAGTTCAATTGCACCTTTCTTTCATAACCCACATGTATAGTCATGTCATGCAACTGCCCTTTGATATATACAAAATCCAATTAATGCACTCTCAACTTTATCTTTCTTACACAGCCTTTCTATGAAGATATTGTAAGTCAACATGTTAGTCTGATCATGATTCTAGGCTTTATGGTTTCTTCTGATTTTGCCAAAAAAAAATGAAATTCAGTAAAATTCTGATTTTCAGTTGTGTGCTTGATCCTCTCCCTGTCTGTCTTTATCTGCATAGTAATATATTACTATTTTTTTTAATAACTACTTGACCGATAATATATTTGTTATCCATTTATTGTTTATTAATTCAATTGCTATTAACAATAGAAATCAAGGATAAGATTTCTCCTCACATATCTGCTTTGGGTCCCTTACTCTTTCTACACGTGTCGAGGTATTCCTCTTACCTTTTTTTTTTTATTTCACAAAACTAAATTTTAAAATCGGATGTGCAAGCTCAATTAATATTCACAAATCTAATGTAGATCCTCAATTTATTATATTTATATGTACATACGATATTTTATATAATAGCAATATTTAGTTAATCGTGATATATAGTATTAATTTTCAATAGCTTTATAGTTAGACACTAGCACCTCAAATTTTCTCGTGAATTTTACTTGAAGCTAATATATTACAAAAAAAAAAAAAATTGTATGGTATCAACCATGTTTTATTATTACTGATCATCTGATTTGTATTTCCTTTCCTTTATTGTATAGTATGTTGTATGTTTTCTTTTTACACTTTATCTCAATTAACACCGCCCAAACAAAATGAGGCATTCTGCTACTTTAGTCCTAAACTTGAACACAATCAAAAGTATTTCATGCTCCACTCTTTGATTCTCCCTGCTTGGAATGATGTAGAGGAGATTATTTAAAAATGATAATTACAGTGTATTCATCATCTGAAAAACTATAAATGGACCTTTTAAAAATGCATTAATAATAATTTGTACATGTTTTAGATTTTATTTTTGAAGATCAAGTGTTAGTTTTGACGATTTCATCATTTTAAATGTTTCTAGAATCAAATGAAAAATCTAATAGGCATGTAATTTGTTTCAAATGCATTTCTAAATCTTTTGTATGCAAAAAAATGATAATTACTTCTGCAATTTCTCTAATAATTATTTATGTAAGTATTAGATAAAGTATGATGCATAACTACCAATTTTGTTAAAATTTCTCAGTTAATCTTAGTATTTAATTAGGTATATTTAATGAGACAATAACATGCATGACATGGAAATTTGAGATCTTTCTCGTACCACCAATCATGCATTATTATACCATGTGTTGCATCCAAAAATTAATATGGGAGATTGAAATTTGAGTAAAGTATATATACTGCATATATATAATAAATTGTTCCAACGGCTCGTTTGTAGAAATGATTATTTTTGGAAAAACAAGTTCAATTGCACCTTTCTTCCATAGCCCACATGTATTGTCATGTCATGCAACTGCCCTTTGATATATATAAAATCCAATGCGTTCTCAACTTCACCTTTCTTACACAGCCTTTCTATAAAGATGTTGTAAGTCATCATGTGAGGTTGATTATGATTCTAAGCTTTATAGTTTTTCTGATTTTGTTAAAAAAAAAATTGAAATCTCATGTGAATTTCCTCTCCTTTGCCAGAGTCCAAAAGTCACCACAAGTAAAACTCTGATTTTCAGTTGTGTACTTGAGCCTCTCTCTGCCTGATTTTATCTGCACAGAGGTATATTACTATTTTTTTCTAATAACTACTTGACTGATAATATATATGTTATACAGTTGTTGCTTATTAATTCAATTGTTCTGAACAATAGAAATCCAGAATAAGATTTCTCCTCACATATCTGCTTTTGGTTCCTTACTTTTGCTGTACGTGTCGAGGTATTCCTCTTATCTTTCTTTTATATCACAAAGCTATATTTCGAAATGGGATGTGCAAGCTCATCAATTTATATTCGCAAATCAAATGTAGATGCTCAAATTATTATATTTATATATACAAACAATATTTTACATAATTACAGTATTTAGTTAATCATGATACATAGTATTAATTTTTCAATGACTTTATAGTTAGACACCAGGACCTCAAATTTTGTTGTGAATTTTACTTGAAGCTGATATATTACCAAAAAAAAAAAGGTTGTATGATATGAACCATGTTTTATTTTGGATGATCATCTGCTTTGTATTTCCTTTACTTAATTGTATAGTATGCACTATGATTTCTTTTACACTTTATCTCAATTATCATTGCCCAAACAAAGCGAGGCATTACACTACTTTATTCCTAAACTTAGACTCTACCAAAGTAACTAACGCTTTACTCTTTGAATCTCCATAGTTTTAGTTTTATCTGAAAATTAGTACAGGTATCACTGCTTAATTAGAATGATGTAGAGGAGATTATTTTAAAATGGCAATTACAGGGTATTCATCTCAAAAACTATCAATCAACCTTTTAAAATTACATTAATAATAATTTGTACAAGGGTATTCATCTGAAAAACTATCAATCGACCTTTTAAAATTGCATTAATAATAATTTGTACATGTTTTAGATATTATTTTTGAAGATGAAGTGTCAGTTTTGACGATTTTCTCATTTTAAATGTTTCTAGAATTGAACAAAAAATCTAATAGGCTTGTAATTTGTTCTAAACGCATTCCTATAGCTTTTGTTTGCAAAAAAAAAAAAAATGATAATTACTTCTGCAATTTCTCTATTAATTATTTATATAAGTATTAGATAAAATATGATGCATAACTACCAATTTTGTTAAAATTTCTCAGTTAATGAGATAATAACATTTATCACGTGACAATTTGACAATATATATGGTTGTTTATGAGAAACTATGTAACATGCATGACATGGAAATTTGTCTATAGGGTGTATTGGTGGAATTTTTTTTTTTAGAAACCATAAATAAAAAAATATTTTACCAATCCAATTTGATTGCTTTGGTTTTAAAAACCATAAGAACCGAGATGTCATTTCGGTCTGAATTTTTTTTTTTTTGGGAACAAAATGTATTTCTGTCCGAGGTGTTTTCACAAGTTTTACCATCATTTTTTTAACAAAATATGTGAAAATGACTAGGACCAAAATGACATTTTGGTCCAAAAAAAAATTCGGACCGAAATAACATCTCGGTTCTAATGCTTTTTGTAAAAACTAAAGCAATCAAGTTGGTTTGATAATTTTTTATTTTTTATTTATGGTTTCTAAAAAAAAATCTCCACATGTGTTGGTGTGTGGATAACCAATCCTGTATTATACCATGTGTTGCGTACAAAAATTAATATGGGAGATTGAAATTTGAGTAAAGTGTACTACATAGAACAACTTGTTCCTAAAAATGTATTGTCTTATGAACTTCACCTTTCTCAGAGACCATCCATAAGGTTTTGCAGGTCAGGGTGTTAGGCTCAATTCTGATTTTAGGGTTGATGGATTTTCTGATTTTGCTAAATTTTTTTTGAATTTAATGTCAAATTTGCTCTCCTTTGCCAGTTCCGTACGAAAGTCACCACTAGTAAACCCCTGATTTCTAGTTGGGTACTTGAGCCTCTCCTTGCCCGTCTTTATCTGCACAGAGGTATATTACAATTTTTTATTTAATAACTACTTGATAGATAATATATATGTTATCTAGTTGTTATTTATTAATTCAATTGCCTTTAAAAATTCGAATCCAGGATAAGATTTCTGCTCACATATCTGTATTTTGTGCCTTACTCTTTCTACACGTCTTGAGGTATTTCTCTCATACTTTTTTAGTTCACAAAACTATATTCTAAAATCTAATTAATGTGCATGATCAATTTATATCGCATAACTAGTGTAGATGCACAATTTATTATATGGATATGCATATGTATATATTGTATACATATTTTTATATAATTACATTTTTTTTTGTTAATCTTGATATGTAGTACTAATTTTTCCATAACTTTGTAGTTAGACATCAGCACTGAATTTTTCTCGTGAATTTTTCCATGGTTTTTTTTGCTGATCATCTGCATTGTATTTCCTATACTTTATTGTATACAATACACTATGTTTTCTTTTCTACACTTTATCTCAACTATCACCGTTGAAGCAAAGCGAGGCATTCATGTAGTTTATTCCTAAGCTTAGACACTAATAAAAATATCTTACGATCCACTCTTTGTATCTCCATAGTTTTAGTTTAATCTGAAAATTAGTATGGAATAGCTGTTTTCAATGATGTACATGAGCTTATTTATGAATGACAATTATGGGGTATTAATCTGAAAAATTGTCAATCGACCTTTTTAGTTGTTTAATCACTTGATGACTGTACAACTAGAAAACATCTATTATGCAGTCAAAATGCCATACTGAAACTACTTTTGGAGTACAAATTGATATATACTTTTAAAATTGCTCTAATAATAGTTTTTACATGTTTTAGATATTATTTGGAGAACAAGTGTTAGTTTCGATGATGTCATCATTTTAAATGTGTCCATAAAAAATCTTATAGCTATTAAATTATTTTAAATACATTCCTGTAGCTTTTGTTTGAATAAAAATTGATAAATTCTTCCGAAAATTTCTCTAATAATTTTTAGTGCAAGTATTATATGAAATTTGATGCATAACTACCAATTTTGTTAAAATTTCTTAGTTAATCTCTGTATTCAATTAGATACATTTAATGAGAAAGTAATATGCATGAAATTTGACTATACGGTTGTATTGGCTGTGGACTGCTAGCTGGGCATTATTTGATTAAATACAGTTTGTGGGAAACCTATAAATAACATGGAAATTTGTCTATACGGTGTATTTGTAGTACTTTTTATTTAATATTTTATTTTACATTGCAGATTTGCAATTGCTGGGTGGAGCATACAGTTGAATTTGATCTGAGGGTGTATTCTGCACGATCAAACTGTTTTAATTAACCAAACAAGGATAGCAAGAGAGAGGGAGGAAATTCTTTTTGGTTGATTTTGAGAAAGTAGAAACAGAGATGGATGCCTTACTTTACATGTCTGATATGCTGTCAGACACGGGAAAACTATTTGATTTGCCAGACTTTAATCTAGGGGGGCTTTGGGAATACATGAAGAGCCAATATTTGAAGGATCTCCGTGTGGACAAACAGCAGGAGATAATTATGATTGTGCGAGAAACAGCCTCAAAAGTTGGAGAGTTAATAGGTGAGTTTGTTGAACATGCTACAAAGGAGTCCTCCAGCTCCCAGAACATGCTATATAGGGAGAAAATCAAAGATTTAATCAGTGGTATGATGGAAATGATTGAAAAAAGAGTAACTCTGCTCAATTTAAAAAACAAAGAAGAATATTTCGAAAGGATTGAAAACTGGCTCAACAAGATGGATACAAGAATACAGAATAATAAAGTTAAAAATATTGAAAACATGCTTCTTGAGGAAGCGGATATTTCAAACCACATAACACTGAATTGGGATGAGAGCGAAGCACTCTTCTTGAAGAAAGCTTTCCCAGATCTTTTTAACATGCAGAATGGTCATGAAAGGTGCACGTTTTATTACAAGTTACACCTGGAACTGGGAAAACTCAAGGGTATCATTCACAAGGCATGCAAAGAACAACCTTTGGCTGTTCTCCTTATAGGGGGGCTCATTTCGCTCAAACCAATGACCAACTACATCTGGAAAAGGGTGAAATATGATCTGGACGAGATCACAGGGCCTCATGACAAGATTACGACCGATCATATGGGGCAAATTTTAACCTACTGTTATAATGATTTACCTTACTTTCTTCAGTCGTGTTTTCTATATTTTGCATGTTACCCTATTGGTTTCGAGATTTCTGCAACCTCTCTAACTCAGATGTGGATTGCTGAAGGATTTGTCGAAGAAGAGGATAAACAGACTTCTCTAGAGACAACTGCAAATAAGTACCTCAACGAACTTGTTCAAAGGTATTCTCAATATTTCAAGAAATTGACATTCGGTCTTATAATTTATAGGTGATTATTAGATCTATGGTTTTCCTGTTGTAGCATAAATGACATTGCAATTAGTAATAGGATGGTTGCTATTTCAAACATTAGGTTGCGGTTTCCTAAAAAGAGATCATCAATAAAAATTAAATTTGCATGTTTTATTACAATAAGAGTATATAATTCTCTTTGGTCTACTTGATGATAAAAGCATTATTTTTTCTTTTTTATGTAAACTGAAATTTTTTGTTCTATTATGAACATATATTTGATGTTTATTTATTTTCCTTGTTGCGTGCAGGTCGTTGGTTTTTGTTTCCAAGAGATTAATCCTTGGCACAATAAAAAGTTGTCGATTACCTCGTTCTATTCATGAATTTGCCATCCAACAATCATCCATGGAAGGGTTTTCGGTTGTCAATCCAAATCCGAAAGAAATTGAATCCCAGTTCCGTTTAGCAATCTATCAAGACAATGAGAACCAATACACGAAGGTTAATCATATACGTTCTTTTTTAGCTTTTAATTGTGATAGAATTGTTCTTGGAAGTGCCATGCTCCTCAAAGTGTTGGCACTGAGGAACTCTACAATCCCAGTAACAACATTACCGGATATGATTTACCTACGGTATCTGACCTTGAGGGGTAGTAACATATCTAAGCTTCCTGAAAATATAGGAGACATGGAAAATCTTCAAACGTTGGATGTTAGAGATACAAGCATAGATACTCTACCTGAATCTCTATGGAATATCAAAACACTTCGTCATGTTTATGTGAAACCAAGCCCCCATATTAAAGGCCCATCCTCTGAAAAACATATAGACAACCTACATACCCTGAAAACAGTTGCAGCTCATGAGTCGTGGCTAAAAAAGTTCCCCCACTTCCTGATCCACCTTAGAAAATTAGCACTTTCAAATTGGAACAATCTAGATTGGAAATTTATTTCTAACCTATTGAGTCACATGGATAATCTGTTCTCAATGGCAATTATGGGTAACATTATACCGTCAGAGGCTCTTGACATAAGGGCATTTCCAAATCTCGAGACTGTGAAATCAGCTAAACTAGAGGGAGAATGGATTTGTAGGAAACTTCTCATAGATAATGTTAAATTTCCACCAAATCTTACAAAGCTCACCCTAACAAAATCCCGTTTGAAGGAAGACCCCATGCCGACGCTAGAGAGGCTACAAGCACTGAAAGTTTTGAGTTTACAAGAAGAAGCATACATAGGGAAGCAAATGGTTTGCTCCACAAATGGGTTTCCACAGTTACAGTTCTTAGAACTTTAAAAATTGGAGAACTTGGAGATTTGGGTGGTGGGAAGGAAGACATTGTTAAAGCTTAGCACATTGCGTCTTGTTCATTGCCGGAAACTCAACCAGCTTCCTAGGAAACTCACCCAGCTTCCTAATTTAGATGATATCAATATCATCGATGATAATGATGATGATATCGATGATTGAAATGCTCCATTCAATCTCTTGGTTTGATTTGTCTTGTGTGTTTGTGTGCGCGCGCGCATGTACTGTGTCCCTTATTCTTTATGTATAGTGTGCTCTTTGTATCAGTGTGTCAATTATAATACCGTATGTTGGTATAACATCAAGTAAATTAATGTTTTTAAAGGATATAATGTGTTCCCATTTAAATCATGGTATATTTACCCTTATTTTTTATTTTTTTTATTATGCATGCATTGTTTTTATTCTTAAAGTAACAAAATTTGCAAATAATCCATATCTGTGTACGAATTATAAGTTACAAATCCTTTTCTATACAAACAAACAAATTATACATATTTCAGGAATCATCTTTAAATTTTCCACAAAGTTTGTTTTCTTTCGGGGGCATTCTCATAGTCATTGGACCAAATTCAGTCCAATGTCCGGTCAGATTGATTAGCACGAATCTTGAAGCAGATCGAATGTCTCCGATCAGACATCAGACTAAATTTGATTACATATAATGACTAAATTTGATATAATGCACATTTTGATCAGATGTAGTTAGAATTTTGTAAGCACCAAACACCTGGATATGTAATAACCAAAATATGGTGCCCAATTAATTAACACCAACTGAGAAATCACCCAGGAATTTATTCCTCAACACTAATTAATCAACAAACAATTTTACACTAAAAAAATCCAGAAAAGCTATCAATCATCCATTATTTTCAGGCAAAAAATAAAATATAAACCATAAATAGAACAAAGTGCTAGAGAGCATAGGTGGTTTTAAATGGGCTAACGGACCCGGCGATTACGATCTTCTTGACCTAACCCCTGTGATGTCTGTGCATTTGCTATTCCCTCCTCATCTGAGAAATGTAAATTTCACTGTAGCAAAAAGTGAGATAATTCCAACGGTCATATTGACCATGTATTGTATATATAGCCACTGTAACAAAATCAAAAATACAACTTGTTCAAATTACAAAATTATTTCTGTCTCCTCAGCTTTGCATCTCTAAAAATAACATGGTATCAGAGCATTAAGATCTCTGACTACAAAAATCATAAAACAACAACAAAATCAGCAAAGGGCAAATGGCTCAAGAAGGGCAACACGAGGCTACCAACAATTCCTCCAAGCTCACAAATGCGTTGCTTAACGGCAAAAATTACCTTACATGGGCAAAGGCTGCAGCAAGAGCGCTTAGCGGCCGAGAGATGCGTGAATACATCACGGGAGACAACAAAGTGCCCGAAATTGTAAATCCGCTTTCGCTGACCGAAGCGGAAAAGAAAGCAATGAAAAAATGGCGAACTCAAAACGATAAAATCATAACATGGCTCACGAATTCTATGGAGCCGTCCATTGCGAAGCTATTCCTCCTTCCCGACACGGCTTTTGAGCTATGGCAAGCCGTAAAAGATATGTACGGGCAAGAAAACAATTATTCCCGTATATATCAGCTCAAATTAGAAATCCAACAAGAAAAACAAGGCACAAGAAAACACGTAGAGTACCTTGATACTCTTCAAAAGAAAAAAGATGAACTCCGGTTGTACCGGCCGGCAACCACCGACTTGGCAATAATAAGAAAACGAAAAGAAAAAGATGATATATTTGAGTACCTCGCGGGATTAAACCCGAGCTATGAAACCGTACGGGCTCAGATTATGAACACCGTCCCTCTTCTCTCTTACTCCCAAATCAAAAACATGATTCAACAAGAAGAAAACCGAAGAGAGGCGATGGGTGGTCCACAACTCACAGTCGAAGAAGGACACGAGATCCATGGCTTTGCAGCAGCGAAAAAATCAAATTTCTCCAAATCTAGCCAAAACCCTAGATCTCAAATTCACCCAAATCTCAATGAAATCAAAAAATGCACAGGGTGTAAGAAGGAGGGGCACACCCATGAAAATTGATGGTTTCTTCATCCTCATTTGAAACCAAAACATTGGAAAAATCAGAGCTCAGTTGGAGGAAGATGGGATCGGAATGAAGGCAGAGAAAGAAATGAAGGGGGGCGTGTGTATTTCGCTGAACCAAGCAGCTGAGCTGAACCAAAACGAATTGGTTTTGAACCAAGTCATATCAATTGCATTAATGGGCCTTTAGCAAGTAATGGGCCTGGAGCAAGTGTTTTCCACGCAGCAAATAATGCAGCTGCTAGCGGATCTGGAGCCAATACCTTTTTCGCTGGCGGGTCAGGTGCAGGCCGAAACGGGTCAGCAGAGGGAGTGGATCAATTGCAGTCCCTAATTCAGCAGATGTCCGTGCTGCTGACTCAACAAAATCAGTCTAAATTTTCTGGTATCTCTTCATACTCAAAAAAAATAAATTTATTAGATAAAATAATTATTGATAGTGGTGCTACAGACCATATGTTTGGTAACCAAGCACTTCTAAAAAATTTAGATATGACAAAAAATGACTAATTTGTCTTGCTAGCGAACGGTATGAAGGCTAAAATAAATGGTATAGGCGAAACTATATTTTGTAACAAAAAATTATTCAATGTGCTATATCTAGATACGTTTCCTATAAACTTACTTTCGGTCAAAAAATTAACACAAGAATTAAATTGCAACATGATTTTTTCTTATGAAAATGTTGTATTTCAGGACCGAGAAACCGGGACGAAGATTGGTGAAGGATTTCTTCAAAATGGACACTACTTTTTGAATCCAAAAAAATATTTTTGTGCTTCCGCTAAATCCATTGATATTGGACTTTGGCATAGAAGATTTGGACACCCCTCCGACAAGATTTTAAATTATATTTTGGATTGTAAAAATTTAAATTATGCTAATTGTGAAGTTTGTAAGTTGGCAAAACAAACAAAACTTCATTTTTCTCATTCCAAAAGTAAAAGTGAAGCTATGTTTGATTTAATTCATTCGGATGTATGGGGACCGGCCCCAATTGATTCATACAATGGATTTAAATATTTTGTTACTTTTATTGATGATTTTTCAAGAACCACTTGGTTATATTTACTCAAATCAAAAAATGAAGTGTTTAGTAGCTTCAAAGAGTTTTTTTATTTTATAGAAAATCAATTTAATGCCAAATTAAAAATATTTAGATCGGATAATGGAACGGAATTTGTAAACAAAAATTTTGAAACATTTTTTTAAAGAAAATGGAATTATACACCAAACCACTTGCATTAATACACCCGAACAAAATGGAGTGGCGGAAAGAAAAAATAGACATTTGTTGGAAATGACAAGAACCTTGATGTTTCAAAGCAATGTTCCTAAAATATATTGGTCGGATGCCATACTTTGCGCTACTCATTTAATTAATAGATTGCCAAGTTCAAAGTTAGAAAACAAAATTTCATTAGAAATCCTTTACCAACAAAAAATCACCTTTGATCATTTAAAAATATTTGGGTGTACAAGCTTTGTATATATTAAAAGGAAGGACAAGCTAGATTTTGTATCAACAAAAACTATTTTCTTAGGGTATTCACCTTTTAAAAAGGGGTACAAATGCTATGATCATATTAATAAAAAATTATTTATTTCTAGAAATGTTATATTTTTTGAAAATGAGCCATATTTCAAAAAAAAAGAAAAGAAATTATAGAGCTTAATCAAATCCAAATTGAAAGAATAAATTCGGTAACACCCTATATTGCACAAAATAATTTAGAAGAAAATGAAACAAGTGATGTTGAAGAAGAAATAGTTGATAATAATGATGGCATAAATGAAACCGAGGTAGAAAACAATTCGGGGCTTAGACGAACAACTAGGGTATCACAACCGTCAACTAGACTTAGAGACTATGTTACTTATACCGTACAATATCCTATACAAAATTTTGTTTCATATGAAAAAATTTTGCCTTCATACCAAGCCTTCCTTACCACCATAGAAAAAGAAATAGAACCAAAAAATTACCAAGAGGCCATTCAAAAACCGTCTTGGAATAAAGCAATGACAGAAGAGCTAAAAGCTCTAGAAAAAAATGAAACATTGGTAATTGTTCCATTACCAAAAAATAAAAAAACCCGTTGGATGCAAATGGGCTTACAAAATTAAATATAATTGCAATGGTATTATAAGGCAAGGTTAGTAGCCAAAGGATTTACACAAACATATGGCATAGACTATTATCAACCCATGAAAATGTATTGTGACAACAACTCTGCACGTCACATTGCTCAAAATCCCGTATTTCACGAACGGACCAAACACATAGAAGTTGATTGCCATTTTATTAGAGAGAAGGTCCAAGCCAAGGAAATAGAAACACCGTTTGTTCGAAGTAAAGATCAACTAGCGGATGTGTTCACAAAAGGATTGGATCCGAAGCAGTTTGAAGAAATCACAAACAAGCTAGGATTGCTCGATATTTACAATCCTAGCTTGAGGGGGGTGTTGAATAATAATCTCACAAATAGTATATAGATTAAGGGTTTATATGCAAATGTACAAAATAATTAAGTAGACAAAATAATTAAGTAGCTCACTGTAGCAAAAAGTGAGATAATTCCAACGGTCATATTGACCATGTATTGTATATATAGCCACTGTAACAAAATCAAAAATACAACTTGTTCAAATTACAAAATTATTTCTGTCTCCTCAGCTTAATTTGCATCTCTAAAAATAACATCTGCTGGAAGAGAATCTGATCCTCACATCCTTAGCACCGGATGGAGTACAGCTCGTCTTACATCATGCTCTCACTGCTGTACTCATGCAATTTGATGTGTGGTAAAGTTGTGCACTCAGGAGTTAGGCTAGCGTAGCCAGAATTTTATAAGATAGGGAAATTTTTTTACATATACAACTAGCGGTTGTGGATTATTGTTGTAAATTAACCATATCAATCAAATTATTTATAAATAATTCCAATATAGACCGAAGACTATTCAAGGATAGATAATTCTTTTTGAAAGTTACACAACAACTCGATTATAAGTAAACATGCATATGACTAGTCAACACTTGTCTACTTCTTTCAGGACTAGTCGACACTTACCTACTTCTGATTCAATGTGGCTTTGCCACCATAGCCCATGCAACTTTGTACTGCTACCATTTTCCTTCTCTCTTGATCAATGTTAATTAGCTAGTTAGAACATATTAAGTTGGATGCATGGCAAAACTAAGTTTCAATTCGGAGTCTTTGTTTGGTAAACCCTATGTCTGTTTGCATTTATAAAAGTTGACCCCTATGTCTGTTTGCATTGGCTTCAGTAAACATTGTGCATTTATAAAAGTACATCTCCATTTTCTTTTCCTTTTGCTCGGTATGAGACTAAGCCCTTGAGCCTTCGTGCTCCTTTGTTCTTATAAATTAATCATGATTTAAGGCTGTGGAGTTAACCTATTAGAATCCTTGTTGTGAATCAGAATATCAAATTGTTGCCTTGTTGCTTGTGAATCTAAGCTTCAAATTAGTATGCAATGTGAAATGGTTTTGATCTATTTATGCATATAATTTTTATGTATATATGTATACAAATTAGATTCACAATTTGGTTTGCAAGTACATATTTATATGGAGAATATATCTCGGATCAACCGTAAAGATTTTGAAAACTCAAATATTGAACCGTTGCACAGAGGTCCTCTATACTACGCGTAGCACTGTAGCCAACTCCATATATATATATATAGAGAGAGAGAGAGATGAGCTACGCTACTCTATAGAGTAAATCGCGTTGGTGCTCCACATCGCTATATTTTTATTTTGAAAATCTAAACAACCAATCCGAACTGTTCATCTTGTTCTCCATATTAATATGTGCTTGGAGACCAAATTTTACATTTTTTGAAATTTTTTTACTATTTAATAAGCATTTTTGAAAATTGCTGATTCATACAAGTATTCAAAATTAGTTTATCCAGAAGCAATAATAATGGTGTGGGTATCAGGGTATGTTATGTTTTATTTTAAGGAGTATATGTTTTATGTTCTCCTATTTTGTGTGATCTATTAGTATATTAATAAAAATAATTTGTACATAAATGATCCAAATTTTTCTCCTGTTCCGGACCTCAAAATCTTCAGGACCGGCTCTGTCAGTCTGTCATGGTCAATTGGTCATGCATACATAATTATATATTGAAATGCTGACTCATATACAACACGCGTCAACCAAAAATGTCTCTTTTTCTAATTCTCTACCAAGCAATCAACTTATAATTAATCTAAACAATTATAAGTTCAAATGAACAACTTAATTATATTGACTCCTATATTTATTTGACCCCTCTCTCTATCTCTGGCTCTTATCTATCTCTATATATATATCAAACCGGGGCAAACAAAAGTTTATAATACATTCAAAAGTAAAGAAAAGAAGAAAAAATGGGTGCAGAGAGCTGGGCAGGAATAGGCCCAACCATAGTAAGTTTGTTCTTCTTATATCCAATGGTGAAGGATCACATCCCCTTCCAACTCAGAGATTATGTGGACACTCTCTTCCACAAGATATTCTCTTTCTTCAATCCCTATACCAACATCACCATCCAAGAGCACCGTGCTGAGAGATGGCAACGTGATGAACTCTACACTGCTGCACAGGCCTACCTTAGCTCCACCTGCTCCTCCCAGGCCCGCAAACTTAAGGCTGAACTGAGCAAAGACAGCGACACCCCACTTGTCACCATCGACGACTATGAGGAGGTACCTGACACCTTCAAAGGCATCAAAGTTTGGTGGAAAGCCTGCGCGCAGTTTCAAAAGTCTCAAAATATCAGCTTCTACCCCCCGGCAAGATGACCGCAAGTATGTCACTATATATATGTTATATGTGTAATATGGTTATTACGGATCAACTTGCGCTATGGACTCATATTTCTATTTTCAAAGTTTAAACAATCGATTTGAACCATTAAACATGATCCATATATGACAACGTACTTGAAGACCAAATTTGCAATTTTTTTTATACATTTTTTAGTATTTTTTTTAGATAGGTAGAAAACCACTACTTTTGATCATTTTCATATGAAGATTATGTTGAATGGTTCAGATCGACTGTTTGGACTTTAAAAAGAAGAAATATGAATTCATAGTGCAGGCTAAATATGCATATGTATGATGTAAATTAATTTTCATAATTATTAACTGCATTCATTCAGTTTTGAGTAACTATAATTAACAACAACTTTTGAACAATTAATTAACAGGTTCTATCGCTTAACCTTCCACAAGCGCCACCGCAATCTGATCGAGGGCGAATACTTGAAGCACATTCTTAAGCAAGGTCGTGACGTGACGCTGCAAAGACGGCAGCGAAGGCTTTTCACAAACAGCCCAAGTAGCAATTGGTACGGCTACAAAAGTTTCCGTGTGGAGTCACGTTGCCTTTGAGCACCCCGCCACCTTCAAAACAATAGCTATGGACCCCGAAAAGAAGAGAGAGATCATAGATGACCTCGTCACATTCCGTGAGGGAAAAGAATACTACAAGGAAATCGGGAAGGCGTGGAAGCGTGGTTATCTCCTTTACGGCCCACCGGGCACCGGCAAGTCAACCATGATAGCCGCAATTGCCAACTTTATGGAGTATGACGTGTACGACCTTGAGCTGACGGCTGTCAAGACCAACACAGAGTTACGAAAAATCTTCATCGAGACAACCGGCAAGTCCATAATAGTGATAGAGGATATAGACTGCTCGCTCGACCTAACCGGCAAGCGCATGAAAAAGAAGAAGGAGAAGGACGACGAAGAGAAGGAGACGAAGAAGTTGCCAGGGATGGAGGAAAAGGAAGAAACGAGCAAGGTCACTCTTTCTGGGCTTCTCAATTTTATAGACGGGCTATGGTCGGCGTGTGGAGGGGAAAGGATTGTCATATTCACAACAAACCATATAGAAAAGCTCGACCCGGCGCTGATAAGAAGGGGCAGAATGGACATGCACATAGAGTTGTCGTATTGCACCTTTGAGGCATTCAAGGTGTTGGCCAAGAACTATCTTAGGGTTGAAAAGCACGACTTGTTCGACACCATAAAAACCCTTCTTGGTGAGGTCAACATGACCCCGGCTGATGTGGCGGAGGGGTTGATGTTAAAAAAATCAAGAAATAAGGATGCCGGTGCATGTCTTGAGAACCTGATCAAAGTGATAGAGGTAGCAAAAGAAGAGGCAAAGAAAAATGCTGAATTAGAGGAATTAGCAGCAAAACAAAAGGAGGAGATAAAATCCGAAGAAGAAGCCAAACAAAAGGAGGACAAATCCAAAGAAGAAGGCAAACAAAAGGAGGAGAAATCCAAAGAAGAAGCCAAAATTGAAGAAAAAGAATTAGCAACCACAGTAGATGGCATTAAGAGCTGATCAAAGTTTGAACTTGCACCTTTAAATAATTATAATTATATTAGGCTCTCCCTCTCCTTAATTAATTATAAGCTAGGGTAATTAAAAATAATAAAGACCAATGGACGAAGGAAATTAATTAAGTTACATATCATATATAACTTAATATGTTTTGTACTTAATTTGTCTTAATTACATGCATGTTGGAAATTACTAGGTAGTGCGATGTTTGTCGTTGCTGCTGTTTTTTTTCTCCTCTCTCTCTCTCTCTCTTTCTATATATATATATATATATGGTTGCTTTTGGGTATTGCTTGCTGTTAATTAATTGGGGAAATTGGATTCATGCCACTCCAAAATGGAGAAATTAGAAAAATGCCACCTCAAAGTTTTCGTTTTGCTAAATGCCACTCCAAATCTCATATATTAAGAAAAATACCACCCTATACAAATTATTATACATTTGTATTAAAAAATAAATAGAATATATTGAAGTTACTGAAATAACCTTAGATCCAAATTTCTTCTTCTCCTTACAAACGCGATTTGTATTGAAGTTACTGAAAACGCGATTTCAACAGAAGACTGTCAGTGAGCTCTAGGCAAGTAGCTATTGGAGAGCCTGGTCATTCCCTTCATTATTATTAAAACAAATTCGATATGCAAAAGTAAGGAACTAGCTTAAGTAGAAAATATTTTGTTGTATATGTAATGTTTTGCTAAATTTTGCTTCATAAATAAATGATCAGAGAAGAGGAGATCTCAGGCTATTGAAAGCCAGAATCCAACTGAATCGCCAGAAAAGAAACCTCCAACAAATTTGAAGAAAATGGAAAATATCCAAAATCTCTTACAGAAGCTCAAGCAACTAAGCTTATTAATGCCCAATTTGCCCAATTTCAATCCAATTTGCGAAATACCCAACAAAAACTGGGAGCAGAGGCGGACGACAGCACTTTTCCACGGAAGAGAAAAGATTTTTTATTTCGACGGAAGAGAAGAGATGCTCGTCGGTGAGGGTTTAACCATTTTTGGAGGATCGGATCGGACCCATAATAGGTGTAGAAATGAAAGGGCAAGGGTATTTTTGGAATATACAAAAATACTACTCAAAATACAACATATTATGTTTATTTTTTAATACAAATGTATAATAATTTGTATAGGGTGGCATTTTTCTTAATATATGAGATTTAGAGTGGCATTTAACAATATGAAAACTTTAGAGTGGCATTTTTCTAATTTCCCCATTTTGGAGTGGCATGAATCCAATTTCCCCTAATTAATTAGGCCGGCATTGAGCAAAATGCAATTTGTTTTCCTCAACTCCGGTTGTTTCTTAATTAAACAAACACTAGATAAGTTAATTAATTTACTGATGATAAATATATGAGTTTTAATTTGTTCTTTCATTTTTTTTCCGTTGGCGCTATTATGATATATAAACCAGCTTTGATCACATGCCCGTTTATTAGAGGAGTGAAAGGGTCAACGGTTGACCAAGTCAAATAAGAATGCAAATGTGATCAGGACTCAATTGCATGATGTCATGGAAATGATGCAATGTAGAGAGATCATGCATCGCTTGTGTAAATTAAATCATGCTTTTAATTATAATAATTGCGTAATTTCCAAGCACCCCCGTCCCGTCCCGGCCCGGCCCGGCTAAGGAAGTAGATTTTGAAACGATTCCTTATTATAAACCATATATATAGGGGTGTCAATGACACCCGTTTACCCGTTTACCCTACCCGTATCGTATTCGATAAGACGGGTATGGGTAAGGTTTTTTTTTCGTTAGTTTATTGGGTATGGGTATGGGTAAAGATTTTTTTTCGTTAGATAAACGGGTATGGGTACGGGTAAAGGTTATTTCGTACCCGTTGGGTAATGGGTAATTATATGAAATATATTATATATAAATATATCAATATTATATCCAATTTATTTATTTTTCTTCTTTTCATATTGTTGTATGCCTGTATCAACGCTAGAGACATATATATCAACGAATTCATTTCCTTGTTTTCTTTCTTATTCATCGTTATTGTCTTTTTCTCAATTCTACAAATGGAAATATTACATGTTTCAAAGAAAATATATCCCCACCTTATTTTCTGGCAATAATGTATTGTTTGGTCTAAATAAGTAATCCATTAATGTCAGCTCAGGTGTTAGCGTCTAAATTTTGCATTACATGTCAGCTTTCTCAAGGTTATACTATGAATATATATATTTAATAATTGAATGAGATGAAATGAAATGTTAGAAGAAAAAATGTAACAAATGACAAAATTGACCATATGCTGTCCGAACCATTATATTGGTATTTTCGTTATTCGCCCACTACCGTTTCGTTACCCGTTAATCATAACGGGTATGGGTAGGGTAGGGTAAGACAAATTCTTAACGGGTATGGGTAGGGTATGGGTAAGGTCAATTCTTAGTGGGTATGGGTATGAAAATGGTTCCACCCTCCCCGTATCGTACCCATTGACACCCCTACATATATATTTTTCTTCGTCTTTAATTTCTGCTGGAAGAGAATCTGATCCTCACATCTTTAGCACCGGATGGAGTACAGCTCGTCTTACATCATGCTCTCACTAGTACTGCTGTACTCATGCAATTTGATGTGTGGTAAAGTTGTGCACTCAGGATCGAGTTAGCGTAGCCAGAATTTTATAAGATAGGGAAATTTTTTTACATATACAACTAGCGGTTGTGGATTATTGCTGCAAATTAACCATATCAATCAAATTATTTATAAATAATTCCAATATAGACCGAAGACTATTCAAGGATAGATAATTCTTTTTGAAAGGTACACAACAACTCGATTATAAATAAACATGCATATGACTAGTCAACACTTGTCTACTTCTTTCAGGACTAGTCGACACTTACCTACTTCTGATTCAATGTGGCTCTGCCACCATAGCCCATGCAACTTTGTACTGCTACCATTTTTCTTCTCTCTTGATCAATGTTAATTAGCTAGTTAGAACATATTAAGTTGGATGCATGGCAAAACTAAGTTTCAATTCGGAGTCTTTGTTTGGTAAACCCTATGTCTGTTTGCATTTATAAAAGTTGACCCCTATGTCTGTTTGCATTGGCTTCAGTAAACATTGTGCATTTATAAAAGTACATCTCCATTTTCTTTTCCTTTTGCTCGGTATGAGACTAAGCCCTTGAGCCTTCGTGCTCCTTTGTTCTTATAAATTAATCATGATTTAAGGCTGTGGAGTTAACCTATTAGAATCCTTGTTGTGAATCAGAATATCAAATTGTTGCCTTGTTGCTTGTGAATCTAAGCTTCAAATTAGTATGCAATGTGACATGGCTTTGATCTATTTATGCATATACTTTTTATGTATATATGTATACAAATTAGATTCACAATTTGGTTTGATTTTAAAATGTAAAATTTGGTTTGCAAGTACATATTTATATGGAGAATATATTGAACGGTTCGAATCGACCGTAAAGATTTTGAAAACTCAAATATTGAACCATTGCACAGAGGTCCTCTATACTACGCGTAGCACTATAGCCAACTCCATATATATAGAGAGAGAGAGAGATGAGCTACGCTACTCCATGGAGTAAAACGTGTTGGTGCTCCACGTCGCTATATTTTTATTTTGAAAATCCAAACAACCAATCCGAACCATTCATCTTATCCTCCATATTAATATGTGCTTGGAGACCAAATTTTACATTTTTTTGAAATTTTTTTACTATTTATTAAGCATTTTTGAAAATTACTGATTCGATGGTTCAGAAAATTTTGTTGTTTTTTACTGTTCACAGCAAAACAACAAATTTTAAAAATGTTTAATAAATAGTAAAACAGATTTCAAAAAATGTAAAATTTGGTCTCCAAGTACATTTCAATATGGATTAAAAGTTGAGCAGTTCGGATCGGTAGTTTGGACTTTCAAAATGAAAATATGGCGTGGAGTACCAATGCGTTTTACTCTATGGAGTAGCGTAGCTCATCTCTCTCTATATATATATAGGGATGTGTTTTACTCTATGGAGTAGCGTGGAGTACCAATGCGTTTTACTCTATGCAAAGAAGGATTTGTTGGCACAGGTTGAGACTATTGGCAGTATCCATCACATCAATCTGGTGAGTATGATTTGTTTCTGTGCTGATAAGTTGAATAAGCTTTTAGTTTATGAGTACATGTGTAATGGGTCATTGTATCAATGGATTTACTGTAGAGATGGGAGAGTTCCTCTGGATTTGCCCATCAGGTTCAAAATTATAACCGACATAGTCAAGGGTTTATGTAATCTCCATGAGGAATGCAGGCAAAAAATTGTGCATTTCGATATGAAGTCGAAAAATATTATTTTGGACGAAAATTTTAATGCTAAAGTTGTTGACATTGGTTTAGCCAAGCTTATCTATAAAGACATTAGCATAATAATGACTAAAATACGGGGCACTCCTGAATTAGGCTCATAGCCTTTGCATCGGTGGACTAGGCTATTCTTTTAAGAATATGATCAATTGCTATATGAGGAATTATTATGTATTATAATAAGACCTACATTATAACAAATTCCGAAGGCTTTTCTATGTTGTCAGAATATTTATAATTTGTTAGATTTTCTATAATTTAACTAGATTCTCAACTCATGGTTTAACAAATTCTGATATAAAAACTAGAATGTTAAACAAGCACTTTCATTGTGAATAATATATACATTTTTCAACCTTGTCAAAATTGTCGAAAAAGGTGGATTCAGTACTGTGCTTGAAGGAAGATGGGGTGATGAGAGAATAGTAGTGAAACGTTTGGCTAATGTCGGACATGCAAAGAATGATTTCTTGGCAGAGGTTGAGACTATTGGCAGTATCCCTCACATCTATCTGGTGAGGATGATCGGTTTCTGTGCGGAGAAGTTGAATAGGGTTTTAGTTTATGAGTACATCTCTAATGGGTCATTGAATCAACAGATTTACTGTAGAGATGGGATAGTTCCTCTGGATTTGTCCATCAGGTTCAAAATTATAACCGACATAGTCAAGGGTTTATGTAATCTCCATGAGGATTGCACGCAAAAAATTGTGCATTTCAATATCAAGCGGGGAAATATTCTTTTGGACAAAAATTTCAATGCTAAAGTTGCTGACTTTGATTTAGCCAAGCCTATCGATAGGGACATTAGCATAATAATGATTAAAATGCGGAGCACTCCTAGATTAGGCTCATAGCCTTTGCATCGGTGGACTAGGCTATTCTTTTAAGAATTTGATTAATTACTAAATGAGAATTTTATTATGTATTGTAATAAGAGCCATATTGTAACAGATTTCAAAGCTTTTTTATGTTGTCAGAATATTTTTAATTTATTAGATTTTCTATATTTTAACTGGATTCTCAACTCTTGGTTTAACAAATTCAGATATAAAAAACTAGAATGTAAAACAAGCACTTTGAGTGCGTATAATATATATACATTTTTCAAACTTCTCAAAAATGTCGGAAAAGGTGGATTCGGCACTGTGTTTGAAGGAAGATGGGGTGATAAGAGAATAGCAGTGAAACGTTTGACTAATGTCGGACATACAAAGAAGGATTTCTTGGCAGAGTTTGAGACTATTGGCAGTATCCATCACATCAATCTGGTAAGGATGATCGGTTTCTGTGCAGAGAAGTTGAATAGGGTTTTAGTTTATGAGTACATCTGTAATGGGTTATTGGATCAATGGATTTACTGTAGAGATGGGAGAGTTCCTGTGGATTTGTCCATCAGGTTCAAAATTATAACAGTTAACTAATTAAAAACTATGAACAGTTAACTAATTAAAAATTTCATGCTACATATATATATAAATGTTGTCGTCCATGGCCTCTCCAAAACCTGGACGTATACGGTATACGCACAGACCATGATCAGGTTAAATTTAGTTAGGATAGAATGCATGATTAAATAAATGTCAATGGTAGAATTTAATTAGGATAGAATATATTATAACTTGTCATTTGTGTGCAGAAAATGAATCATGAAAAGATGTAAAGACTATATATATATTTCACTTCACCATCAAATGTATTAATGTCAGTGTCCCTTTCCATTCTTTTCAGTCCTTTCTTGTTTCCATTCTTTCCATTCTTTTCAGTCATTTCTTATTTCACTTCACTATCAAATTATTTCACTTCACCATCATATTTTTTGCTACCCCTAAATACTTCTATGGACTAAAATTTTTTAGGGATGCTTCTATGGACTAAAATTTTTTAGGGATGTTTCTATGGACTTAAAATTTCACTAGAATTTTAATTGAATTAATCAGAGCCGTTGATTCCTTAAAGAGTAAAATAGTATATGATTTTTATTAGAGAAAAGCACTGCCACTAGAGACGTTCAATACCCTTTCTTCTCCCTAGCTATATGGGTTTGATTTAAATATCCGACCCATAACCGAACTTGATCTGATACCCGTATAAAGTAATCAAATCTTAGCTAGAGAACCCACAGATCGGTGAGGAGTCCAAAAACTTTTTCTCAATGAAGGAGCTAGGAGAAAGTTATGCATATAGATAAATGAAAAATTAGTAGGGTGCTAGCTGTAGCAACTTCAATGCCTTGTATATATGTCAGTTGCACTTTTTTCTTTCTTCCTAGAAGAGATCGATGTTGTCTGTCCTTTCAATATTTCATTTGAGACCCGCCTTGAGGTGAATGCATATCCTCTGCATTAACTCAAAAAGGAATCTTTTGAGTTAATGAATCTCAACCGTTTGATTTTAAACGGAGCCAATTCGGCCTCCGTTTATGATATAAGGGGTCCTTTAATATTAGTGCGGATGTAGTATGCACGAATCTTAAAGCAGATCGGATGAATAAGATTCATTAACTCAAAAGATTCTCTTCTGAGTTAATGCAGAGGATACGAATTTCCTTGAGGTACCATGCACTGTACTTGGTATGTTTTTGTTGCCATCATTGTTAGCATCGTGTAGACCTTGGTGAAGCAGGGGACTGACTCTGTTTATTTACTTGTTAGCATCTTTACTAGCTTGGTACAGCTCCAAACCAAACCAATATTAATGAAAAGAATAATATGACATAAATAAGTGTTTTGTTCTATATATTGTTTTATACAATTGAAAAAACAAAGGATTAAATTCTTGTTACTTACATAATATGTAAATAATTACAGACGCAAAGCGAGACTGTTTTCTAGTATGAATAAAATTGTCAGTTGTAGTCAATTTGTGATAACTGATAATATATATTTTTAAATATTGTTAAGTAATCATAACCCATAATTAAATATAATTAAAAAAATATGTGATTCGTATTTGTTAGTTGCTACACATTGACTAAATAATTATGTACTTAGGATATTTTATTTATTATTCTTAAATGATAAAAGGTTTTGTTGTTTGATTGATTTTGAATGTTTTGTTGGTGTAAATGTTTTTTAAAGACTTTTTTATTTTTTTGAGAGACATAACGGGTGCGGGTAGGATAGAATAAGACAAAATTCATCATAGTATTAGTGTGGATTTAGAATAATAGAAAGTTCAATTAGAATAATAGTATTGAAATTGTAATCTAAAAATTAAAAGGAAATGATCTGCTACCTAACTATTGATGAGATTTTGTTCCTGTCGTATGTATTTGTATGTTTTATATAATTTGGAAGATTATTCCTTTGTGCAAGATTAAATATGTTTTTTATGGACATTTTCCAAATTAGTTTATTTTTCTAACTAATTGGGACATTTTCACTCTCCTCCATGCAAATGGAAAGGAGGCACGAGGCAGCACACGATAGACAAGTGACAAATAAATTATTCGGGTTCGGCGAGGTCAATATTCGTAATTCAGAAATAATTTGGGTATATTTTGGGAATGATTTGGAATTATTCGTACTAAAGATCTCAGTCCTGCAAGAAAGCAAAAAAAAATATGTTCTGGGAAAATTCACGAATAATTCGGGTTTAATTCGATTAAAGTTTAATCAACCGAATAATTCGACGTTCGATTTTGCATCACTAAAAAAATAAATTATTCGGATTTAATTCATGAATCTCGTGCCTCGTTGTGAGGCCTTTTGATCGAAAACAAAAGAGTCATTATTCTGGTGGAATGAATGAGAAAATCCAAACAGTGATCTCCTGCCTCGTTGTGAGGCCTTTTGATTGAGTTATTCCTGTATATGATTTTTCTATTTTATTTTCTCTTTTTGATTGAATTATTTTTTTTATATTTTCCGCTGTCTCCCTGCTTCAGTGTTTATTCTGGCACTGATGTTCGCTTTGAGGTTCGGTTAAAACTTTTTTTTTTTCCTTTTTTTTCCATTTATCTGGGTGTGTGCCACTGAGGTTCGCTTCTCATTACTTGATCTATTACTATTTTGTAATTCTTATTGAGGTTTTAAAAATGGTGGTCTGATAGAATTTTGCAAGATACTAGGCTGTGGAGTCAATTCTGCTGAGATCCGGTATGTGGAGAGCAACTTGGTACATGGTACTGGTACATGTGGTACTGGTACACGGTACATGATACTGGTGCGCACTGTTAAGATAGGATTTATTTTAAGCTGAGACTGGATGTAATTTATTTTGTGCACAACTTGGCAGCCCCCGTCTGGTTATCAAAAAAAGGATAAGACAATTATGTTAAGTCAAATATCAGTAATCATATCTCAGTAATCATTTACTTTTGTGTGTGATGGATTTACAAAAAGTGTAATGTGTAAACCTTTTGAGGACACTTATTTTTTCTTTTTTGTAAATGCCTTTTCTTCTTGTGTTTTCTTTTTGCTTTAAATTCGTGTTTTTGATAATTTGTGTATGTCCAACTAGAATGGTACTAGAGCAACTCGGAACCAATATACTTGTTAAAATAAATACATTGAATAATAAAAAAAAAGTTGGCTGTCAGAACAGTTGAGGAGGTGATGCTATAATTGTTTCTGGTTGTTTAATGTAATTCATTTTTATTTTATTTTTTTGTTTTAATTTATCCGCACTTGAGCGACCTCATAACGATTTTTTTTTTTCTTTTTTTTTAAGATTTCAAAGTCCGCCTCTTTTCTAATGACGAACCACATTTGAGTGAATTTGATTGCAACTACAGTTTAAAGAAATTAAAATTCAATTTGTTGTAATTTTTTCTTTTTTAATTTGCAAGAATTCACCATTTCTTTTTTTAGTGGTTCTTTTTTGGATTGGAAATAGCTACTACAATTAAATTTCGGTATGGTTATATAGGTTTTATCCTTAAAACATTATATAGGTTTTACACCTTTTGAAATAATGTCAATTCAAACATCTTAAATTCATTTTCAAGAAAATAGATACTTTTTCCCCCCTTTATACCCAAGTTTCCCATTTCAAAACAGATAAATGAATAAAAGATATAATTTGATCAAGCAGCATGTGAGACTTGGTGATGCCTGCGTAGAGGGCGAAACTACAAATCTTTTTTTTCTCAGTAAAAACTGTAGGAAAACATAATACTACAATTACTCTTAAGATAAGAAATATGTATTAAGCCCTGCAAAATATGAAAAGGTGTTTAACATCCATGCACAATACAAACATCCGTAAGTAACTCGGCCATAAACCAATTGTTACCAAACCAAACCGATAAATTACAACTTCAACTTTTGATCAAATTCTAAAACAATCCGAAACCAATTGACATTTCACAAGCACCTGACTCACTAACACATAACACAAAGCAACCAAAATGCAATTGACTTGAACCGGACTGACCAATAACCCAATGAAAACTGAACCCGATTGACTCAAGACAGAATTAACGTGACCCCCCACTGATCTGTAACGCGAATTGACTGGAACTCTGGCAACTTAGACCTGACACCAGACCCACACCCGAAATGACCAGAACACCACATGACTCAACCTGACCTTGAACTGCCCTGTCATACCTGATTGCCACCGATCTGTTATTTTAACAACATCGAGTACGGTCTCAGGTTTTGGTAGAAATTCAGGTTAAGATATACATTATACTAGAAAACTTACAGCCAGAGAACCAGCAGATAGCCTGACAGGTCCAAAACAATCTGGGGTAGTAGTAGGAGGAGGAGTAACCTACCTAAACATAACTGAGAGAGAAAGTACAAGGAAAATAACAACTCGGCAGCCACTGCCAAGCATTTCGAGAGAGAGGAGAATACCATCGGGCGATAAACCATTCTGCTTATGGGGATGTTGTTCCTTAGTCTCAAAAAAGCACTGGCAGGGGAGATGAGCCCCTTGTTCAAGCGATCTTCGACCCTCAAAACCACACTCCGGTCCAGAATACCATTGGAAGAGAGAAGAAAAAAGTGGCCGGATCTGTGTATAAGACGAGGTAAAAAAAACTATTTAAGAAACCATGAAGCAATTTAAAAGCGACCGCAAAAGGTATGCCCATAAAAATCTACATTACTGCTACTGTTCTGTCTCCACCAAGAAGTAACAACATACAAACACTATTATTTTATATGGTGTAAAGTTGTTAAACCATGATGTGTCTGTAGAATACCAAAATTAGCTCCCAATGCACCAAGAAAGGCAAAGTGGAGAAACTTAATTCCCACAAAAAGTAAGGTCAAGAAACTCTAAATGCACGTTTGCTCCCTATACATACCATTTCACTGGTAATATTGGCCACTCAGATTTTCACTAGTATCTAGAGAAGAGAAGGAAAATTACACAAGGAGGTGGTAAGGTGAGAAACAGAAAAGAACCTGATGTTTACTCCTAGGGTGAAATACGAGTTGCCCTTACCACGCACTTTAAGTACCTCATCTGCATAGTAGTCTTCAGTGTCATCCTCTTTCTTTATGGAGTTACGCAAAGGAACAAAAAGAAAAGCTTAGTTATATTGTGTTTAATCTGTGTTGTACATACTCCTAATCCATTTTTGTTTGAGTCATATTTTAGATTTATTTAGTTATACAAATGAAAGTATCAGTATCTCTAACAGTTGTATTTGGATGAGTTGATATTTATTTATGTGTTTTTAACTTTTATGGAACTTATATATTGTTGCCAAAGGGGATATAATTTGGGTTTAGTCAAACATGCTTCACATACCATTCCTAACAAAACCACATCTTCGGGACCGCAGCAAATCTCAGCATTTCTCCTCAACTCTTCGTGAATCTCAAGCAACCTTGTGTGTCTATTGCATGCAATTGCCCTAACAAGAAGCTTCTCCACATCTATACAGCTCTGGTCAATTGTAAGTGTCGCCTCCTTATTACCAGTAAGCGGGTCCACGATAAATGACCCATGGACACACCTGACTTGCCGATCTGGCCCCAGCTCAATCCTCACAAAAGGAGCCGGACTCCCTGGCTCCCTGCCTCCATTTTCAGTATCAAGCCAGTAAGTCAACTTCAGCCCGGGTATCTCTAACCCAGAGAACTGCAACTCAGAATCCTGACCTAACTGTATCATTGTTTTGCCACCTATCTCACCAGTCTGACTACTGTCTGAGATCAGGTTAAAGCGAATTACATCTCGCCACCTCCCTTGACACAGTATCTTCGCCTGCTTTACTATGGTATCCATAACAAGCATGACACACAGCTCATGAAGTATCGTGTAGAGGATATTAAACGGGTTCTCTGAAACCGCCATGCGGCGCTCCAAGTCATCACCAAGTGCATATCTACGGGATGTTTCAAGCTTTATAGGCCCTGTCTTCTCACCTACAAGTAATTCCAGATGCAGGATTCGCCAGAGATGCAAGTGGCATCGGTACCCTAGTGTCAAAAGTACCTTGAATTCTCCATCAACCCGAAGGGTGACGATTCCATCAGAGACTGAGATGTTAGACACTTCCTTTGGGATAACAGTATCTAGAAGTTTCGACCGAACAAGGGTGCTAAGTTTCTTCAGTGCCGGTTTCAGCTCTGCCTCCGGAAGAGTGCTCTTTATGCCAATATCTTCTATGCATTTGGGAAGTCTGCTGTATCCACCTGTAATCAAATACATCCATTAATTGTTTCATCAATTATCAGATATAGATCTGTTTAAAAATTGCTGGTGTGTGACTTGAAGGTAGCTAGTTAATACCAATATCACCAATCTAGTTAATTTATGCTTGTCTATTGCCTTGGAAGTAGCTAATCAATACCAGTATAACGAGTGTTGTACTACTATTCTTTGGTACAGTTCGTACTGGTGAGGTTGGAGCTAAGTCTAATAAAAAAGGATATCACAGGAAACTTTCTTGTTTAGGCCATGGCAAGTACCTATTAAAGTAGGCTAATACCAGTACGATAGTTTCCAGTACTATTTCTTTCTCTAAGCCAATTATCACATGTATTAAGTTACCCTCCTAAATTCAAGTACTGCTCATGAGAGGCACTCCAAGAAAGAACATTAAAAGAAATGAATAATGTGACATTTTATATCACATTATATTCCATGGAAGTTTCAATTGTGGGTTTCTTGTGCATCTTGAAGCAATAGTATATACAAAGAAACAAAAGCTTCACCATTTCAGATTTGAAATGAAGAAGAAAGTACACATTCAAATCACAGTCCCATTCAATAGTACACATCCTAACCGTGAAATGAGGAACAATACCTGTACGAAAGACCTCAATGGCAGAGGGGATGTCGTGAATGGGGTGTGCGGCATGCTGAAGCTCTTTATGCACAAAAAACAGCAAATCAGCTGCCCGAGTAACATAGAGGCCAAGCAGGTGCTGCCTGGTTTTGTCGATGAACCTGAGAAGATCGATTTTCATCTCATCATAAGATGGTTTCCGGCCGAGCTCGTCCCCCTTCAGGCTCTTCTTCATAAGCTCCTTAAGCGACAGGTACGATTCCTCCGCCACTCGCTGGACCAACGCCATGAACTCCACTGTCTCGCCACCCACCTCCATCCTGTCAAAATATCCGAAATTGAAGAAGAAAAGATCCAAAACCCTAGTTTGTTTGTGCCGCTGAGAGACATTGAAGCTCGTGTCGAACCTTAGAAAATTGCGAGACGTCACCAGTTTCTACTAATCAAGTCAAGCAGCTGAGTTTCTCAGCGGTGCCTCGCGAATCGCTATCAGAGGGAAAGGCTGATTCTTGTTTTTGATAAAACGATTGGAATTTGGAGGGAAAGATTGATTCTTGTTCTTTGATAAAACGATTGGAATTTGGAGGCTGATTCAGCTCAGGTACCTGACTCAACACAGGTGAAATGGAAGGTCCAGATTTACTCTCAGTCGGTGCCTAGATATTTGGAATGGCGCATCAGTGTTATTTGTGCTTTGAGATTCGTGCCAAGTTAAAATAACGATCTGGGACCATCCGTTCAATTGTACTAAGTCAGGTAACCTGAGGGGGTTTGATAGAATTCAGATAATATAGAATGTAATTTCACATAGTTGGTAATAACTTCCAAAATACCCTGCAATTTTCGCTATTCCTAATACCCAGAGAGAAAAATTATAAAACTAAAAATATAGCCATATAGGTCATGCAGAATCTGACCGCAATTTGAAATACAGAGCAAAAAGATACTTGCATCACATATTTTATTCTATGTTAAAACCAAAATATTTTTATTATTTTTTAGCTATAATTTGTTAAAAATGTCAATTTTTTATTATCATAAATTCCCCCTTTAATAGGGGCGGAAGTGGAATTTGAGTGTGAGGGGCTATGTAAAGTTAGGGAGGCTAATACATATAAAATTAAATTAATAAGAAAACTAGTTGATTAACTCTCCCAAAATTTCATTTCTTCTACCGTATCTAGGTACTTGATAATAAAATTTTGAAAAGTTGGAGTAACTTAGCACCCCAAGCTAAGCCTATGTTCCGCTCCTGCCCTTTAATATATTACAGAATTGTGAATAGCGAAAGAAATATGTAATTTTGAAGTTTTTTAGGATTATACATGAAATCTCTCATTTAATGTATTGTAGAATTATGTTGAGTAAATGCGTGATTTTTATAATTTTGAAGAATAAATATGATATTATAAAATTTTGAGGGGGAAATATGTAATATTTAATTTTTTGAGAGAGATACATATTACCCCTTAAAAGTAAACTCATTAAAAACTGCAATATATTTTCAAATATAAGAAACAAAAAAGTAATTAGTTGATTCATGGCTTCATGCTACACTTGTTAAATAAAACAGCCCTTTTGAGTTCTTTAAATATGAAATAAATCAATTTATAAATGAAAAATCAGATAGTATAGGTACACATTTTATCACGAAATGTTAAATATCACTGAAGACCCAAACAATATATCTAAATTATTTTCGTTTGACATTTTTTTTTGTTCATTAATTTATCAAATAAACTTTTACATTTATTTGGTTAATTGTAGAAATTTGATTTTAAAACATTGCTGATCTCTTCTCTGTAGTCCTTTGGTTAATTATCTATTAATTCTTATAATTAAGTGTCAAAATAAATTATTATTGTTGCTTGAAAGTTTAATGTCAAGTCAAACATTGTTCCGTAATCTTGAACAAACACATGCAATAAACTCAATTTGAATTATCAATTTTGAAACGAACGATTCTGAATTTCTGATGTTTAGATCACGAGAAATGGTTTGGACTGCCGATGGGGTCTGGAGAAGAAGAGGTAGGAGAAGAAGGGAGGGTATTTTAGTCATTAATTATTTGGAGTGACAAAATTAGAAATTAATGAAGTTTAGAGTGGCATTATTACAATTTCAAATTTCGGGATGACATTTTTCAAATTTGAAGGTTTTGGAGTGGCAAATAACCAATTTTCTCAAAAAATAATAACAATAATTATTAATTGTTCTTATAATTAATAACTTGTTTCTACAGTGCAAATATACTGGGGTTGTTATTGACGACAAAAAAACAAAGATGGCTCGTGTGTAAGACATCAGAGGTTTTGGTCTGATGACCGAATTAAATGAGTAAATTAATTACTGACCTTGCCTTAATAGATTCCCTATTAAAAATAGCAGAACAGTTATTATATTCTTAAAAATAGGTTTAATACATGCGCAATATAAAAAGCACTATATATATATCAAAGAACATGATAAGTTTGTATACGTCAAACTTTCCATAAATGGAAATTCTATTAAAACAACATAGAGTACTATTTCAGGAAACAAACAATTTTAGATGATAAATTTACTTTCCATAAATATAATAAGACTAACTTTTATTTAGTTATATATTGAGGAAATATACATGCGCAGTTTAAGGAGCACTATATATTATCAAAGAACATGATAAGTTTGAACAGGTCAAACTTTCCATAAATGAAAATTCTATTAAAACAACATAGGCGCGTCATTAGTTTCTGTACACATCCAAATAATTATGCCATCTATATATGAGTTTTAGATGCATTCCAAAATTAGAGAACTATATATTTCAGGAAACAAACAATTTTAGATGATAAATTTACTTTCCATAAATATAATAAGACTAACTTTTAATTAGTTATATATTGAGGAAATATATTCATATAACATTCTTCTCTCTACACACCAAAACTAAGGTATTCGGATAGACAACCAACTACACATTTCTTGTCCCTGAGATGACTTCACACAACATGCTACGACCATACAATTTGCCTTCGGTTCATCAATGGTACCCATCATATGGAGCATATGTCATACCATCACCGTACATGGGAACTACACCACACCCATCATATGGGGCAATTACTGCACCTCAGCCCTTGTCGCCTTATCATACACGCCCACAATATCTACCTTATGTTCCAGCCACGCATTATAGTTTAACCTCACCGCAACATCATCCCGTCACAACAGTTCCAATTGGTCCTCGTCCGTCAAGTATACCTGGGTGGCAGCGAAGTGCCAACATACCTCCAAGGCAAAACCGCGGCTACGTACCGTCAAGGCAACACCGTGCCAACATACCACCCAGGCAACGCCGTGCCAACATACCACCAAGGCTGAGCCGGAATTACGTGTCAGTTATGGAAGGTGGTTCACCTGCTCTTTCTTATGCAGATATGGTGCAACCACAGCCGTCAGGTGAACCTGAGCTTGTGATTGTTGACCCACCAACTCAGGTGCTAGAGATCGACAACGTGATTCAAGGTGGTGGCACCCCTGCTGCCGAACACGCCATCGAATCCTTGCCATCTGTTATAGTTTCGTTGGATGATGACGATGCGGATTGTGTTATTTGTTTCGATAAGATGTGCTCGCACAATGATAAAGACGTTACAAAGCTGCCATGCAACCACCATTTCCATAGACAGTGTATCGTGCATTGGCTCAGCAGCAGCAACACATGTCCCATTTGTCGATTCATGCTCGCCACCGATGAAACAACACTTCAAGCGTGAGGATAGTTTGCGGGTTAGCGGGCTGCTTATGTGTGTTTTTTGTGAATTATTTAGTTTTATGTAGTTTAATGAACTCTTTTGTTTTCATTTCCATGCGCTATCAATGCAAATTTATAATTTTATATGTGTAAATTATGCATTGTTTTAATATTTGTTTCAATTTCTATGAACTGAATTATTGTGAAGGTTATATATATATCCCCAATTTTTCTTTAGTATTACTGAATTTTTTTTGAAAAGGAATGAGGGTCTAGCCCTCATTTTGTAGTATTACTGAATTTTTAGTTAGCAAAGTGTTCTGTTGTGATATGATGGAAAATAATAGTTCCAGATGCAGATTTGACAGCTTCTAGAGAGAGAGACCAAATAAATTTGGAAAAGGTTGAAAGAAAACAAGGAGTTCAAGTGTGAGAATATCGACAGACCTCACAATGAGGTGGCCAATTAACATTCTAGCAAAAAGAGGGAGGATTGAAGAATGGAATTATACTGGCCTGGTATTCGTCTCCAATTAATGTTTCCAGAGACATTAAATTAGATTTCATGTTTTTACTGTTTGTTTTGGCTTGAATGTAATTGCCTAAGGCGCTTCAATGGGCATCAAACTGAAGCCATCCGATTTGCATTAACATTCGTGCTAATAACTCTATAATTTGCACTGATCAAATTTGCACAAATCTTAATACATATCGGACAGCTCCATCCACAAAGCAATGACCAAACATGACCCATTTGGGTTTTAAATTGAATCATCTTCAGTAAAATAAATAAGCTGTTGAGAAAGACGAACTTCATCTCTTCTACTAAAGCCCATAAAAGAAGCCCGCTGTTTTGATAGGCTAGGAAACTATCTCCTCTTTTTAAAAGCATGGCCCCAGAAACATATTTGATGTATAGATGATTTTGATGCGGATAAAATTCAAATGAGAGGAAAATAGCCAGGGAAATAAACTTGTCTCCTTGTCTCTTTTGATGCGGATAACATTCAAAATTAATTAGTCTCCTTATCTCTTTTTATATTTAACACATAGATGTCATGATCCGTCAAAAGCTGCGATTAAAAGATAAAATTTTGGATTCAATATTAACCCACCTATTAAATTGTATGCCTTCTTTTGATTTGTCGTATCTTTTGTAATGTTTGTTTACGTGTAAAAGTCTAAATTTATTTAGATGGAAGCAGATCACCTGCCCCCTCAGTCACTGCGGGGTGGGGTCGGTTTAGGGTGGGTGGGGCCGGGTTTAGGGTTTAGAGTTTAGGGGGGGCCCACTAACAGTGACTCTGGGGGCAGGAGATTCGATCCCTATTTAGATACGTGATTGCCATAAGTTTATTTAGTTTGTCTTATGTTAGTCTTGATTTATTTCTACTTTTTATTGTCATGATTGATATTTACCATTTATGTTGCCTTAATTAGTAACGATGAAGTTAACGCTAAATACTCTACTAATTCATTAATCTATGTAATTAATTCTCCTAATCTCCCTTGCCCCTAGCTCTTTACACTTGAGTTGTTTTCAGCCGTTGATCCCTCTCCTCTAGTCCTCTTTTATCTTTTTCTTCGATTTTGTGTGCAAATAATTTTATGACTGGATTTTCTGCGCATAAACACTGCGGCATATGGTACAGCGTTTTCAATTCAGTCATATCATAGACGTGTGCAACTGATTCGCTACACTATACACACCAGGACAATGAAATCACCGACCTATCTATCTATGTTTTGGCTGTGTTAAAGCGCTCATATATTTATGTCATCTGTTGCACGCAAGGGGATTGATTGTGCAAATCAATCTACAAAGATATATGACGGGCAACACTGTATAATGGTTTGTACAAATTTAACTCGGGCACTTGCCCGACTTTTTATTGTTAATGTTGTCCCTAAAAAAAAAAAAAAAATTTTATGTGATATATTTTAAATAGTCAACACCGTAAAAACAAGCGAGTATTTTATGAATTTGTATCGTTTACGATAACTCAAATTTAAATTATTGTATAAAATTTTTTGACAGTCTGATTCACATCAGCATGAATATTAAAAGAGACTATTTGAATTTTAAAATTTTGATCAGAAAGTCCGAATTTCAAATTTAAGATACATAAAGAATACAAACTCTTATTTTATCATGTAGATGAATTAACAAATTACTTAATTACTTGTGTCATAAATTCTCCTTTTTCACCTCTTTATTTTTTCTCCGAACTTCTTAAAATTTTTGCTAATTTTCTATTGAAGATCTTTGGAACAAAATATGAAATATATGTTTTTTTTTTCTTGTTGAAAGCCCGTAGATGATATTTCATTAATCAAGATAAAACCAGTTACATATTGTTTCGTACTAGTACATACAATATTTGTACCAATACTTACATTGTTACAACTGAAATTCCTTTATGAAAGTAGACAAGAAAAATCAAAAAAAAAAAAAAAAAAAAAACAGAACCAAGGGTTACTGTGCTCAGAGAATCAAGATGGTAATGTGCGGAGTGGATTATGATAGGCATAGGGAATCTTTTAATCAGCTTGTTTTGATCCTGACTCTACTTATTATTAACGAGTTTAAATTTAAACTCGTTACCACAAGTAAATGAAGCTCTTTTTTTTATTTTTTATCACTCATTAGTCATTATGCCGACTTGTGCTATAAATGAGGTGCCAAGTTTACAACATCAAATATAATTTGATGTATAAAATTGCCGACTTGTATAGTTGTATGTGTGCGGCCTTTAAGGCGCTCCCAGTCATAGTTACAAGATTCGCAAATTAAATTTAAATAATTCGTTTTTGTTTGTGATGTCGAACTGAATGTCGAATTATTTGGTTGATCAAAGTTTGACCAAATTAAATCCGAATAATTCGCAAATTTTACGAATTATTTGTAAATTTTTCCCATAACATATTTTTTTGGTTTTTTTTTTTTGCTCTCTTGTATGACTGAAATATCTAGTCCGAATAATTCCGAATCATGAATTTTTGACATCACCAAATCGAACCCAAATAATTCATTTGACACTATGCTTGTTATTAATGAGTTCAAATTTGATATAGTATTCAAATTTAAACTCGTTACAATAAGTAAATGAAGCCTTTTTTTTGTTACCTTATTACTCTTTCCAATTTTTTTTTTTTTTTTTACTTTATTACTCATCAGTCATTAACTCATTATCATAAGATGGATGTAAAAAACTAAATTGCCTGACTCGGGGTGTAGTAGGGGATCAGTATTATATGTGCTTTGAGATTCGTGTAGAACGTATTTAAACGGTTGGGATTTTCAAGAAAGTCACGCAAAGTTTGAGATATCTCAGAGAATACGAATTCCCAAGTTTCGAACATCAATTTGATTTGAATGTATGAAATTGCCGACTTGTACCGTTGTACGCGTGCGGCCTTTACTTGAAGGCGCTCCCAATCGTTCGTTGCTCTACCAAGTAAATTTATGACATGCGGGTCCCAGTCGCAGAAATAACTCTGCCTATCTTCTGTGGCTCCACTTGGAGTACATGGGTGATGGAGCTTGCAAAAATAATATTTATAGGCATACTGACAAATTCATTATTCAGGTTCGGTTCGAGGAGATCAAAAATTCATGATTCTAGAATAATTCGTATATTATTCGAGAATGATTCGAAATTGTCCGCACCAAATATCTCAGTCATGCAAGAGAGTAAAAAATAAAACAAAAATTATTCAGGAAAAATTCGGGAATAATTTGTAAAATTCGGAAAAAAATCGTAAAATTCGCCAATTACTCAGGTTTAATTCGGTCAAAGTTCGGTCAACCGAATAATTCAACGGTTCGGCATCACAAAAAAAAATGAATTATTCAGATTTAATTCGCGAATAATTCACGAATCTTGTGACTATGTTTATAGGTGTAGCCTCACATGCATGCAATATTTGCGGTAATGACCCTGTTAAGTATGATAATCACGAGAATATTTACGTAAAGTATAGTTGTAACTTGTAATATTCAACGGTTCATATCTGAAGGAATAAAATGAGCCGTTGTTGTTCGGTCCATTGGCTTGGAAAATGGAGAAGAAAGAAAAGAAAAAGAACAGAAAATGAAAGTATATTCAGTCGGATCCGATTTTTGTTGTGTGGGAGCATAATTATAAGATTCGCGAATTAAATTCAAATAATTTATTTTTTTGGTGATGTCGAATCAAATGCAGAATTGTTTGGTTGACTAAAATTTGACCGAATTAAAGTCGAATAATTTGCAAATTTTACGAGTTATTCGCGAATTTTTTCCGAATTTTTCTCATAATACTTTTTTTTTCTTTCTTGCAGGACTGAGATTTTTGGTCCGGATAATTCTGAATTATTCCCAAATTATACCCAATTTATTTTCGAATCACAAATTTTTGATCTCATCAAACCAAATCTGAATAATTCATTTGTCACTATAGGTGGAGAGTATTTGCAGAGGAGAGACATTGGAGTCGGTTTTCAAATATGCAATACCTGCTCCTAGATGTTATGTTTCGGACATATTCAAATATCCGCTTTGTTTTTTAATTTGTAAAATTATATGAATACGAATATATATATATTTTTTCTTCTTATTCAACAAATATCTCGATTTGTGAAATTATACGCTCCGTTATATATCTGGATTTCTAAAATTATTCGCTCCATTTATTCGAATATGAATTTGAATTCGGATCAAATTCAGAGTGAATAATTGTTATTCGTTTACTCCTCAGCAAAAGAAGTCTAATATTGAACAGAGGAGAGTTTAAATGTCTTTATTTTTGTGTTTTATCGTGCGTTTATTTTTTAAAATTTTCAAATAACAAAAATTATATAATTTATATACCGGAATAAAACTATTAAATAGAATGAAACAACTAAATGTGATATATATTATATTTTCTACGTGGACATAAAAATTATCACTTAATTTTTGTTTTTAGATGAATTAATTAGTTAAAAAGTTAATGTCTAGAATGATAATGTTTTACATATTTATAGAGAAAATTACATAGATTATTTCATAACTAACAATTTAAGTTAGGAATGTTTTAAAATTGAAAGTATAATAAAGACATAAAAAATAAAAGCATTTGAATCCTCTCTTGTTAAATACATTCCGTGCTTTTAACCATAATTTTATCGCACCTTTTTATATTTTGACTTCAATAATATGGAAAAATTATATTAAATTGGAATTATTTTGCATGTAACATTATTTCTTATTGCAAAATTAATAAAATAAGAAAAAAATGTGTTTCGAGTTTTGCAATATTATTTGAATGAGATTGTTTTAATTATATAAATTGTATGAAAGAAATCTCCCTTCTTATGTTGTTGAATGTATTTTTTTGTTTAGCTAATTGCTTCTCGTTACAAAGTTAAATGTACGTCCTTACTTTAGGGGGATTTCATATATACCCCTCAAAAACTTTGAAGTTACGTATTTACCCCTCTAAAATCCATAATTCATATTTTCCTTCTAAATTTCAAAAACTCACAAATTTAATCAATTTATTGTTTTTTCTATTGGAACTCATTTTAAATTTATAAAGTATCCATTTTATCCTTTATAAAAAAAAATGTACGATGGTTAAGAAAAATAATATTATTTTAATTGGTCAGTTTTGAGAACAAATGATTCATTTTCTTACTCGTAATGCACACACAGGAATATGCTTAAATGTCACTGCATATGCATCACAAGTAGATAAATAAATAATTTGTTTTTAGAAACGGATCAATTAAAATACATATTGTTTGCACAAACATTAAATAAATCACTTGAACATTCATTAATCTCCTTTGTACTTAAATAGTTGATAATTTGTTTTTTGTTCCGTATATCTTTGGAAGCAACATAAAACTACGGTATATAATACATTATATTTATATTTTGGAGAAAAAAAATGTATTGATGTTTTGAGTTAATAAAACATTGTACTAAAAATATGAGAAAGGAAATATAACACAGTTGGTTAAAAAAAAGTCCCAGAACTTTTGTACCTAAGTATCGAGAGTTCGAATTCTCTCACGACTTTGCAGCTTCCGTGAAGATTTTAAAAAGATAATTAGATGAATTTTTTTGTTGCACAGCTTGTTTTAATCAGTTGACTTGGTTGGTATAATGTGTGTGTGTTTCCTATTATCTATTTAACTGCCATCTATAGAAATGAAAGTGATATGAAGGTCTTTCAATATTTAAATATATGTATTAAATCAAGTATAAAACATAAAATAATTAGCTAAACGGATCAAAGCAGTGCCAAACTTGAGACCTAATTATTCAACTTTGCATATCTATTGATTTATAATTTCATCAATTTTTGCTCAAGATAATATGAAAGATGTACGCCGTGTTCAAATTTCACTGTTTAAAATGTTATAGCAAATTTTCGAAAATAAAATATTATAAAAAAAATTCGATATCTTACGTACGTAAAAAATAAAACAAAAAATAATTAAATAAACGAAGCCGAAGAATCCCAAGTGGTACGGAAGCAAGAACCATGACCACGACCATTTGGCACGAATTCCCCCAAAATAAAGTAAAAAAAAAGAAGTAACACGGATCACGAGCTATGCTATCAAACCCCCATTCTTCCTGACCCGTGCACAAATCCGAACACGTCACTGTTTGATCCCCCAATTCGGCTCGTGTCCAGAGGGGTATCGGACCTACTTTCCTTCGAAGGGTGTACGGCCATTCGATTACATTAAGATTCGTGCGGTCCGTATTAAAATCCGTGGGTATCTGTATCAATTTCCATGCGAACAGATCTCGATGTTAATCGTACGGTGATAGAGCTAATTGAACCTCCAATGCTCATTCTCCAAAAAGGGGAGTGGGTATCCTCTGAAATATCTCATATTTTACATTACCGACGTGTCGGGTGCCTATTCGGGGGTACCGCAGGGGAGTAGGGGACCAGTATTGTTTGAGATTTCAGATTCGCGCTGAACTTATTTAAACGGTTGAGATTTTCCAGAAAATCACGCAAAATATGAGGCATCTCAGAGGATCGAATTCCAAAAAGCGATCGCCTGGGCTCAACACACCACATTCTGTCCTGTCTCTAGCTCTCTAGCTCTCTCTGCCTTATCCTTCTTTTACTCGAAACAAAAAACCTGCTTTGCGGAACTACAATCCTCTCTCTTAGCGAAACCGTGAGAAAATGTCCATTTCCAACATCTTTACTTTAAAGTTACATGACTTGGTTCCATCTTTATCTAAAATTATTATTCCTTCGTTAATGTTTTTACAAATTATTGGAATATCATATTTAATAGAAAAAAAATTTATTATGAAACTAGCTGGAAATTGAAAGAGGAATGCAGGACATATCCAGTTGATTGCACTGGAGAAAAGAAGCCTTATTTTTGTTCTATTAAAAAAAAATACGCCAACCTGATTTTGCTGCTCGGTCGATTCGATCTCCAAGATTGTCAGTAGTTAGTATTTGACTAGACCAGATGCATTAAATTTTTAACGAACCGCAGGACATGTGCGATTCTTACATATTAAGGTTCACATTTAATGCTATATGCCATGTCCGTACAAAAGTTAAGATATTGAAGTACGAACACGCTTCTACTTTTCACGTCCCTAGACGGAACGGTCGCAGCCTTTTAAGACCTGCTGCTGTTCTACTCCGATCCAATCCGCTGTGTGATTTCGAGCAGCGAACTAATCCACGTGTGATGTGCTCATTTGTCTTGCTTCGCTGCGAGACAATAGCTGTCCCCTGTTCAACTCCCAGCAGATATTTGAATAGATTTTTCTGTTGCTTTACTTCTGTGTATATTATGTAATGCATTTTAAATACAGCTGGAAATCTTTGTTCTATGAAGTATCACACAGTGTTTTTCACAGATGATCGAAAATTTCAAATGCTACTTGTTTGCACGGGCATTCCGCTCTCTTCTTTATTGATTCTTATATCCACTGATCCTCTCTCTATGGATAATGGAGCAAATATGAAGAATAACGAAATTACAGAATTACACCTCATATAGCGGCAAATATGCGCGTTTCATTGAAACATTAAACAGTTCCGCAGGTATAACAGAACAAAGGTTTTTTGTTTTTTTCCTTCAGATTTTACCGACTTGATTGAAATTTGTTATTATATATTTGGATCATTCTTTTCAGTTTTCACACAACATCAACTTTATTTTATCAGTGAAATCTTACCGACATAATTTTATCAGTTAGTTGGTTGCATGTGTCTCTTGTCGAATGTGAGAACTCTGTTCTTAATTGTTGTTGCTTGGAATTATTTTGTTCTTCTGAACTTCTAATGCCTCAAATTAGCACTTTTAGAGAGGACTTGGATTGATGCTAAATTGTACAACAAATGTCACTTGAGAGCTGTCAGAGCGGAACTTTAAAAATGCACATTTTTAGCTTATAAATTCCTTTCCCGCTATTCCTTGTGAAAGCAAACCCTAACAAGACTGCCAAAGTCTGACATCGTCGGATGTGTTTTCCTCTTTAAGCTCTGCTTTCTCCCCTGCTCTCCTCCTCCATTTTGTCTCCACCTTGTACGAATACCTCTGTACAATTTCTTTTTACAACGTTTTGTGTAGCAGCTGGAATCACATGAAAGCTTTAATTTATTAATAGACCCACTTCACTTTTAGCTACAGAGAAAGCTGACACAAAGATGTAAATTTCGTCTTCAGCTCGACTCCTGTGAATTCGGTTCCTAAAATTTGGTTCACCGTCTTTAACTCTTAGATTGTTACTGCCAAGTTGGACCCACTAACTTAGACAAGTTGTTTTATTGTGGACCGAGACCAGTCAACGATCTTCACTCCTTGTTTCCCTCGCCCCGATAAACTCCTAGGAAAAATTCAAAACATTCTTACAACATTAAACACTACACTCTCTTTTTGCTTCTTCCCTCTCTTCTCTCCTCACCTTTCCTCTCCTGAGAAAAAACAAAGGAGAAAAATAAACCAAAAATTGCCAATATTTCGAGAGTACAATGGCGAAGGGAGAGAACCTAGTGGTGGAGGTGGTAGGAGCGCACAGCCTGATGCCAAAGGATGGTCAAGGCTCCTCCTCCCCTTATGTAGAGGTGGAATTTGAGCACCAAAAAAGGCGTACTCGATCCAAACCTAAGGACCTAAACCCGGTATGGAATGAGCGGCTCGCTTTCGCTGTATCTGACCCGGATGACCTGCCGTACCGGTCAATTGATGTGGCTATTTATAATGACAGGAGTCTAACGGCCTCCTCAACCGTCTCGGACGGTGGCGCCGCCGCTTCCTCCGGTCGGAAGTTCCTAGGTAAGGTACGCATTCCAGCTTCTGGTGTACCGGGCCCTGGTGAAGAATCGGTACCCCAGCTGTTTACACTGGAGAAGAGAGGTCTGTTCTCTCACATAAGAGGAGAGATAAGTCTGAAGATATATAGGGTCCATGCTGATGTGGACTCTCATGGGGGCCCCACCCCAGAACGGAGCTTAGTCACCAAGGTGAAGGGGCATAACGGCCATGAGAAGAAGTTGGTGGCCAAAGGAGGCGGTGCATTGATGGTACCGCCTCAACATGTGAATAAGAGGCAAACAGAGTCTCAAGTAATAATTCCTCCAATGGAGCACACAGGTCAAGTCGGTGGTGGTATGAAGCCGGTCATGCTCGCACCAGGTAGTACATTGGGCCCACCTGACTTTTACCATGTCCCCAGTATGTATCCTGGTGCGATGAATGGTCATGATTTTTCTATAAAGGAGACCAAGCCTCGTCTTGGCGGCGCCTCTACAGAGCCGCAAGACAAGACTAGTTCCACGTATGACCTGGTTGAACAAATGCAATATTTGTACGTGCGTGTGGTTCGGGCGCGTGACTTGTACTCAGGTGGGTCAATTGGAGGGGAAACACATGCTGAGGTGAAATTAGGGAATTACCGAGGAGTGACCCGACCTCACTCAAGCCATTACTGGGATCAAGTGTTTGCTTTCTCAAGAGACAGCATACAATCTTCTGTAGCTGAAATTTTTGTGAAAGAGCGGGACCGTAGCGAGGACTACATTGGCAGGATCATGTTTGATTTGAGTGAGGTCCCTAGGCGGGTCCAGCCTGACAGTACACTGGCCCCTCAATGGTATAGACTTGAGGACAAGAAGGGTGATAAGTCTCGTACCGGTGAGTTGATGGTTTCAGTTTGGTTTGGCACACAAGCTGATGAGGCCTTTGCTGAGGCATGGCACTCTAAAGCAGCTGGTGTACATGGACATGGTCTTGGGTCAATTAAATCGAAGGTTTATGTGGCGCCTAAGCTGTGGTACTTGCGTGTGACTATCCTGGAGGCGCAAGACCTTATGCCAGTTGATAAAAACTCCGCCATGATGAATCGGTACCCGGAGATATTTGCCAAGGCTCAGGTCGGTAACCAACTTCTGCGTACCCGGGTTGCTCCTGCTATTGCAAATCGGGGCCCATCGAATCCTGTTTGGAAAGAGGATCTGATATTTGTGGTTGCGGAGCCGTTCGATGACGTTCTAGTGGTGTCAATTGAAGACCGGGTGGGACCTGGCAGGGATGATTCGCTTGGTCGTTTCATGGTACCGGTGTCTGCAATAGAGCGACGTTGGAATGATAAGCAGGTCCAGTCTAGGTGGTTCCCACTGGACCGAGGCCAGAATGCTGCTGGGGCTACTCGATTTGGCAGCCGGGTCCACCTCCGGCTGAGCTTAGATGGTGGGTACCATGTCCTTGACGAATCTACCATGTACAGCAGTGACCTGTGTGCAACAGCGAAACAGCTGCGGGTCCCACATGTTGGGGTCCTTGAGCTGGGTATTTTAAGTGCCTCTGGATTGATGCCTATGAAGGTACGGGATGGTAAAGGCAGTGGTTCAACCGATGCGTACTGTGTGGCAAAGTATGGGCAGAAGTGGATCCGCACTCGCACTGTGATCGACTCGCTTAACCCACGGTGGAATGAACAATACACATGGGAGGTGTATGACCCATGTACTGTTATAACAATTGGCGTGTTTGATAACTGTCATGTGGACAAAAACCAGGCTACTAATGGATCCGGGTCGGCACGGGATACTCGTGTCGGGAAGGTCAGGATCCGGCTCTCCACCCTGGAATCTGACCGAGTCTATACTCATGCATACCCGCTACTTATGCTCCATCCATCTGGTGTCAAAAAAATGGGAGAGCTTCATTTAGCGGTGCGTTTCTCTTGTGCAAACATGGGTAACATGCTACAGGCATATGTTAGGCCTCTTCTGCCTAAAATGCACTATGTTGAGCCACTGCTGGTACGTCAGGTCGAGCACCTGCGCTACCAGGCAACAAATGTTGTGGCAGCTCGGTTGGGCCGGGCTGAACCACCTCTCGGCCGTGAGGTGGTTGAATTCATGCTGGACCATGGGTCCCACCTATGGAGCATGCGTCGTAGCAAGGCTAACTTCTTTAGGCTGGTTAATACTCTTTCAACAACAGTAGATCTCGGCCGGCGATTTGAGGTCGTGCGCTCGTGGAACCGGCCAGTGCTTTCAGCAATGTTTGTGTTAGTCTTTATGGTGTTTGTTCTTGCACCTGAGATTATTTTGCCAACATTATTTTTAATATTGGGATTAGTTGGGATGTTGAATTATCGTACCAGGCCTAGGCACCCACCGCACATGGACATGAGGCTTTCCCATGCTGATGGGGCATTCCCTGATGAGCTTGATGAGGAGTTCGATCCATTTCCTACGTCGCGTTCTACAGAGCTTGTTCGCATGAGGTGAGAATATAGTTTAATTTTATTAAAATTAATATACTTATCTTTCTTTACAATGTCACTGAATGACGCTTGATGATCTACTTGTGCAATAATGAGTATGAAAACTATGTTTTGGCATCCCATTTTTACAGTTCTTTGTTGGCAAGTAGTGTGATGAAATAAATGTATATTGTTGATAAATAGTGTGATGAAATAAATGTATATTGTTGATAAATAGTGTGATAATTAGTCTTATTTTGTGTCCGACATAAGGTCACAAGCTTTTAATAGCTGTTTAATATAGTAGTAATCCAATGAACTTTAGATGTGGTGTGGTACTAAATGTGAAATAAATTCACATTTAGTACCAGCCAGTTTATATGGAAATAATAATAAGAAAAAAAAATCTTCTTCAGGTATGACAGGCTAAGGAGTGTAGCAGGAAGGGTTCAAACAGTGGTGGGTGATGTGGCAACACAAGCAGAGCGGTTTGAAGCGTTGCTGAGCTGGCGTGACCCACGTGCTACTCTCCTCTTTCTAGGATTCTGTGTGCTAGCTGCAGTTGCAATATATTGTGTGCCAATAAAATTGGTTATCGGCTTATCTGGCCTGTATTTGCTTCTGCCTCCAAGGTTTCGGAACCGAATGCCATCTCCAGTTATGAACTTCTTCAGGAGGTTGCCAACCAAGGCTGACAGCTTGTTGTAATTTATTTAACCTGTGACCCCTTGTTGGCTTTTTTGGTTGTAGGGGCTTATTTTGGTACCACTTGTGCAGTGATAGTTTGATCAATTAACATTGGAGGCTGACTTGGTTGAAGCAATTTGCTTGTTCAGGTACTGTATGATGCCTGTTTTTCAGATTAGTAGTTTAGTTTTAGTTCTAGAGTTAGGGAAAGGTAATTTATGTTGTGCATCTGTGTAGTGATGCTTTTTGCTAATGAATGTGAGATTCTCTACTCAAGCAGGTTGGGGAAATTAACTTTATTTAGTTAATTGGCTTTTAATCATTGAGAAAATATGTTTTGTAAGTTTGTTGGTGATTATATAACTTGTATGTGATCTTTATCTCTCTCCTGTGTTGAAATTGATTCTGAGAATTTCATGCATGGAATCTTTTCTCATTTTCCACTTTACACTTTCAGAAATATCATCATAGTAAAATTAAATTGTTTCCCCAAGCACACACAGAAATCTATAAATTATTTAGAAGCTTTGACTTGGCTTTTTTTGAGTTGAACAGAACAGATCAGATTAAGATTTTGCAAATAATATTTTACAACAAAAAAAAGACAAATGAAAGTAGAAAAGAATGTATAATTTTTATTACAATATTTGTGGAGAAAAACAAGGAATGTTTGTTACATGTTAGTTATGTAATAAAGCAATAATAGGAGAATTCAATGCTGAATTTCCTCAGTTACATTAACATATACCAGAAAATCAAAACAACTGAAACAAAAGCAAAGGATAAAGCCAACCTGAGCACACACATGACCCTTGGCTCACAACACAAAAAGTGGTAAAGAGTAAAAACTAATCAACTCTCATTAGGAGGTTGCTTGAAGTTGAGATCTCTAACAGAAGTCGTCGAAGGAGGGAGTGTTGGTACGGCCGAGACTGGTGGTACCGGGAATACCAGTGTCAGTTTGCATGCTTTGCTTCATTGATTCATCTGCATCAAAGAATGCTTGCTTCACAGTCTCTCCACTCTGTATTTCATAACATAGATTTTAATAACATATGTTTTCATATTCATAGATCATTATTTATTTTATTAGCATTTTTGAGAAAATGTGAACCTGTTCAATGAAACCAGCAGTATATTCCTTCTCCTCCTGTGCACGAAATTTGACATCATTGATGGATTCTTTCATTGAATCAGTTTTCTCTCTTCCCCACTGGGCAGCATTTGATCCGGTTTCCTTGATCAAATCAGCTTTCTCGCTTCCCCAGTCGGCGGCATTTGATCCGGTTTCCTTGATCGAGTCAGTGACTGCACCGGCTGCCTCACATGTTCCGTCCTTGATCGAACCGGCTGTCTCCTTCACCGAATCGGCTGCATTTGATGCGGTGGTCTTGGTCGAGTCGATTATATCCCTGGTGGCATCGGCCCACCTGTCAGCCTCAGCCTATATGTTTCCAAAAGAACAAAAACAGGAAACAAACATAAACAGTAATACAAATTCCATGTTAATCCTGACTTAATTTGCATATACTTTGATCTCAATACCACAAATAAAAGAACTGAGATTTATATTTTATTTTCGGTCCATCTGGTCTGAAAAAAAAAAAAATCAATGTTCCTCAAATTTTCACTTTATTTGACATCATACAAAATTGATTTTGAGTACCAAAAGTCATGCTCATATTATGCATGGATAATAAACACTTTTTTTATAATTTGCAAGGTGCTATAAATATTTCTCATTTCAGAGTGATAGTAACATAATATTTTTGTGGTCACAGGTAAACAAACAGTGTTTAACCACAACAACAAAAAAAAAAAAAAAAAGAAGAAGAAGAAGAAGAAAAGGATGAATGTATATACCTGGCCCTCGGCACGGGCATCAGCAAGCCTCGCCTGTTGCTCGCTCGCCATATCTTAATTTTCTCTGTTTTGAAATATAAAAATTTGTAAGAAAAAGGAAAATAGTTTCTGTTTTCTTGAAATTGAATTTAAGATGTTTGTTTGAGTTGACAAGTTGTTTGAAACAGGTGTTTATATAGGCTTGAGAATTTGAGGTTATGCTAGATTTAGGCATCTAACAGGTATTAAACCGAAAGAGATGGTGCCTTATTTTTAGCTCTTCTCTCTTCCTCAATTTATTTTCTACCATACATATTTAAGCAAGAAAACCTTAATTATTTGTTCGAAATTTCCTAAGCGCTCACTTAAAAAAGTAAGAGCAACACTAGCCGTAGACTGAATTTTACCCCTTTACATTTGGATAGTAGTAATGGGAAAATAAATCTGTTGTAATTCTTGGGGAATTCCGATCTCAACTTCTGATTTTTTCTCGAGATACGTATATGAAAACTTATTTTTTTTCAAAAATATTTTTGAGATCCGCACACAAAAAAATTTGAATGGTTGATATCGGAATTTCAGAATCCTGACGGAGCCATATAGAGCAAGAGGGAATCACTTGTCCCCCTCACACCAAAAAAATTTCAAAAATATTATTCTATTTTTATACTTTTTTAAGAACAATTATAAATATTTATTTAGGATTAAATTTTTTATAAAATTACTCTTGACCTTAATTTTTTTTTTCTCTAAAATATACTTCTATTTCTATTTTTGTGCTTTTGCCATATAATTTATAAAAATAAACATAATATTCAAAATAATTATAACATTGTGTCTCATTCTAAAATTTGCCCAATTCTACTAAAATTTTCATGCAATATAAAGTTTTGAATTAATTTAGTATAAAGTCAAACGGTCAAAAAATAATAAAAAATAATTATTTTAAATAAAAAGTTGTAATTTATTTTTACGGCTTGATTTTATACTAAATTAAAAAATATATAAATTTTATATGTAAATATATCATTTGTGAAGCGTAATAATTTCAATGGTTTAGATTCATCGTTTGAAGCCAATTCAATAAATTTTGATGTCACCAAGAACTTGGTTAACTTACGAACACCCTAGTTGTATTGTGCATAATACGATGTCAAATACAAATTATTTATTTTATGAATGTAATTTTACAAGGGACGTCCTTCAACTATTTCAATTCCAATTATAGCAAGAATCAGAGGCGGATCTAGGATTTATGTTAGGGTAGGACACTAATCGAATTCAAATAGCTAATTGAGTTTAAACTCATTAACTTATTGGGTACACAATTACAACTCAATCCCTATAACTATGTTTATTATAAAATCTATTATAATCATAAAATTGATTGACATAGCTATGTTTAGGATTGGCAAAAAAGCTCGTGGCCCGCTTGGTATTCACTCGTGACTCGATCGGTAACAGCTCGTTCGTTAGTGGATCGAGTTAAAATTAGCTCGCTCGCTACATACTCGAGCCAGAATTAATGAGTTTGAGTTTGACCTAGCTCGGCACGAGCCAGCTTGGTCGTTAACGAGCTATTTAATATACATAGTTTAATAGTTTAATCGGATCCGTTCACTTCAGATTGGAGATAATATGGTCTATGGATGTTATAGCCAGTGTTATAGCAATTGCACTTTGGACTGTGTTTAAGTTGATTGGTAATTTTATATGGCATATGTGTGAATTAATTATAAGCAATTAGGTTAATTTGTATGAATTTGTTTGATTTGGTATGCATGAATTTATTCTGTGAATATATTTGTATGAGTTTAGGATTTTGATATATTTGTATGTATGAATTTAGCTGTAAACTTAATTTATAGTAGTTGATTTGCTTAATTACAATTGAATTAAGAGCATTCCTCAGTAATTAGTCATATAAATATTATTTTGTTTTAGCCATAATTGATAAGATGTGTTATGAAAATTTAAAATATAGCAGGAAATAAAATATACAAATTTATAAATCTGCCAAGCTAATAACGAGCTAGCTCGGCTCGCTCGAACAAGCCACGAGTCGGTCTTGAGCAATAGTTTTAACTCGGGACCTAAAATCTAAACTCGCTCACTCAGTTTGATACACTAACAAGCCGAGTAGGAGTGTGGCCTAGCTCGCTCTTTAACAGCTTGTTGCCACCCCTATATGTTTACTATGTTTTTTAATTTTTTTAATTTAAATTATATTTGTAATATATTTAATTATTTAATTTTAAATAGTTTAGAATAATGTCCAAATAATTTATAATTTTAGAAAATTGTGTAGAATAATTTAGAAAATACCAAAACGGTGTAGAACAATTTAGAAAATATCAAAATGGTCTAGAATAATTTAGAAAATACCAAAATGGTCTAGAATAATTTAGAAAACACCAAAATGGTCTACAATAATTTAAAAAATATCAAAATGGTCTAGAATAATTTAGAAATTAATTTAGAAAAATGTTCGATTAATTTAGAAAATTGTAAAATGATTTAGAATTTTTTTAGGAACCTCTTTTCTTTTCGGGTCCCTTTCGAAGCTCTTACTGTTTGATCGATCAGCTCTTCGATTTAGGTTTTTTTAATTTTTTTAATTTGAATTTGAATTTATAATATAATTAATTAGTTCATTTTAAATGATTTAGAATATTTTCTTATTAATTTAGAAATACCAAAATGGTCTAGAATAATTTAGAAAATACCAAAATGGTCTAGAATAATTTAGAAAATACCAAAATGGTTTAGAATATTGTTGAAATTTTTTAGGATGGCAGACGAAACACTTAAACATACATTTAGCCGCTTGTTGTAGATAACTCACAGCAATCATAGGATATCTGAGGCGTCTAAGGAGGTAAGCATTTACTTATTTCATTTTTCATAACTCTGTCAGTAATCAAATTATATATTGTAATCGATTTTTTTTCAACTTTAGAGTAAATATATTTTGACCGTGAGACACTATTGACACAAATGCGATTATAACGAGAAGTACGCACCGTTTTTAATTCGAATGGGCCTATATCAGATCGCGACAATGCCTGATATCGCCCTCGATGCGACCCTCATTCATGGACTCGTCAAACGGTGGCGTCTGAAGACGCACACCTTTCATCTTCCCTACGGAGAGATGACAGGTATTAACTAATTCAATTTTTTTTTAATTTCTTACTGACAAGTCAAATAAATTACAGTTACACTGGGGTGTGAGTTGCTTGTGGGGTTTGCCTATTTTGGAGGATCCGGTAACGGGAATTATAGACTCGGCGAGTATCCAAAGTCGACTGTATGATTTGCTAGGCGTAAAAGATCATGAAATCAAGGGTTTAATGAAAAAGAGGGGAAATGATGCCAATGAGAGAATGTCAGATATGTTTGTGGCGAAAAAAGCGCTCCGTGAGCACTTCAAAACATTGCCCGAAGATGCGACCGATCAATAATTGGAGTGGTTAGTATTTTTTTTTATTTAAAACCCTCTTCATATTTTACATTTTCAATAATGTACTCAAATTCTAATATTGGCGATTAGGTATGTCCGTGGATTTATCCTTGACATGTTAGGGAATACCATGTTTGCCGATAGTAGCGGGGACGGGATACCGCTGTGGTATCTCAGCATGGTGGATAATTTGGACGAGCCGAAGAATTACAATTGGGACGGAGCTGTTCTGGCATATTTATACCGAAATCTATGCCTCGCATCCAATCCTAGCTGTCACTCTATGCATGGTCCCACCATTCTTTTGGAACACTGGTCGTGGACCCGATTTCAAGTTCACCGGCCGTTACCGGTACTAGGTCGGGATCCACAGGATTCCGACTGGTAATGGGTCGGGATCGAGGTTCAGGAATCTGACTGGTATAGTTCGGTTCCAATTCTATATATAACTCCAGAACCGGTAGTGGAAAAGACGACACAATTCCTAAATTCATTTCGAACGATTGTTGGTTCATTACCGGTACTAATTGATAGTCACGTTGGCCATCGGTGGACATATTAAACCTGGCTTGGATTTCCAGATTTGCTTGACTAGAATTGTACCCAACAAATTTATAAATCTCATTCCGAAGATAATAAAAAATGTGGTTCACGGTTAGCGATAATGAGTATTTAGCTCGGGTACTGTAAAAGACCCCGTCATCATTGTATTAGATTTCCCATCCAATAAAATTTTTCACACAAATGGTTGTTATTTTTAGTTTCGATTGGTCTGGCAATTTTAAAAATAACAACATATAAGTAATTAAAAATTGTCCGGCCTCTGAAAATTATTCTAGACCATTTTGGATATTCTTAAATTATTCTACACCATTTTGGAATTTTATAAATTAATAGGGCAATATTCTAAACTATTTTGGAATTTTATAAATTATTCTAAACCATTTGAGAATGTTCAAAAAAAATTCTAAATTATTTGGACAATATTATAAAAAATAAAAAAACAATTTTGGAATGAACTAATTAATTATAATTTAAATTTAAATTAAAATAAAAAATAAAATAACCTAAATCGAAGAGCCGATCGATCAGACAGTCAGAGCTCTGTAAGAGATCCGAAACCTAAACCCTAAAAAAATAAAATAACCTAAATTGTTTTTCCGATCTGGGTAGATTTGGAAAAACAGAGCCGAATTGGTTATTTTTTAAACTTTTATTTAATTTTTGGATATAAATAAAAAAATCGGTTCAATGTCTCTCAGCGGCATAAACAAACTAGGGTTTTGGATCTTTTCTTCTTCAATTTCGGATATTTTGACAGAATGAAGGTGGGTGGCGAAACAAACTAGGATTATCTTTCATTTTATTAACGGAATGTAAATAAATTTGTTTTTTTTAATCTCTTATTCTTATTCTCTTTAATTCGAATCAGGGGTAGGCGCTATATTAGATCAGGGGTATGCACATTGAACAATTAGTACTTTATCAAAATAAAAAATTCAAATCAAAAAATAAATACTTGCCTACCCCAAATTGTACATGGTCCGCCCAAGACAAGAACAATTTAATTTCTTCACGTTTGTTCAATTCCAATTATCTCTCTTTCACCTAATCTTTGACATACACACGATTCCGTGTTTGTTCAATTCGAGCAAGAAACAAATTTAACAATTTTATAGTGGAAACTTAGTACTTAATTTGGATAAAGGTACCAACTTAGATGATGAACTATATATGCATAGATGAGGATTCAAAATGCTTAACTTTAAAAAAGTTAATAACACAATAACACCCTTCAATTATTTCTTGTTACTTTTTATGTGTGGATTATATTTAGTCATATTTAGGATTTGGTAGGAAGTTGGACCGACTAAGTCATCTTTCTAATTTTCAAAAATCTTAATTATACATATTAAAATTTAACTTTTTTTTCCTGATATGTAATAGCTAGGGTGAAAACAGCATGGATAATATCGATTCGTATTTGAAAAATTAGATCTGGATATTATGATATCTGAATATTCGTGCACATATGGATACTAATATATTGATTTTACGTTTCAATTATCTATATCTAAATAATAGATATTCATATATTTTTAATATATATATATATATATATATATAGAGAGAGAGAGAGAGAGAGAGAGAGAGGCTAATATGCTTTCGGTAGCATATCGACCGAAGTGCTACCGGTTCAAATTCGATTTTTCAAAATCCAAATGGTCGATCTGAACCATTCATCTTGTTCTCCATATTAATATGTGCTTGGAGACCAAATTTTATATTTTTCTGAATTTTTTTTACTATTTATTAAGTATTTTACAAAATTGTTGATCCAACGGTAGCTTAACAAAACAGTAAAATTAGCAGCCACCATTAGATCAACAATTTTGTAAAATACTTAATAAATAGTAAAACAATTCAGAAAAATATAAAATTTGGTCTCCAAGCACATATTAATATGGAGAACAAGATGAACGGTTCAGATCGACCGTTTGAATTTTGAAAAATCAAATTTGGACCGGTAGCACTTCGGTCCATATGCTACCGAAAGCATATTAGCCACACTCTCTCTCTCTCTATATATATATATTGAAAAAAAATTGTTCTTCATTATTATAATTAGATAAATATTATAAACTTTAGTATTTTATATAATTTTAATAAATATATGATTCTATATTTGTATCCATATCCTGAAAAATTAAAAATAAATATCAATATGATTTTACCGCTCCGCATCTGCTATTATTTTTTTACCTCTAGTACTTATTCTATGAAAAAATCAATATTATTATGATCTAGTATAAAAGAAATCAAAAGAATAATATAGTGGAAATTTTGTATATATAATAAAATAATTAAAAAACTTATTATATTATATAAAATTATTTTTTATTAAAACAAATAAATAATATTTAACCTTCCACATATTAATCAAATTCCAATTAAATACCTTGCAGTATCTATATCTTATCACTGATGATTCCAATTACTGACATCTACCTCTCGAATTTTTTTTATAAACCATAAATGCAAAAAATAAAATTTATCAAACCAACTTGATTGCTTTGTTGTTTACAAAAACCATAAGAACCGAGATGCCATTTTGATTCTTTTTTTGGGGGGATCGAACTGTCATTTCAATTCTAGCTGATTTCACATATTTTGAAAAAAATACGTTAAAAAATTATGAAAATACTTCGGACCAAATTGCCATTTCGGTCCACAAAAAAAAATTCAGTCCCAAATAACATTTCAGTTTTTATAGTTTTTGTAAAAAAAAAAATAATCATAATTATTTTTTTTAATTATGATATATAAAAAAACATTCCTACATCTCGCCATCTCGGCCTGTGATTTATTTAGTCTGGTTCAATATTTAATTTGTACACCAAAAGACAAATCCCATCAACTTTCTCTTCGGTGCAAGAAGTTGTAATGAACCAAAACCCTCCTACTAATTCTCACTTAAAATCACTTTTATTCTAAAAAAAACAAAAATTCAAAATTGAGAGAAAGAGAAATTGACTTGGCAATTGGCATTGACATCTCTTCTCTCATCAAGGTAGTAAGTATCTAATTGGGTACTAATCGGATTCAAATAATTAATTGAGTATACAATTACAACTTAATTTCTATAACTATGTTTATTATAAAATATCTTATAATCATAAAATCGATTAATATAACATTGAAATATTTTTAATAATCTAATTAAAAATTTGTTTGGCACAGTTCAAAGTGGGAATTTTATTAGCCAATTAGCAAATTAAAGTCAAAATATAGACAAAAATTTGACCGAAATATAAGTGTTGAATAAATAAAGGCACAAAAAAAAATTCAGCCAACATATTTCTTAGAATTGCAATAATAGGTCCTACCATCAGATCTTTCTTGTTCTCTTATTATCTTTCATTCTATTTACGAAATAGATTATCGTATATTCGATGAAAAACAAAATACACATAGTCAACCAAAACTTAGAAGGAATCGGTTTAAGAATCATACTAATTCAAATCAGGGGTAGGCATTACATCGAATCAGAGGTAGACACATTGAACAATTAGTACTGAATCAAAATAAAAAAAATTCAAATCCAGATATAGACACTTGCCTATTTCAATTTGTGCATAGGTCCGCCCATAAAAGGAAAAATTTGATTTCTTCACGTTTGTTCAATTCCAATAATCTCCCTTTCACCTAATTTTTGACATACACACTAGTCCGTGTTTGTTCAATTCGAGCAAGAAACAAATTTAACAATTTTATAGTGGAAACTTAGTACTTAATTGGATTAAAGGTACCAACTTAGATTATGAACTATATATGCATAGATGAGATGAGGTTTCAAAATGCTTAACTTTAAAAAAAGTTAATAACACAATAACACCCTTCAATTATTTCTTATTACTTTTTATGTGTGTATTATATTTAGTCATATTTAGGAACGGATTTGGTACTTAGGAAGTTGGAGCGACTAAGTCATCTTTCTAATTTTTAAAAATCTTAATTATACATATTAAAATTTAACTTTTTTTTTTTTTTTTTTTTTTCTGATATGTACAATTAGGGGTGAAAACAGCATGGATAATATATGATTCGTATTCGAAAAATTAGATATAGATATATAATATCTGAATATCCATGCGGATATGGATACTAATATATTGGTTTTACGTTTCAATTAACCGTATCTAAATATCTATCATATATTTTTAATATATGTTATGAAAAAAAATATGTTATTCACCATTATAATTAGATAGATATTATAAACTTTAGTATTTTTTATATTATTTTAATAAATATCTGATCCAATTCATGTCTGTATTTGTATCCAGCTAATATCTAATTCGTATCCTAAAAAAATAAAAAAGAAATATGATCATATGACTTTACCACTGTCTGCTCCGTATATGCTCCTTTTTCATCCCTAGTACTGATCAGTGTTGTAAAAAACGTTCGTTTAGGTCAATTAATTGGTTGATTAGTCGTTAGCGGTGATCGAAATGTTATAGATTTTCCCGATTAATCAGATGATTATTCTCGAATATGACCGATTATTCCTGATTAATCGCGTCCAACAACCGCATACCCTTATTTACAACCGTGGTACTGACTCTATGAAAAGATCAATAATAATATTATTATGATCTAGTATAAAAGAAACCAAAAGAATAATATAGTCCAAATTTTGTATATATAAAATAATTAAAAAACTTATTATATTATATAAAATTTATTTTTTTATTAAAACAAATAAATAATATTTAACCTTCCACATATTCAAATTCCAATTAAATACCTTGTCGTATATTTAAATAATATCTTATCACTGATGATTCCAATTACTGACATCTCCATCTCGGCCTAACGGCCTGTGATTTATTTATTCTGGTTCAATATTTAATTTGTACACCGAAAGACAAATCCCATCAACTTTCTCTTCGGTGCAAGAAGTTATAATGAACCAAAACCCTTGTTTTTCAACTATCACTCTATAATCTACTCTACTAATTCTCACTTAAAATCACTTTTGTTTTTCTAATTCAAAATTGAGAGAAAGAGAACTTGACTTAGCAATTGGCATAGACTTCTCTTCTCTCATCAAGGTAGTAAGTATCTCTATCGTTATTCTATCCATTAGATATAGTTTGTGTGTGTTTGATGTAAGGTTTCTTATTGTTTGATCTATTTGTTTTCTCGATTTTTCCATCGTTTTTATCTTTCTAAGATCAGATCTGAAGTAGTTAAACCTAAAATGACCTGCTAGTTCACTTAGAGGAAGCTGTTCTAAGGCTATTGAGAGCTGTTTGCTTCAGATCCGAATCTGTATTTGAGTTTTTTTAAAATAAAAGTTCAAATCTTTAGTTGGTTTGGTTTCTTGTTTGGGGATTTTGCACTTGTAGCTTGGTACTAAATGAATCCAAGTACTAATCCTTTTGATTATGTTTGAGATTGGGATGAAGTAAAGAAATAGAACCCTATCTAGTGAGAATAGAGAGAAGGAATTAAGAAAACATTATCTTATCTCTTACTTTATTTCACTTCTAAACATGATTCTGATTCTTAGTTAGGAGATAATACCACTACTAGAAAGTGTTATGTTTTCCATAATTGATTTTTTTTTATTGTCGTATTTTGGTCTGATCTGTAGCTGAAGTAGTGATTAATTTAGTCTGGTTCTTTCATTCTCATGAAGCACAACAAATTTAGAAGTCCCGGTTGGTTATATTGAACAAGGAGAAAATTTCTACACAATTTTTAATGCCACAAGTTATTACCCTTTTCCAAAATCTGTAGTCCAGACGAAGAATCCAAATTTCGTGTTCAGGTGCAAAAAAAATTGTTTTTGAGTTAATTCCGTAAAAGATTATGAGGCTGAAAGACGCACACTAAAATTTCTCTATTAATATTGTGTAATTAAGAGAAAAGGGGAGGTAGCACAATTGGTTAGGAGAAAAATCCTAAGATTGTTGGTTACCCAAAGGTCGAGAGTTCGATTCTCCCTCATGACTTCACAGCTTTTGTGAAGGCTTTCAAAAAAAATAGTGTAATTAACTTGATTTATTCTTGATCATATGTGGAGTGAATTAAAAATTTATAAATTTTGAAGTGCATGTAGCATTTTTTATGAAGGTAGATATCAACAGATTGTTTTCCTTGTTTGGACTTCATAAAATTTATAAATTTACATATCAGGAGCTTGTGTTTTTTTTTTAACGGATTGGATTCCTTGTTTGCTATTGTTTTAACTACTATTTATTTCTCTTTCAGCACAATTAATACTAGGTGCTCTTACTATTTTGCCTAGATAGAATGGACGAAGCGGTGATGATACAGGAGCTGTCACACAAGATCTCTGACGTGAAGCGAAGGTCGGTATCATCTGAACCTGAACTAGAGGAGGGTGAGATACCCCATGAGGAGATGCCACTTCACGAGGGGCAAAACTGTAATTCTTCACATAAAGCAGGTGCATTTATTGAAGAAGGCCATGCAAGAGAGCCTCTAGTTGCTGAGGGACAAAACGATAAATCTATACTAGAGAATGATGGTGCAAGTGATCAATGGTGGATGAAATCAAAGGTGTACCCACCTCCTAAGAGAAGGTCGGTTTCGGCAATTCGTCGGTACCCGCCGGGCTGTGGTCGAAATCCAGGTTTCACTGTGGCTGGTTTTGATAGTGATAGATTTCAATGTGAGAAGATTAATGGAAACAGTGAGGAGGTTGGTAAAGCGGGTGTAACGGGTTCAGTGAATAATCTAGGGTTTCAACATATTGCCGATGAACATGCAAAACATGGGTCTCCCAAGGGTGAAACCTTCGGTTTAGAGTCTGACGATCCTAAGTTGGCCAGAGACTTAGATAACAGAGGTGCAGAGAGATTTAAAGGAAAGGGTGTCAATGTGGATAGCAAGTGTAATTTAGATACCACACACAACAAACCAATTAAGATAAAAATTCGGTGCAAGGCGAAAGAAGAAGAAGAAGCATCTAAAACTACTGTCCCATCGGTTAAGAGCCCAACTGAAAGAGTAAAAAAGTCTCCCATGAAAGTCATTGCTGAGAAGCGGGTTGGCATCAAGCGCCCGGTAAGCAACTACAACCCTAGTTTTCCCCGTATTGATAGGCGTGAATTGGGGGATGTGGATCTGGAGGAGTATGGTAGCCTTGCCATTATGCAATCCAAGAGCAAGAGCACTACCAATTTTCGAGCTAAGAAGGATGATGTACCGACAGACCCGAGAGCAAAGGTGAAAAGGTGCCTGCGCCTGTTCCAAGTAATATGCCGAAAACTGTTGCAAGAGGTTGAATCTGGTAAGAAGCTTAAAGATATGGAAAAAAACCGAATTGACCTGAGAGCTGCCAGCATCTTGGGGGAACGAAATGAGACGCTAAATAGAAGCGAACCAGTTGTTGGTGCCGTGCCGGGGGTTGAGGTCGGAGATGAGTACCGCTACCGGGCCGAACTCTCTGTTTTGGGCCTCCACCGGCCTCCCCAAGCCGGCATTGACTTTACAATGCGAAATGGCATACACATTGCCACCAGTATTGTTGCCTCAGGTGGTTATTCAGATGACATGGAGAATGAAAACGTGTTGATTTATACCGGTGCTGGAGGGAAACCGACTAAAGATACCGAGCCTGAAGATCAGAAGCTAAAGAGAGGCAATCTTGCTCTGAAAAACAGCATAGAGATGAAAACACCGGTACGGGTTATACATGGGCAGAGCACAAGCAACTCAGGCAAGGTCGTGATGACCTTTACTTATGACGGGCTGTACCGGGTCAAGAAGTACTGGCGTGAGAAGGAGACTTATATGGTTAAAGGAGTACCAAAGACTGTTGCTGTGTTCAAGTTTCAGTTACAGCGGTTAGAAGGGCAACCCGAACTGAACTGGAGCAAGTTGAAAAAGGTGCAGAGGTCAAAGGTGCGTGAAGGGTTATGCTTTAAGGATATATCTCTAGGTAAAGAAAAACTGCCTATCTGTGTTATAAACACCATTGACAACAAGAACCCACGGCAGTTTCAATACATCACCAAAACAGTCTACCCGGGTTGGTACCAGAAAACCCGACCTAGGGGTTGCACGTGCAAAGGTCCCTGCTCTGATGCGAAAACCTGCTCGTGTGCGGGTAAAAACGGGGGCCAGATCCCGTTTAATTTCAATGGTGCTATTGTGAAGGCAAAGCGGCTGATATATGAGTGTGGGCCCATGTGTGGATGCCCTCCCTCATGCTACAACCGGGTTAGCCAGCATGGCATCAAGTACCCGCTAGAAGTATTCAAAACCGAGAAGCGGGGCTGGGGAGTGCGTTCTCTGAGTTCAATCCCTTCAGGCAGTTTTGTGTGCGAGTACATAGGAGAGCTGTTACGGGACCTGGAGGCAGAGCAGAGGAAAAATGACGAGTACCTCTTTGACATTGGGCACAACTATGATGACTCTGCATTGTGGGAGGGGCTGTTGAGCGATGATGATGTCATCACTGACAAGGTGGGGGCCAGCTTGTCAGAGGAGGGGTACACTATAGATGCACTGGAGAGGGGGAATGTGGGTAGGTTTATAAATCACAGTTGCTCTCCCAATCTATACGCGCAAAACGTGCTGTTTGATCATGATGATAAAAAGATGCCGCATGTTATGTTCTTTGCGTGTGAGAATATACCGCCTCTGAAGGAACTGACGTACCACTATAACTATGGTATAGGGGAAGTACGTGATTCTGACGGCAGTGTGAAGGTTAAAGAGTGTTACTGCAGTGCGTCAGATTGCAAGGGGAGACTCTATTAGTTTGTGAGTTCTTCTCCTGTTTTACTTTTTTTTTTTTTTTCTGAGTTGCTGTGAGTAGTGTGCAAAGATGCAATAGATGTTGTAGATATGACTGATAGTCTAATACTTTTTGGAACTGGTAACTATGAGCCAATAAGTGCTGTTAACAGCCTATTTTTTTTGATATGCTGTTACTTAACTGGTGTGTTGAACTTGCTCTGAGCAATATATGCTTTTATTGCGTTTTTTTTAATGGCAATTTTTAACTGATCTGTTTTCTGGTGCCTTTTTGAAATGCAAGTTGGTTTGTCATTAATTTCTGTTATTTTTTCTCCTAGGAGTTTTGTTTTATTTTTTACTGGTTGCAGCTGAGCCACTAAGATATGGTTTTGCTTCATCAATGATTATTTTTCTGTAATTGCTTTATACTATCATTGAAAGAAGTATGCTTCGCTTTTGACTCAGCTTGGTTATGTATTAATTAACAAATTTTAATAAAAATGTCGGTAGTTTTTGTAAGAAGAGAATGCTATGATATGTTTGTTATTTGTTCAAATAATCTAGGTATTCATCTTAGCATTGATCTGGTAATACGTTCCCAACACTTACCTGTACCTAAATTTCCCTTTTACATAGTCTACCCAATTTCCAATTTTACCCTTTAAATACTGGTACTGGTTTCAGTGGATCTCTGGTACGGTTTTCCCATTTTGCCCTTTCAGTACTGGTATTGGTTTCAGTGGATCTCTGGTACGGTTTTCCCATTTTGCCTTTCAATACTGGTACTGAGTTCAGTGGGTCTCTGGTACGGCTATTATCTACCCACTGGTATTGTTTTGGTTCACAATGTCTATGTTACGGCTACTGGATATTGCTTTTACCATCACTGGTACGGGTACTAGTTTCTTCCTCTGACTGGTACTGGATTGTGCTTTAACATAATGCTTGGTGCATTTCTAAATAATAGATCTTTTTATTTCTGAATAGTGCTCCACCAGTGCTTTGGAAAAGGCCATTACCGTTTTTTGCATTTTATGTAAAAGTATATCCAGAAAAAATCATCATTTAAAATGAAAATTTTATAGCAAAGTCATGTTGTAATGTAAAATTTGAACCATTCAATCAGAATTCACATCAATTCCATCAATTTAGAACTCACAAGACTTTCTTAATATTCGTGTCGATTCAAAACAGACGGTTCAGATTTTTTCGGCAGATACCGAGAACATATTTCCTTGGTGTTCAGATTTTTAAGTTTGCTTTTCCTATTTAAGAAGTTCAAGTTAAGTATGACATCAATTAATTTAGAGTTTTTATTCTGAGAAATGTATAGTATTTTTATAAATAATTTTATAATAAAGTTTGCAAGTAATTAAGATGATGTATTTTTTCTTTCATCATATTATAATATTCTTTATTGATTATGAACGTATCATAATATTGGATGTACAGTAGAAATTAAATTTAGGCCATAAATGCCTTGTTATAATAAGGCATATGCGAGCTACATTATAGGCCTGTGATATACCAATTGTAATGAACTGAATGAAGATACTAAATTGGAAAATAATATAAGAAATATTGACTTTGGATGAATCGAGTGTAACTGAGTGTAACTTTGGAAAAGTGTATATATATCCTCAATCTATATCTCTCTCATTGTTTCACTATATAACCCATGATTTATTTTATTGATAATAATAATAGTATATATATAAAAGCACCATATATAATACATTTGCAATAGATCACCTTTCATGTATCTAAACCTCTACTCACTCTTCATGCCATAGTGAATAATTTCTAAGATTTACCTTCCAAAGAAACAAATCCCTCTCATTGTTTTACTTACTATATAATCCATGATTTTATTTTAATGGTAATATATATAAAAACACCATAATACATTTGCAAAAGATCACCCCATTTTTCTCTAAACCTCTCCTCAACACTCTTCATACCATGGAGTCTTCTAAACTATCTTGCCACCACCTCATCACTTGCTCATTGCTCATCTTTTTTCTTCTCATTTTAGCAACCTCTAGAAATATTTCACCAACCAAACAAGGGTTTAGTCTCCAACTAATAGATCCTCTCTCACCAAGCTCCCCCTTCTATAACCCTAATCTCACCGACACGAAGCGGTTTAACAGAGTTCTTCAATCAGATAGACGTCGCCTTGGTTATCTCATTTCGTTACACAATCCTGGTTCCGCAAATTTCCACAGTATGGACACGATCCGACCAGGAATGGGTTCCAGTGATCTCTACTACATGATTTCCGCGGGCATTGGTAGCGGAGCTGGCAGTGTGTTTTATTATCTTCACTTAGACACTGGAAGCAGTTTATCGTGGATCCAATGCGAGCTGTGCGCAAAATGCTTCCATCAGCAGCCAAAGCTTTTCAATCCCCAGAATTCCCCGAGCTACCTAGCGCTCACGGCCAACCATCCTCTGCAAAGGGAACTCTTTCTTCAGAGACCTTTACTTTTCCTGGCAGTCAGGGGGGATACTATTACATGCCTAATATTGTATTCGGTTGCACTCACGAAACCGATACTGATTACCCACTTGGTGGGCCTGTTGGGATCTTTCGAATGAACCTTGAACCGGAGTCATTCATTTCCCAAGAATCAAATGACCCGATCACCGACAAAAGGTTCTCTTACTGCCTCGTTGAACCGGGTTCCACAACCCCCATGACTTTGCGATTCGGTGATGATATCACTTGGCCTCCTGTTACCAAGATACAAGAGACACCGATATTGAGGTATTCTAATGGTTTTAAACTTTATTACGTAAACTTGACCGGGATTAGTATCGATAAAACAGGCATGTACCTTCCACCGGGAACATTCGACCGAGATCCCTCCGGGTATCGCGGATTCATGATAGATTCAGGGGCACATTATAGTTATCTACCTAAGACTGCTTATCCGATAGTTCCTGAAGGCCTTATCAATCACTTTGAAGGGCTCCATATCGTGCCGACAGGGAAGGATTTTTAATGAAAAGTTCGACCTTCCGGAAAATGCCGACCCAGCGAATTTACTGCCTAGCATGACCTTTAATTTTGCTGGTACTGACATGGCACTCTTTTACGAGCAAGTGTTTTATGTGAATTTGCAAGAAAAACAGTTTTGTCTTGCAATGTTTGAGGAGGAAACTGGTCTTGCTCCGGGTGTTCTCGGTGCGTTCCAGCAAGTCAATACACAATTCGAGTTCGATTTGCGCCAAGGCGGCATGTTGCGCTTAGGAACAGTGGATTGCACTCATGGAGTATAATAGTGTTGTTGCAGGTTAAGTTAGGATTAATTTAATTTAGGAATAATATTTTGGATGCAATTAATTGGAGCTAAATCTCCTATGTTTACACTGTTTGTACATTTGCATCAGATTGGTTCTCATATCTGCATGACTGTATGTTTTTCTTGCATCTATTTTTTGCTATATTGTTATAATATGAATAGTTAAATTTGTTTTAATAAAAACAACTGTCTAATTCCGAGCAAGAATTACAGAATTTTTTCAATTAATTTTAAAGGTCTTAATCTTTATGGGCCTCCAATTAATCAAGTAAAGTAGCCCAATAAAGCCCAAAGAAGCAACTAGATCTAATAAATAACAAGAGGAAGGCCCAGACAGAATATAGCTCTATTTCGAAGCAAGAATTATAAGAGAATATATATTACACAAAAACAATGTAACTCTTCCCAATAATGAGAAACTTGAAAAATATTTATTTAATCAAAGAATATACTTGAAACAAATTAACCACAGCTTTGTCATTATCTGATCGACATGCATGCTTGGTAGTGTTTAATTTAAAAAGAAGAAGTGAAAAATTAAGAACCAAACCTGTTTTATAAAATTAAAATAGCTATAATGCATATAAACTCCCGAAATAAATTTTAGTAAACGAATTATATCGTAGATATCATAATCGCATTTATTATTCCCATATTTCTCTGTAAAATTATTTCTTAAATTGATCACTGATCTGTGTTAACTATATTTCAAGTTGTAACATAATTAATTAAAATGAAGTTATGTTAAAATTATTTGTATTTTAGTTTTCTCCAAAATCTAATTAAGGATAATCAAACTTAAAACTGTTTAGTATGCCAAATCTATTGAAATGTCAAATTTATTATAAACCATAAATAACAAGTTTTAAGTGGCGCTCAAAATGAGTATTTAAGAAGTTATAATATAAATTGGTTCATACATAATTTGTGCTTGCCCACACAAGTTATTCAGCAAGCGTTAAAAGCATTTCAATGCTTAAAAAAAGTGTGAACTAAGAAGTTAAAAATTAACAAAATGCAAATATATATGACGTGGTACGTATCAGTTGTTTTAGTGATACATCATAAAAAATAAAAATTTAAAATAAATTTAATTTATAATTTTAATTAATAAAAGTGAGTAATTAATCTTGTTTAATATAAAAACAATGTATATGTGTCAAATTTAATTATATTTAGTTTTAGTGTAAGATCAACACGGTGAAAAATCAATAGCCGGATGAAGTCAATTCCTGTGTTGATTTTTTTTATATAATACGAAAATTGGCATGAAATTGTTATTTTTAACTTGACCAATTATTTTTACGAACAATTATTTTTAAGATTATTGTTTGTAATTCTAAAAATCCCCCTAAAAATGTACAGTCTGAACCAAATTTTTAATTTTTTTTAACCAAACTAAATACCGTAAAATAAATCAATTTTTATTTTTTCAGCGACTTGGGATGAGATATAACCAGATCCTTGATATTTAACATCTCGGTTTTACTTAAATAAAGTAATTAATTAATTAATAACATCTCAGTTCATATGTAGATCATATGCAGTATGCGATCAAAATTATGCGGTCAAATATGCGGCCGCATATGTGGAACCGCATATTAATTTTCTATGTGATTTAGAACTGCATATGCATATGCTGCTGCATAGGCTGTATTTTGTTACACTGTGCATGACTAAGAATGACTTAAAACTTAGTCATGCATTCTTAAAAAGTGTTGGGAGAGATAATGTCTCGTTTCCAGATATACCCTTTTAAGTTTTAAGTCATCTTCTCTCCCCCCAAACACTTTTTAAGAATTCGGATCTTCTGTTGCATATTCCCTGAAACCAATTCTGTAACAGTTCTCTGAGGATAGGATCTGAGTGCTTTTACTGTTGGACAAACCCCTTGATTTATGTAGGGACCCACTACTCAGTCCTAAATAACCGCATTTGGTCCAGTGGATTTATAACAGAGGGCTTCGAACTTGAATTATATTGAAAGGAAAAAAATAAAGAAGACCAAAATATCTTGCATTCACAGCATTTGGTCTCTTCATTTTCATTTCCCTTGATTATCCGATAATTAATTTAGTTAGTTCAGAATTCATATCGTCCGATTAATTTGGGTCAATTTATTTTATTTAAAAATTTACATAATAATTTGAAAATTCGTGTCAATTTTTTAAAAAAAAGTTTGAATTCTTCGTAAAATAATTTAAAATTTGAGTTATCACATACGATCGATATGAATTGTATTCAAATAGTCCACACATGGGTATACCTACTCAGCTACTCCTCTCCAAACATTTTGGTAAAATACCTTAAAATTTATCACATTAAAAATTAAGAAAAATAAAAGATAAAAATAACTAATCAAACTGTAATACAAATATATATGTAACTGTTTATTACATACATATATTTAAAACTCAATTTTCATTAATAATAATATGTTATAAGTTTTTGTCACAATCGTACATTAATAAAACCTGGAAAATATCAAGTTCAATATTTTAATTTCATTGTTCTAAATGATCAAGAATTGGTTTATTAAAACGATATTGCAATGAATTAAGCTCATGCCAAGAAGACTTGTAGAAATTACTTCATAATTTTACCTCATAATTTTACCAGCGTAAAATATTGGCAATATGACATCTTGTGCTAGAAATTTTTGTTTTTAGAAATTCAATACAAAGATTATCAAAAATGATAAAGTATTTTAATTTTTCGATTCCATAGAAGGATGAAAAACATTAATTTGCGTTCACTTTAAATAGAAGATGACTGAGTTTAGCATTAACTAAATTTATCATTTTTTTTGTTTAAGTAATACTAGGCGACAAATTTTTTGAGTTTATCGCTTGTGTTTTACAGCTGACAAAATTTTCTTTTTTATCTGTCTAAAGGAATATGCCTTGTTTCATGGAATTATCTTATCTTTATCATATAAAGTAATATATTTTTTTATTTTAACATCATCTTACTTTTTTATGAAAAATAAAAATAAAATTGTCACACGTCGCTGTAATGTATATTTTAATTACACAATTATTATAAATTGATAAAACATCTACAGTTTCGTCAACGTGAGGAGTAACATAACACCTCCAATTTTGGCTAACAAGCTAGGCACATGCATTTAACCATGCTAGTTTCTAAGAAGGGCAAATTTCTAAAAGCGAACCAGTATCAGTATCTCAACTGGTAATAAAGGCGAAATGGAATAGTTACAGATAATTCAAATTTCAAAACAAAATATAATAGTAAAAGGAGAAAAAGGTACGAAGATGAGATAAATCATAAATGCGATGAGATTGATGAAAAGATTTATTTTGTGGAATTTTTGAGATTTTCTTGTAAAAAATAGAAGAAAAAGGATTCAGTTTGTGGAAATTTTTTTAGAAATTATAAATATTTTTTCAAACTAACTTATTACTTTGTTTTTTACAAAAATTTATTTCGGTTTGAAGTGTTTTTTTTATACTGAATTGTCATTTCGGTCAAAGATGTTTTCATAAGTTTTACTCCAATAGCTACATCATTTTTTTTTCGAAATTTGTGAAAACGGCTCAGACCAAAATGACAATTCAGTTCGGAAAAAAAAACACTTCAGACCGAAATGACATCTCTGTTCTTATGGTTTTTGTAAAAATCAAAACAATCAAGTTGGTTTGATAAATTACTTTTTTTTTTATTTATTTATGGTTCTAAAAATATTTCTTGTTCAGTTGTTTGTGACCAATCTATTGAATCCATATCCTCTCAGGCAACAAAATATCTATATTTGGATCATGGCCGTTTGATAGGAATTCGGGTCAATCCGGTCCGAAGTAGGATGCACGAAGTCGCTTTATTAGTTGTACGGATTTTGATTGGAAATGCCTATTCAATAACTTCTCGGTTATTATTAATTTAAAATAACATATTCATTTAGAAAAATAACCTATGCATTTTTAATTTTTTTACTAGTATATACATCTTTTGTTAGTATATATTTATTGCTATATTATTTCTGTGATAATTTTTTAGCAACGAATATATCTTTGTATATTCTTGCTGTAGATAAGACCAATTCAAAAATTAGTAGATCAATTTTCATATGGCTTTCAGGAACAAACTCTCTGATTTTCTTTTCTAAACAAAACACATTTTCTCTCAAAATATATTTCTTACAATTTCTCTCAAAATATATTTCTTACAATTTCTCTTTTCTATCTTTGCGTAAGGCGGCCGTTGGAGTTGAACTTAATGTATCTCTACAATTATGAAACATCGTATTTATCTTTTTAATACAAAAAAATCTCACATTTATCATTCTTAAATATCGAGTTTACATTTTTTTTCCTTATAAAATAGAAAAGTATCACTTATTTATTGAATAAATAAAAAATAATCCTGTTTCATTAACTGAAATATTTTAAGTTAAATAAAAATCTCTTTTCTTGCTAACATATCACCTAAGGTAATGTAATATTTCTGTTTAGATTCGAATCGTCCTCGCGAATATTAAACGATCAGAATCCGCACGAATATTAAAGGGATCGGATTCTGATCGTACAGTCAGGATCTAAAGAGGAATTATTATGTTACCCAAGAGAATTTGGACTAGTTGTATCAAAAGGCGTTTCTAAAGGGATCGGATTCTGATCGTCTCTCTCTCTCTGTCGCGTTTTCTAGTCATGGTAAAGAAGAAAGAGTTGATGTCGTCAGCCCATGGCGCGGAGTCGACGATGAATAAACCGACATATTGGAGGATGCAAAGATGAAGATCACCAGGCAACCCTGATCCGACCCCACCTTGCACGTGCCCGCTAAGAAATCCGCAAAGAAATCGGGTTCGGATTTTGATGATGACGAGCCCGTTTTCGACCCTGAACTTCGCTACAGTTTCTAGAGCAATATGCATGTATAACCATCGATTACAATTTCTTACCGCTTTGCCCTTCTGAAACTTGTAATTTGTGTAAATACCCCCTTAATATTTGGAGGTAAATTGAGGGAATTGGGAGAGCATGGCCCTGCTATTTTCATATTCAGTACCAGTACATACCCCTCAAAGATTTTGAAATTTCATGTACCCCCCTCAAAGATCTTGAAATTACGTATTTACCCCTCTAAAATTCTTCATGTCATATTTACCTTCTAAAGTACAAGAACTCACAAATTTACCCTATTTACTGATTTTTCTAATAGAACTCATTTTAAAATTGTGGTTTTCACAAACTGTTATCTGACATAACAAGATTTAGTCATTTTTCTTGAATTTGTTATAGTCTGAAAAAGAACTATAAGAGGATTTTTTTTTTTTCAAATAATAGACCTGCTTAAATATTTTTGGCAACATCTTGGTGTACTAGGTTGAGAGAGGACCAGATGAAATTATTTCCAGGTATAGCGGTACAGATATTAATGTAACAATTTGTACTTCTTGGAACCTGATTAAATGTACTGGTATAGGACAAAATGGATTTTTGTGTCCCTCATTAAGGATAAACCAAGTACCAAACACTAAAATATAACACTAATCTTGAATTAAGGGGTATGAACTAGAAAGAAAAGATAAGGAAGTTATGAAGATGGAATTCTTTAATTTGAGCATATTTGAGCATCAATTTCATGTATGGGATTGCACATAAGAATTATTGGTACCAGCGGTGCAGTGTAAACTAAATGCAATAGAGACAATTCCACTCTGTAGTGTCCTTTAGTCAAACTTTTAGTCTGATCCGTATACTCCTTTTCAAAATCGATACCAGCGGTGCAGTGTCCTTTCTTATGTTCTCATATAGTTTCAGGGATGAGTGGCCTTTTTTAACAGATATCGGGCTTGGATCTCACAATGTTTTCTAAAAGTTCCACTCTTTATGCATTGTCCTTGTTTAAACATTGTTCTTAATTTGTTTAAACATTTGTTGCACTCCTTATTACTATTCGTGCTTTCTGGTGCGGTTCACAATCTGCTAAGGATCAAATTTTGAAATCTAAAATATAGTAAGGTATTTTCTCTATGTTTATGTGATCTGATGTTGTCTGGAGGAACTGCACTGGATATCTTTAATTAAAAAAACTGCTAAGGAAAAAAAATATGCTCAGACTCGGCTTGGGCTGAGAAATGAAATATGTTATAAAATACAAGAGATACTGATAAACAAGCTTTAAAAATAGAAGCAAGAATCATAGCAATTAAGATCATAAAAAGAAAAATTAAGAAGATATATAGATATCCGCTCTACTACCAAGAAAAAATATGGATGACCTTGATTCAACTTTCAAGATTTTGAATGAAAATTAGATCAGGAATGAAACCTTAGTAAAAAAAACCAACGAGGACATGGAAGTTAGAAATGAGAAATTGAGGTCGCTCGAAATACTCGAGTTGAAAATTAAAGGATGCGAACGGGTGGGAGGGAGGGAGGGAGGGAGAGACAGACAGAGAGTCTGGTTCATTCAATAGAAGGAAGGAGATTGAGGGAGGTATCCTTAGTTGACGGCAAAATTTCAATCTAACTGAAGGCAATGGCACGGGTCTTAACACACAGCAATGGCTCAAAAGTAAGGGAGAAAGGGTAAATTTGAGCATCAATTTCATGTACGGGATTGCACATAAGAAATTATTGGTACCAGCGGTGCAGTGTGAGAAAACTAAATGCAATAGAGACAATTCCACTCTGTAGTGTCCTTTTGTCAAACTTTTAGTCTGATTCGTACATACTCCTTTTCAAAATCGATACCAGCGGTGGAGTGTCCTTTATGTTCTGATATAATTTCAGGGATGAGTGGCTTTTTTTAACAGATATCGGGCTTGGATCTCGCAATGTTTTCTAAAAGTTACACTCTTTATGCATTGTCCTTGTTTAAACAGTGTTCTTAATTTGTTGCACTTTATAGCACCGGTACTGTTAGTATTAGTAATATTCGTGCTTTCTGGTGTGGTTCACAATCTGTCTAGGATCAAATTGTGAAATCTAAAATATAGTAAGGTACTTTCAGCACGTTTATGTGATCTGTTGTTGTCCGGAGGAACTGCACTGGAAATCTTTAATTAAAAAGCTGCAAAATGAAATATGTTATAAAAAACAAGAGATACTGATAACAAGCTTTAAAAAATTTTAAATAGAAGCAAGAATCACAACAATTGAGATCATAAAAAGAAAAATTAAAGAAGATATATGGATATCTGCTCTACTACCAACAAAAGTATGGATGACCTTGATTCAACCTTCAACATTTTGAATGAAAATTAGATCAGGAATGAAACCTTAGTAAAAAACTAATGAGGACATGGAAGTTAGAAATGAGGAATTGAGGTCGCTCAAAATACTCTAGTTGAAAAAGGATACGGCCTGGTGGGAGGGAGGGAGGGAGGGAGGGAGGGATAGAGAGTCTGGTTCGTTCAATAGAAGGAAGGAGATTGAGGGAGGTATCCTTAGTTGACGGCAAAATTTTAATCTAACCGAAGGCAATGGCACGAATCTTTACACACATCAATGGCACAAAAGTAAAGGAGAAGGGGTAAAATGGGTAATTTATTTATTTAAAATGAGTTTTATTAGAAAAATCAGTAAATTGGGTAAATTTGTGAGTTCTTGGACTTAAGAAGGGTAAATATGATATAATGAATTTCAGAGGGAGAAATACGTAATTTCAAGGTTTTTAGTGGGGTACATGAAATTCCCCCTTTATTTATTATTATTATTATTATTATTATTATTTTAATTTATGGTCTGTTGTGGGCTTTTATTTGGTTACTGGTACACTAACTGGTGATGTTTTGTGGAAAGCAGTTCCTGGGATGGGTTTTTACTGTGGATACGCTGGTGAAGCCTCTGCCACTTGTCATGGCATATAATGTTTCCCGCAACATCAACTTCTTCTTGCGCATTTTCATGCAGTTTTGGGGTTACTGGTATTGTTATTATACTTCATTATACTTCACATTGTTGAGAGATACATGTGACTACATACTTGAATGTTACTGGTATTGTTATTGTACTTCATCATACTTCAATATACTTCACATTGTTGAGAGATACATGTGAGTGCATACTTGAATATGTATACGTTATGTAAGGGAGGAATTATCTCTTGAACTTATAACAAATGTATTAAGCCCTTGTGAAATTTACTGGGGTTAGGTCAAGAAGACTGGGATTGCAGGGTCCGTTAGGGCATTTAAAACCATCTATGCTTTTTAGCATTTTGTTCTATTTATGGTTAATATTTTTTTTTGCCTTAAAATCATGGATGATTGATAGCTTTTCTGGAACTTTTTTGGTGTAAAATAGTTTGTTGATTAATTAGTGTTGTATTTTTATAATTATGCAAGTACCTTAATTTGAGACACTTATAAATGGCCTCACAGAAGCAAACACTGCATGGCATTCCATCCCATGATTCAGACTGCAATTTTCCATTTTTAAAATTCTCATTGAGTGGTGCCAAAAAAGAAGAAGAAAAAAGCCAAATAAAGTAGCCGAACTATTTATTCCCCAACTATTTCTTAGATTGGATTTCTCAGATTGGGTTGCAGATGTTCGATCCATGTCAAGATTTACGTAGATCAAGTGTACACATATCTTGATGCAAATCGAAATGCTTCCCAATTTGTTCCGAATCCCATCCTCCAAAGAAAAACAAACTTTGTGAAAGTTTCAAGGATGATCTCAGAATCCGTCCAACTTGTTTTTTGAATAAAAATGCATTTGAATTTTTTTGCAAATTTTGTCACGCTAACCAGTAAATCATGACACTATTTTAGAATTAAAAGAAAATTTTAAATGAGTAAATATACCATTTGATTTAAATGGAAACACAAAATCCATTGGTTTACTCAATGTAACACCAATATACATCATAATTAACACACAAATACATAAAACACAACACACATTGAAACATGAACATAAAAAACAAGGGGCTCACATACACAAAAAATAAAAAATAAAAAAATAAAAAACAAGGGATTCACATATATACACAAAAAAATAAAAAAAATAAAAAGTCAAACTGAATAAAAGGAAGAGACTGAAAGCAGCATTTTAATCTATAACTTTGTCAGTAACATGGTTTAAATTAGGATGGTTGCCTAGATAAGGATGGTTGGTGATGAGTTTTTGGCATTGAACAACACGCAACGTGGTAAGTTGTGACATAGCCGCCGGTTTCACTTCCCAATTCTCCAAGTTCTCTAATTTCTCCAATTTTAAGAATTGCAACTGTGGAAACCCATCTGCAGAGCAAACCATTTGCTTCCCCATGTATGCTTCATCTTGTAAAATCAGAAGTTTCAATGCTCGTAGCCTCTCTAGCGTCGGCATGGGGTCTTCCTTCAAACTGGATTTGGTTAGGGTGAGCTTTGTAAGATTTGGTGGAAATTTAACATTATCTATGAGAAGTTTCCTACAAATCCATTCTCCCTCTAGTTTAGCTGATTTCATTGTCTCGAGATTTGGAAATGCCCTTATGTCAATAGCCTCTGACGGTATAATGTTACCCATAATTGCCATCGAGATTAGATTATCCATGCGACTCAATAGGTTAAAAATAAATTTCGAGTCGAGATTGTCCCAATTTGAAAGTGCAAATTTTCTAAGGTGGATTAGGAAGTGGGGAAACTTGTTTAGCCACGACTCATGAACTGCAACTGTTTTCAGGGTATGTAGGTTTTCTATATGTGTTTCAGAGGGTGGGCCTTTAATTTGGGGGCTTGGTTTCACATAAACATGGCAAAGTATTTTGATATTCCATAGAGATTCAGGTAGGGTATCTATGCTTGTATCTCTAACATCCAACGTTTGAAGATTTTCCATGTCTCCTATATTTTCAGGAAGCTTAGATATGTTACTACCCCTCAAGCTCAGATACCGTAGGTAAATCATATCCGGTAATGTTGTTAATGGGATTGTAGAGTTCCTCAGTGCCAACACTTTGAGGAGCATGGCACTTCCAAGAACAATTCTATGGCAATTAAAAGCTAAAAAAGAACGTATATGATTCACCTCCGTGTATTGGTTCTCATTGTCTTGATAGACTGCTAAACGGAACCAGAATTCAATTTCTTTCTGATTTGGATTGACAACCAAAAACTTTTCTCTGTGTGATTGTTGGATGGCAAATTCATGAATAGAACGAGGCAATCGACAACTTTTTATTGTGCCAGATATTGATCTCTTGGAGACAAAAACCAACGACCTACACGCAACAAGGAAAATAATTATACATCAAATAGGTTTGAAATAGCAACCATCCTATTACTAATTTTAATTATAAGACTGAATTTTAAATTCCTGAAATATTGAGAATACCTTTGAACAAGTTGGTCGAGGTATTTATTTGCAGTTGACTCTAGAGACGTCTGTTTATCCTCTTCTTCTACAAATTCTTCAGCAATCCACATCTTAGTTAGAGAGGTTGCTGGAATCTCGAAACCAATAGGGTAACATGCAAAATAAAGAAAACACGGTTGAAGAAAGTAAGGTAAATCATTATAGCAGTAGGTAAAAATTTGCCTCATATGATCGGTTGTAATTATCCTCTTATTACGCCATGTGATGCTGTCCAGAACATTTTTCACCATCTTCCAAATGTTGTTGGCCATTGGTCTGAACGAAAGGAGCCCCCCTATAAGGAGAAGAGCCAAAGGTTGTTGTTCACATGCGTCAGAAATCTCACCTATGAGACTTCCCAGTTCCATTACTAACTTGTAATAGAACATGCGCCTTTCATGATCATTCTGCATGTTAAAAAGATCTGGAAAAGCCTTCTTATAGAAGAGTGCTCCCCTCTCCTCACTATTCAGTGTTATGCCATTTGAAATATCCGCTTCCTCAAGAAGCATGTTTTCAATGTTTTTCAATTTATTATTCTGTATTATTGTATCCCACAAGTTGAGCCAGTTTTCAATCTTTTCTAAAAATTCTTCTCTGTTTTCAAAATTTAACATGAACCCCTTTGAGGAACCCAACTGGTCCCTGACTTTGTCCATTAAATCTTTGATTAAATTTTCAATTTTCTCCCTATATTCTTTTGGCAAATCATTCTGGGAGCTGGAGGACTCCTTTCTAGCTTGTCCAACAAACTCACCTATTAACTTTCCAACTTTTCGGGCTGTTTCTCGCACAATCATAATTATATCCTGCTGTTTGCCCACCGTGAGTTCCTTGAAATATCTGCTCTTCATCAATTCCCGAAGTCCCCGTAGATTGTTGGATGGCAAATCAAATAGTTTTCTTGTGTCTGATAGCATGCCAGACATGTCAAGTAAGGCATCCATCTCTGTTTCTACTTTCTCAAAATCAACCAAAAATAATTTCCTCCCTCTCTCTTGCTAGCCTTGTTTGGTTAATTAAAACAGTTTGATCGTGGAGAATACACCCTCAAATCTAATTCAACTGCATGCTCCACCCAGCAATTGCAAATCTGCAATGCAAAATAAAACATTAAATAAAAAGTACTATAAATACACTGTACTAATTACTGTTCCTTAATAATTATCATGCTAACTTTGTAATAGTACGTAAATTATTTTTCCCTACTAATTACTAAGGTTAAGGACAATTTAAAATTATTACCTTTATTACCATACTTTAATTAGGGATTTTACAATTAGAGTCCTCAATTCAAACGATTCATAAAATGATTGAACTTGAGAAACAAAATGATATGCATCATTCAATATATGAACAAAAACATAGAATATGGTCCACGGACGGAAGTATTAAGCACAAAATGAGATCAGTTGATAAAATGAGATATCTCCACAAAAACTGTATTTCATGCACACTACTTTCTCATTAAATGTATCAAATTAAATATAGAGATTATATAATACTTACAAAAATAATTATTATAAAAAATTTCGGAAGAATTTATCAATTTTTATTCAAACAAAAGCTACATGAATGCTTTTGAAACAATTTAATTAATTGCTATAAGATTTTTCGTATAATTATGGACACATTTAAAATTATGACATCATCAAAACTAACACTTGTGCTCCAAATAATATCTAAATCAAGTAAAATTATTATTAGAGCAATTTCAAAAGTATATATCAATTTGTGCTCCAAATAATATCTAAATCATGTAAAATTATTATTAGAGCAATTTTAAAAGTATATATCAATTTGTACTCCAAAATTAGTTTCAGTATAGCATTTTGACTGCATAATAGATATTTTCTAGTTGTGGAGTCATTCAAGTGATTAAACAACCAAAAAGGTCGATTGACAATTTTTCAGATTAATACCCAATAATTGACATTCAAAAATAAGCTCATGTACTTCATTGAAAACAGTTATTCAAAGAGGATTGTATCTTGAGACGACTGCAAAGAGTGGATTGCGAGATATTTTCGGTTGTGTTTAAGCCTAGGAATAAACTACATGAATGCCACGCTTTGCTTCGACGGTGATAATTGAGATGAAGTGTAGAAAAGAAAACATAGTGTATTGTATACAATAAAATATAGGAAATACAATGCAGATGATCAGCAAAAATAAACATGGAAAAATTAACGAGAAAAATTCAAAGTGCTGATGTCTAACTACGAAGCTATGGAAAAATTAATACTACATATCAAGATTAACAAAAAACATCTATACAGTATACACATATACATATCCATATAATAAATTAAGCATCTAAACTAGTTATGTGATATAAATTGATCATTCCCATTAGATTTTAGAATATAGTTTTGTGAACTAAAAAAAGATGAGAGGAATACCTCGACAGCTTTAGATCGAAAGGCACATAATGCAGTTATGTGAGCAAATTTTTTATCATGGATTCAAATTGTTAAAGGCAATTGAATTAATAAACAACAACTAGATAACATATATATTATTTGTCAAGTAATTATTAAATAAAAAATAGTAATATACCTCTGTGCAGATAAAGACATGCAAGTAGAGACTCAAGTAACCAACTAGAAATCAGGATCTTCGTACGAAACTGGCAAAGGAGAGCAAATTTGGCATTAAATTCAATTTTTTTTAGCAAAATCAGAAAATCCATCAACCCTAAAATCGAAATTGAGCCTAACATCATGACCTACAAAACCTTATAGATGGGCCATGAGCCTAATTACGGACATGAGTCTATTTTGATAGAGGATATATAGGTAACAGCTAGAAAGCAATTATACTCTTGTCCTTGTATATTACTAGTAGGAAATACGTATTCTTTGTGCGCATTCCAGTAGTTGCATGATCATCAATTAATATTTCTTTCATATGTTCTTGTCTATTTTGATGTTTTAATATATATATATATATATATATATATATATATATAGAGAGAGAGAGAGAGAGAGAGAGAGTGACTAATATGTTTTCGGTAGCACTTCGATCGAAGTGCTACCGGTCCAAATTCAAATTTTCAAAGTTCGAAATGTTGATCCGAACCGTTCAAGTTGATCTCTATATTAAAATGTACTTGGAGACCAAATTAAAATGGCAAACCAAATAGTTTTTCCGTGTCTGATAGCATACCAAATTAATGTCACATATTTGGATATATAGCTGAGTTAGTTAAGAACAATTGAATTTGTAAATACATGCAGATAGTTATTAAAGTAAAGGATAGCATACATATTATTATTCAAGTAGTTATTAAGAAAACACTAATATACCTCTATGTAGATAAATACATGCAGGAGAGGCTCAAGCACATTCTTAAAATCAGAGGTTTATAGTTGGCGACTTAATTTCTTACTAAACAGGCAAACGAGAGGAAATTTGATATTAGATTCCAAATTTTTTAGTAAAATCAGTTATACCCTAAACCCTAAAATCTTGATTGAACCTAACATTATAACCTAAGGCACTTTTATAAATGGGTTGTGTCAAAGTTATGGAGATTCAAAGAGTTTAAAGAGTGAACTCTTCATCAAAGTGAGATACTATAATAGTATCAAAGTTTAGTAAAAAATAAAGACCAAGACTTTGCTTTTTGTATGTTCCCCACATGATGATATATACTAACGCTTCAACCTTATGTGCTCCTAATATTCTTTGTAAAATTGCTTTACCAAGCCATTTATACTTCCGTTTCTATTTTTTTTTTACTGATATGGCATCGTTCCATATAATACATTTTTTCTTTTGCAAAACTACTACTAACTTACTAGATATAAAATATTTATTTGAACAAAAGAGAAAAAAAATAATCATTTACGTGAAATTAGTCATCTCCAACTCACTAGAAAAAGATGACACCGGATTACACTCTACATTTTCAAAGTCCAAACAGTCGATCCAAACCGTTTAACATGATGGATATATTAAAATGTGCTTGTAGATAAAATTTTACATTTTTTAAATTTTCTTACTATTTATTAAGATGAGTACAAAAATTCAATGGTTTGAAAACAATGATTTTGTAAAATGCTTAATAAATAGTAAATAAATTCAAAAAAATATAAAATTTGATCTGCAAGCACATTTTAATTAATATAACCACCAAGTTAAACGGATTGAATCGACTATCTGGATATTGAAATCTTTGAAAATATAGAGTGTAATTATATTCGGTGTCACCAAAAAAGGGTGTAATTAGATCCCTATATATATATATAGAGAGAGAGAGAGAGAGAGAGAGAGAGATCATTTCTCCCAAACAGAAAATGTGTTAATTGACAGGGATGTATCCCATACACTAATTTTCTAATTAAACTTAAACTATGGAGATTCAAAGAGTGTACGCAAAGTAAGATACATTGGATAGGGTCTAAGATTAGGAATAAAGAAAGACTAATATGAGGAATTGAGGGTATATGTGTAATAGTTACAAAGCAATTATTCTCTTGCCCTTTGCTGGAAAACAACTCATAGCTGGTAAGACGCTAGGTTGTTACAACTTTCTCTTTTATTAAAAGAAACCAATTGCATCTACAAGCACCTTTCAAAAATTACGAGATAGCTTCTCAAAGTAACTCCATTACTTTTTCCGTGTTTATAAAAACTTATTGTCATTTTTACAAACAAATTGTCCGAATAACTTATTCCAAGAAATTCCTTTGAACACAAACTTTCATTGTGTGTCAATATTCCTTCATTTTTTCTGTCTTGTTTTCTTTTTCCTCTGAATTCAAAATTTCATTGTGTGTCAATACTCTGCTTTGTTGGGCGGTGATAATTGTGATAAAGTGTAAAAAGAAATCTTAGTGCATACTATTCAATAAAGTAAAGGAAATACAAAGCAGATATTCAACAAAAATAAAACATGGTTGATATCATACAATATAACTCTTTTTTGTAATATATCAGCTTCAAGTAAATTCACAAGAAAATTTGAGGTGCTGGTGTCTAACTATAAAGCTATTGAAAAATTAATACTATATATCATGATTAACAAAAAAAAATGTAATTATATAAAATATTTTATATACATATATACATATAATAAATTGAACACCTACATTATATTTGTGAATATACATTGAGTTTGCACATCAGATTTCATAATATAATTTTGTGAAATAAAAAAAGATTAGAGGATACCTCGACACGTGTAGAAAGAGAAAGGCACAAAATGCAGATATGCCAGAAGAAATCTTATCCTAGATTCTTGTTATGGAGATCAATTGAATTAATAAACAACAACTATAACATATGTATTATCAGTCAAGTAGTTATTAAAAAAAATAGTAATATACCTTTGTGCAGATAAAGACAGGGAGAGGCTCAAGTACACAACTGAAAATCAGAGAATTACTAGTGGCGACTTTCGTACTAGACTGGCAAAGGAGAGGAAATTCGGCATTAGATTCCAAATTTTGTAGCAAAATGATCAGAAAAACTATAAAGCCTAAAATCGGGATTGAGCCTAACATGGTGACTTACATCATCTTTATATATATATAGGCTGCGTAAGAAAGGTGAAGTTGAGAAGACAATGGATTTTGTAGATATCAATGGGCAGCTGCCTAACGTAACTATACATGGGATTTTCAAGAAGTCATTATTTTCAAGGGTATGAGACTAATATGGTGTCCTATAACTCTCTTATACATGGCTTGTGCAAGACAGGTTAAATTTCCTGACCTAACAAGCCTAGGTCACGATAAATTGAGCATGTACTACATCTGATTTAAGAATATAGTTTGAAAAACCTAGAGAGAGGTGGCAGGAGCCACTTACCCGGTTCTGTTGCTCTTTGTAGACAGGAGGTTCTTTCTGATGCACTCGGCAGGAGAAGAGGGTAAAGGGAATGGGGAGGAAGTATATATATAGGGGTAGATTGACACAGTTTTTCAGCAAAGTGATGAGATACTTTGGTTGAGGTTTAAGTTTAGGAATAAAGAAAAACCAACACATGAGGAATTGAGGATAGTAATAGCTGGAAAACACTTATTCTCTTATATATCCTTTGTTGGTAGCAATTTTGCTAGTCCTTTGCAAAACATGGATGGTGACAGATTTGCTGCCTTTGAAGTAAATACAAACATGGTAGCAATTTTGTCATTATCTTCATGAATAACGAAAAGAAATAACTAACATCTTGATCCTCAGCATTTGAGCCAAATTGAAATTGTTACACATATAAGAGGAGCAACATATATAATTATATAACAATTAATTAGACGGATCCAGATTGGAATTTCAGCATCTTGTGGTCTTAAACAACTCCTAATTGAGCCCGATTAGTATAAGTTATTAATGAAAATTTCAATATATGTAACAATATAATTTTAACAAAAATAATATGTACATTATTCATAGTATAAATAAGAGAACTCTAGATCCAAAAGCAATTATAATCTATAACATCTACTAATTAATAATTATATCAATAATTATAACAAATTTTAATTGTTTTGATGCAGAAATTACACAGTTTGATGTGGCAGCATTGATGCGATTTGTTCTATTTTTTAAAGAAAAAAACTTTTTATTTTTATTTTTTCCAAAGGTTTAATTTTTTTAATTTCTAAATAAAAAATTATGTATTTGATTCTGGCACGTCATCATACATTTCTGTGATCCCTCGATTTTTTTTTTTCATCGGGAGTTTCGAGGACCCAGAAGATTACTTATGGGGCTACAGTCAGGACAGGTAACCTGTTCTTTTTCTTTTTTCTCTTTCTCTTTCTCTGCCTGAAATCTCAAAGAATTTGATATATCTTAACTTTGTTTTGCTGCTTATAAGATCAATTGTCATGAATCATGATTGATTGCTAATTAAATTGCATGGTCATGATTGGTTGCAATGTGTCCGTTTAAAAACAAGACTATATATATGTGAAAATATGATAGGACATCTTTTTCAAAAAAATAAAAAAATATGATGGAACATAGTCATTATTGGTTGCTGTTTAAATTTAAGGAGGATTAAGCAATTACTTAATTTAATTAACTCCTTTTATTTTATGCTTCATTTAGACATAAATTAATTTATTGAAAAAGTAAGATGTTGGAAAAGACTTATCTGATTTGCCATCGTTCCAAATAATACATTTTGCCCTTTGTAAAGGTGATAAAAAGCACAGTGCAAAATTATGACAAGTTCACTTCCCAAAATAAGCAGAGTACAAACTATATATATAGGGATCATCTCTCCCAAACAGAAAAAGGTTGATTGACATTGTTTTCAAAATAATACCTAATAATTTGCCATTTATAAATAAGCTTATCTACATCATTCGAAACAGCTAATGTATCCGGTACAATAATTTTCTAATTAAACTAAAACTACTGATATTCAAAGAGTGTGTGTAAAGTAAGATATATACTTTGGATAGTCTCTAAGATTAGGAATAAAGAAAAACCAACATGAGGAATTGAGGATACATATTTAACTGCAGAAAGCAATTTTACTTGACCTTTGCATGTATTCTCCTAGCACTTTTAGACATTGGATTATCAAATTCTAATTATGCTTTTGCATTTAGGATGGAAATGTCAAGAATTCCAATCCATAGACAATTAGAATGGTAAATTTTCTAGTTAATTATTTTAGATGTAAAATAGGCATTGGACAAGGAGACATATATGTCTCACTATAATTTAAAATAGTCCACCGATCGAGGAGTAGATCAATGTTGATGTGATTCAGGGGCTTGCATTGATTCCTCTCCAGAGAATAACAAAGGACGTCTATTTTCATTACGATGATACAATCATGTTTTTATCAACATCCTCATGTACGGTTCAGTTGAAACTTTTTTTGTTTTTAAAAATACAACCGAACCAACATCACTGGCTGAGGAGAGGAGACCGATGAAGAAGATCACGAAGAAGGTGAATCAGGCCTCTTTCTTTTCTTAAGAGAGATCAAGTGGCCTAAAATGATGCTGAATCCACCACCATTCTCCTCTTCCTCCGATGAGTAATCCATTGATTTCAGTGATTTTAAGGGTTATGCGTGCAAAAAAAGGGTACGATTGATCTAGACAGGATGAGGTGATTTCTGTAGCCTCTTTTCCTGATAGAGCAAGTTATTCTAGTATTACTATAAATTCTTTCAGAATCAGTTTCCTTTTCTTCTTTCTCTTTTTGTTTATAACTTCATTCTATTCTAACTCTGTACCAGGATGAGGTAGAATTCAATTTTCCCAATCAGCATCCCTCCTTTCCTGTCCTCTGCAAATGTCACGGCTTCGAGGTATGCTCCTTTTGCCTTTGCACATAGTGCCAGTGCTAGCAGTTCCTGTTAGGTATGTAGATTGATTGCGAGTTATTTACTTGAAATAGCGAGTTTTTGGTCATATTAATTTTTTTTGAAGGAGTATAATGCATTATCTGTTTTTTTTTTTTTTTCTAATCTAATTGCTATGCCTTTTATTATTCAAATACACAGCTTCTGACAAGGGTTATGATTTTGAAGCTATCAATATAACATTGACTAATTTGACTTGATTGGACACTATATTTGAACTGTTTAACTTTATCTGACTTGGTTGATCAATTTATAAGCTGAGATCGATATAGATGATTTAATTTCCTCTTCTATTCCTTTACCAAAATGAGCAAAATTGGGTCAGTAGAAACCAGAATATTTAGTGAACTACTAAACTGATTCTATAGGCGAACTCACATAATGTGAGTATTGGGTTTGAACTTACAAAGTTGATATAATCTTCTATGGTTGTCTAAGACTAAGTTCCCAATGGGAGCTTACTGTCATGAGTTTGCATGATTTCACAAATACGAATAAAACAAAACCAAGGACTAATTTGCATAATTACACCTAATATCAGACAGAAACTGAGCTTGGATTTTCTTTGAAATTTTGGTTTTCCTTTTATTGCTCATTCCTTGGTTTTGTAATTAGATAGGAGAAACATTCATGAAAATGTTTTCTTCATTAGATATATCTTAATCTGTTCAGAATGTCATTTATCTACTGATCCAAATGTTCTCAATTCTGACCTAAGTATATAATGTGAACGTATGGTCATCAGTACAACAGTGGTATTAATTTTATCTCTTTTGCCTTAGAATTAATGTGCCGGTAAGCAATAATTAATGGCTATCAGTACATACTGTATCAATAGTTTTTATCCTTTTTCTCATCATTATTTTCTTTCCAACAATTGTAGTTGCAGAGTTGCAGAAGAACATTCTCTAAGAGACAGATCCCGACTTTGATGCTTTAATATCCGCGCTATATCCTGATATTGACAGATTTGAGAAAGAGGTACTTAGCATAGCGCATAATGGTCTGTACTATGGATCAATATCTTCATTTTTATAGTCCAAGAAAATGATTTCAACTCTCCAACATGATCTCTATATAAAAATATATTTGTAGATCAAATTTTTGACAAATGCCAATGAAACTTTAAAGATAAAATATATATATTAACCAACCAGAGTGAAGGGCACCATTGGCATGAAATTTTAAAGTTACCCAGAGTTAAATAATTTTCGTCTTTCTTTGCAATTCTTACATAAATATAAAACCTCTCATTTTACTAGATTTAATTGCACTTGTACCTTGAAGGTTTGGCGTATCAATAACAGTGACAAACTGACAATATTTCATTCTCTGAGGAGGAGATGGGCAAATTTTACATTGGAGTTTGTTACATTGTACTTTATAAATACAAATCAATTTCAAGAAGGAAGAGTACCTGTTAGCATGCATGTTGGATTGGGAAAAATAGTGCTCAGGTTAAACACACAACTCGTATCATTTAATTTATCAATTGTATCAATTATAAAGCAATATCTTCTTCAGTACTTAAGCAACAGTTACAAGAAGTTAATAGAGGAAAAAAAAAACAAAAACATACAGTTCTGACGGCATGGCACTAATTCAAATCCCAAGCACATCCTGCAATTTAAACAAAGAAATTCAAGTTGATGCAATATGTCTAGTTCTTTTTACTATGATTTTTGTATGGTGGAAGCTCTCCTTACTCCTATTTATTTGATTGGATACTTTAATGGTCCTCGGACTCTTCAATTTCATTGTACAATTAGGGTTGAGCTGATTTTACTTTAATGTGTGATGCATTGATTTTTAATTATTAAATAGTTTGTTGATTAATTAGTGTTGTATTTTTATAATTATGCAAGTACCTTAATTTGAGACGCTTATAAATGGCCTCACAGAAGCAAACACTGCATGGCATTCCATCCCATGATTCAGATAGCAATTTTCCATTTTTAAAATTCTCATTGAGTGGTGCCAAAAAAAAGAAAAAAGCCCAATAAAGTAGCCGAACTATTTATTCCTCGACTATTTTTTAGATTGGCTTTCTCAGATTGGGTTGCAGATGTTCGATCCATGTCAAGATTTATGTAGATCAAGTGCGCACAGATCTTGATGCAAATCGAAATGCTTCCCAATTTGTTCCGAATCCCATCCTCCAAAGAAAAACAAACTTTGTGAAAGTTTCAAGCATGATCTCGGAATCCGTCTAACTTGTTTTTTTGAATAAAAATGCATTTGAATTTTTTGCAAATTTTGTTACGCTAACCAGTAAATCATGACACTGTTTTAGAATTAAAAGAAAATTTTAAATGAATAAATATACCATTTGATTTAAATGGTAACACAAAATCCATTGGTTTACTCAATGTAACACCAATATACATCATAATTAACACATAGATACATAAAACACAACACACATTGAAACATGAACATAAAAAACAAGGGACTCACATACCCAAAAAAATAAAAAATAAAATCAAAATCAAACTGAATAAAAGGAAAAACAAAAAAACCAGGGATTCACATACACAAAAAAATAAAAAAAAAGTACAAGTCAAACTGAAAAAAATTAAAAATTAAAATTAACATGGTTTAGATTAGCTAGATCAAGATTTTTGAGTTTTAGGCATTGAACAAGACGCAATGTGGTAAGTTTTGGCATAGCCGCCGGTTTCACCTCCCAGGTCTCCAAGTTCTCCAATTTCAAAAGTTCTAAGAACTGTAACTGTGGAAACCCATTTGTGGAGCAAACCATTTGCTTCCCTGTGTATGCTTCATCTTTTAAACTCAGAAATTTCAGGGTTTGTAGTCTTTCTAGAGTCGGCATGGGGTCTTCCTTCAAACCGGATTTGGTTAGAGTGAGCTTTCTAAGATTAGGTGGAAATTTAACATTATCTATGAGAAGTTTCCTACAAATCCATTCTCCCTCTAGTTTAGCTGATTTCACCGTCTCAAGATTTGGAAATGCCCTTATGTCAATAGCCTCTGACGGTATAATGTTACCCATAATTGCAATCGAGATCAGATTATCCATGTGACTCAATAGGTTAAAAATAAATTTCGAGTCGAGATTGTCACAATTTGAAAGTGCAAATTTTCTAAGGTGGATCAGGAAGTGGGGAAACTTTTTTAGCCACGACTCATGAGCTGCAACTGTTTTCAGGGTATGTAGGTTTTCTATATGTGTTTCAGAGGGTGGGCCTTTAATTTGGGGGCTTGGTTTCACATAAACATGGCGAAGTGTTTTGATATTCCATAGAGATTCAGGTAGGGTATCTATGCTTGTATCTCTAACATCCAACGTTTGAAGATTTTCCATGTCTCCTATATTTTCAGGAAGCTTAGATATGTTACTACCCCTCAAGCTCAGATACCGTAGGTAAATCATATCCGGTAATATTGTTACTGGGATTGTAGAGTTCCTCAGTGCCAACACTTTGAGGAGCATGGCACTTCCAAGAACAATTCTATCACAATTAAAAGCTAAAAAAGAATGTATATGATTCACCTCCGTGTATTGGTTCTCATTGTCTTGATAGACTGCTAAACGGGACCAGAATTCAATTTCTTTCTGATTTGGATTGACAACCGAAAACTCTTCTATGTGTGATTGTTGGATGGCAAATTCATGAATAGAACGAGGCAATCGACAACTTTTTATTGTGCCAGAGATTGATCTCTTGGAAACAAAAACCAATGACCTGCATGCAACAAAGAAAATAATTATACATCAAATAGATTTTCATAAAAGAACAAAATTTCTATATTTCTCAACAAGGACAATAATTATACATCAAATAAGTTTGAAATAGCAACCATCTATTACTAATTTTAATTATAAGACTGAATTTTAATTTCCTGAAATATTGAGAATACCTTTGAACAAGTTCGTCGAGGTATTTATTTGCAGTTGACTCTAGAGACGTCTGTTTATCCTCTTCTTCTACAAATTCTTCAGCAATCCACATCTGAGTTAGAGAGGTTGCTGGAATCTCGAAACCAATAGGGTAACATGCAAAATAAAGAAAACACGGTTGAAGAAAGTAAGGTAAATCATTATAGCAGTAGGTAAAAATTTGCCTCATATGATCGGTTGTAATTATCCCCTTATTACTCCTTGTGATCTTGTCCAGATCTTTTTTCACCATATTCCAAATGACGTAGGCCATTGGTTTGAGCGAAAGGAGCCCCCCTATAAGGAGAAGAGCCAAAGGTTGTTTTTGACATGCCACAGAAATAGAATATATGAGACTTCCCAGTTCGAACTCAAACTTGTAAAAGAACATGCGTCTTTCATGATCATTCTGCATGTTAAAAAGATTTGGAAAAGCTTTCTTCAATAAGAGTGCTTCCCTCTCGTACCGATCCAGTGTTATGCCGTTTGAAATATCTTCTTCCTCAAGAAGCATGTTTTCAATGTTTTTAACTTTATTATTATGTATTTTTGTATCCCACTCGTTGAAATCATCCTTAAGAACCAATTCTAGTTTGAGATGAACCGCTGAAAAACCCAGCCGGTACCTGATTTTGGCCATTAAATCTTCGATTAAATTTTCGATTTTCTCCCTATATTCTTTCGCCAAATCATTCTGGGAGCTGGAGGACTCCTTTCTAGCTTGTCCAACAAACTCACCTATTAACTTTCCAACTTTTCGGGTTGTTTCTCGCTCAATCATAATTATCTCCTGCTGTTTGCCCACACTGAGAACCTTGAACCATCTGTGCTTCATGGATTCCCGAAGTGCCAGTAGATTCTTGGATGGCAAACCAAATAGTTTTTCCGTGTCTGATAGCATACCAGACATGCAAAGTACGGCATCCATCTCTGTTTCTACTTTCTCAAAATCAACCAAAAATAATTTCCTCCCTCTCTCTTGCTATCCTTGTTTGGTTAATTAAAACAGTTTGATCGTGCAGAATACACCCTCAAATCTAATTCAATTGCATGCTCCACCCAGCAATTGCAAATCTGCAATGCAAAATAAAACATTAAATAAAAAGTACTATAAATTAATACACCGTGCTAATAATTACTGTTCCTTACTAATTATCATGCTAACTTTGTAATAGTCCGTAAATTATTTTTCCTTACTAATTACTAAGGTTAAGGACAATTTAAAATTATTACCTTTATTACCATACTTTAATTAGGGATTTTACAATTAGACTCCTTAATTCAAACGATTCATAAAATGATATTTGAACTTGAGAAACAAAATGATATGCATCATTCAATATAGGAACAAAAACATAGAATACGATAGTCCACGGACGGAAGCATTAAGCACAAAATGAGATATCTCCACAAAACTGTATTTAATGCATACTACTTTCTCATTAAATGTATCAAATTAAATACAGAGATTATATAATACTTACAAAAAATAATTATTAGAGAAATTTTCGGAAGAATTTATCAATTTTTATTATTCAAACAAAAGCTACAGAAATGCTTTTGAAACAATTTAATGGCTATAAGATTTTTCGTATAATTATGGACACATTTAAAATTACGGCATCATCAAAACTAACATTTGTGCTCCAAATAATATCTAAATCATGTAAATTATTATTAGAGCAATTTTAAAAGTATATATAAATTTGTACTCCAAAATTAGTTTCAGTATATAGCATTTTGACTGCATAATAGATATTTTCTAGTTGTGGAGTCATTCAAGTGATTAAACAACCAAAAAGGTCGATTGACAATTTTTCAGATTTTTTCTTTTTTAAGGACTGACGAATCAAACGATATTTTTCTTCCAAATTCTTTCGCTTGTGTTCTCTTTGAACCAAACTTTTCTTGGCCATAAGTTACCTCTATTTTTAATAATGATACAGTTAAAAGCCGAATATAATAATATAAGAAGGTAGATTTCTACCTCTCCATCTCTTCATCGAAAAGAATGAGATTGTTGATAATAGATAATAGAGTAAATAAAAAGACAATAAAAAAAGAAATTAACCAAATTTTCCTGATGTTGAGGCTATCAAGACTCAATAATTAGCATTCATAAATAAGCTCATATACTTCATTGAAAGCAGTTATTCAAAGAGGATAAACAAACGTCTCTTGAGACGACTGCAAAGAGTGGATCATGAGATATTTTCGGTGGTGTCTAAGCTTAGGAATAAACTACATGAATGCCACGCTTTGCTTCGACGGTGATGATTGAGTTGACGTGTAGAAAAGAAAACATAGTGTATTGTATACAATACAATATAGGAAATACAATGTAGATGATCAGCAAAAATTCACGGTGCTGATGTCTAACTACAAAGCTATGGAAAAATTAATACTACATATCAAGATTAACAAAAAACATGTATACAGTATACACATATACATATCCATATAATAAATTAAGTATCTAAACTAGTTATGCGATATAAATTTATCATTTCCATTAGATTTCAGAATATAGTTTTGTGAACTAAAAAAATATGAGAGGAATACCACGACAACTGTAGAAAGGCACAGAATGCAGATATGTGAGCAAATTTTTTATCCTGGATTCAAATTGTTAAAGGCAATTGGATTAATAAACAACAACTAGATAACATATATATTATTTGTCAAGTAATTATTAAATAAAAAATAGTAATATACCTCTGTGCAGATAAAGACAGGCAAGTAGAGACTCAAGTAACCAACTGGAAATCAGGACCTTCGTAAGAAACTAGCAAAGGAGAGTAAATTTGGCATTAAATTCAATTTTTTTTAGCAAAATCAGAAAATCCAGCAACCCTAAAATCGGAATTGAGCCTAACATCATGACCAACAAAACCTTATAGATGGGCTCTGCAAGAAAGGTGAAGTTCATAAGGCAATACATTTTTAGAAAGTAATGATTTTGAAGGGCCATGAGCTGATTACGGATATGAGTCTATTTCGATAGAGAATATATAGGTAACAGCTAGAAAACAATTATTCTCATGTCCATGTAACTTCTTGGTAGGAAATGCATATTCTTTGTGTGCATTCCATTAGTTGCATGGTCATCAATTAATATTGCTTTCATATTTTCTTGTCTATTTCGATTGATGTTTTCATGTATATATCTTTCAAGCTAAACAATTACAATTAATGGAAAAGCTCTTCTCAACTGGAGTTCAGCTCTTGTTTATATCGGTGCTTATCAGTACGTTTCCTTTTTAAATTATGGTTACAAAATATGTCACATTGAGTATATATGTACATATATTATTTTACAAAATACTATTTATTTGTTTTCTGTTGTGAATAGGAAAAACCATACAAAAAGAAACGATTCTTAAATATCCAAATATATATTAGGCTTGTTGTTAAGAATCCAGTCGGCAAATTAAGATAGACTAGATCTATATTATTATTTTTTAATAAATTATAATTTGTATAATTTAGTTAGAACTTCAGAGGTTACAGCCTAGCACTAAGACACTCTAGCCCGTTACAACTTAATTTTTCCCCTATTAAGAAACCAATTACATATATTACATTTATGATAAAGGCTTATCAAAATAATTTTCAGCTAAGTTTTTTTTTAATACATTTATATATATATAGCTAAGTTATGTAGGTAAGTAGATCTTTTATATATTGCTCCAAACTCTTATTATTAATAAGTTTTAATATATTTTTAATAAACTAGACACGTACCTAAATCAAAAAATTTCAAGTATAAAATATAGTGTCACATATAAAATATTTCAATTAAAAGATAATATAATTATAAACTAAAGAACAATATTTTCATGTTTTTTCAAAAATTTTCATTTTTACAAACAAACCGTTGGAACAATTTGTTCTATGTAGTATACTTTACTCAAATTTCAATCTCCCGTATTAATTTTTGGACGCAACACATGGTATAATAATGCATGATTGGTTATCCACACACCAATACACCGTACAGACAAATTTCCATGCCATGCATGTTACTTAGTTTCTCATAAACAACCATATAGTAAAATTGTCACGTGATAAATGTTATTATCTCATTAAATGTACCTAATTAAATAATAAGATTAACTGAGAAATTTTAACAAAATTGGTAGTTATGCATCATATTTTATCTAATACTTACATAAATAATTATTAGAGAAATTGCAGAAGTATGTATTACTTTTTTTGCAAACAAAAGCTCTGGGAAAGGATTTAAAACAAATTACATGCCTATTATATTGTTCGTTTAATTCTAGAAATATTTAAAATGTTGAAATCGTCAAAACTGACACTTTATCTTAAAAAAAATATTTAAAACATGTACAAATTATTATTAATGCAATTTTCAAAAGTCGATCAATAGTTTTTCAGATGATTACCATGTAATTGTCATTTTTAAATAATCTCCTCTAGATCATTCTAAGCAGTGATACCGTACTAACTTTCAGATAAAACTAAAACATGGTTCGCTTTGCTTGGGTCTAATTAAATTTGTAATATATGATACCGTACAAATTTTGGCAGGGTCTAAATTTTGGAATAAAGTGGCAGAATACCTCACTTTGCTTGGGTAGTGATAATTGAGATAATGTGTAAAAAGAAATCATAGTGCATACTATACAAAAAAAAGTAAAGGAAATACAAGCAAATGATCAGAAAAACTAAATCATGGTTCATATGATACCATTTTTTTTTTTTTGGTAATATATCAGCTTCAAGTAAAATTCGCGATAAAATTTGAGGTCATGGTGTCTAAACTACAAAGCTATTGAAAAAATAATACTATATATTAAGATTAACAAATTAATTGTAATTATATAAATTGAGCTTGCACGTACATCAGATTAGAATATAATTTTGTGAAATAAAAAGAGAGGAGAGGGATATATACCTCGATGCGTGTAGAAAGAGTAAAGCACAGAATGTAGATATGTGCGCAGAAATCTTTTCCTAGTTTCTATTGTTAAAAACAATTGAATTTGTAAATACACACAGGTAGTTATTAAAGTAAAGGATAACATGCATATTATTATTCAAGTAGTTATTAAGAAAACAGTAATATACCTCTACGTAGATAAATACATGCAGAGAGAGGCTTAAGCACAAACTTCAAATCAGAGGTTCATAGTTATACCATTTTTTTTAATATATCAGCTTCAAGTAAATTCACAAGAAAATTTGAGGTGCTGGTGACTAACTATAAAGCTATTGTAAAATTAATACTATATATCATGATTAACAAAAAAAATTTAATTATATAAAATATTTTATATACATATATACATATAATAAATTGAACACCTCCATTATATTTGTGAATATAAATTGAGTTTGCACATCAGATTTTATAATATAATTTTGTGAAATAAAAAAGATTAGAGGATACCTCAACACGTGTAGAAAGAGAAAGGCACAAAATGCAGATATGCCAGAAGAAATTTTATCCTAGATTCCTGTTATGGAGATCAATTGAATTAATAAACAACAACTATAACATATGTATTATCAGTCAAGTAGTTATTAAAAAAAAATAGTAATATACCTTTGTGCAGATAAAGACAGAGAGAGGCTCAAGTACACAACTGAAAATTAGATGTTTACTAGTGGCGACTTTCGTAATAAACTGGCGAAGGAGAGGAAATTCGGCATTAGATTCCAAATTTTGTAGCAAAATGATCAGAAAAACCATAAAGCCTAAAATCGGGATTGAGCCTAACATGATGACTTACATCATCTTTATATATATATAGGCTACGTAAGAAAGGTGAAGTTGAGAAGACAATGGATTTTGTAGATATCAATGGGCAGCTGCCTAACGTAACTATACATGGGCAATGGAAGAAAGGTTTAAGTCAACAGGCATTGGATTTTCAAGAAGTCATTATTTTCAAGGGACAGGAGCCTAATTAAAGGGTATGAGACTAACAAGCCTAGGTCACAATAAATTGAGCATGTACATCTGATTTAAGAATATAGTTTGAAAAAAACATAGAGAGAGGTGACAGGAGCCGCATACCCGGTACTGTTGCTCTTTGTAGACAGGAGGTTTGTTCTGATGCACTTGGCAGGAGAAGAGAAAGGAAGAAGATGGTAACAAATTAAGGGAATGGGGAGGAGGTATATATATAGGGGTACATTGACACAGTTTTTCAGCAAAGTGATGAGATACTTTGGATGAGGTTTAACTTTTGGAATAAAGAAAAGACCAACACATGAGGAATTGAGGAATAAAGAAAGAAAGACCAACACATGAGAAAACACTTATTCTCTCATCTTTGTTAGTAGCAATTTTGCTAGTCCTTTGCAAAACATGGATGGTGACAGATTTGCTGGCTTTGAAGTAAATACAAACATGGTAGCAATTTTGTCATTATCTTCATGAATAAAGCAAATACAGACATAGATCCAGTCCATACCAAACAACAATTATGCATCCTATAATATATAAATAAAACGATATAACGAAAAGAAATAACTAACATCTTGATCCTCTGCATTTGAGCCAAATTGAAATTGTTACACATATAAGAGGAGCAAGACATATAATTATATAACAATTAATTAGACGGATCCAGATTGGAATTTCTAAATCTTGTGGCCTTAAACAACTCTTAATTGAGCCCGGTTAATTAGTATAAGTTATTAATGAAAATTTCAATATGTGTAACAATATATATAATTTTAACAAAAATAATATGTACATTATTCATAGTATAAATAAGAAAACTCTAGATCCAAAAGCAATTATAATCTATAACATCTACTAATTAATTATGTCAATAATTATGACAAATTTTAATTATTTTGATGCAGAAATTACACAGTTTGATGTGGCAGCATTGATGCGATTTATTCTATTTTTTAAAGAAAAAAACTTTTTTTTTGTTTTTTTTTCGAAAGGTTTAATTTTTAAATTTCTAAATAAATTTTTTTGTATTTGATCCTCACACGTCATCATACATTTCTTTGATCCCTCGTTTCTCTTTTTTGATTGCGAGTTCTGAGGACTCAAGAGATTACTTATGGGGCTACAGTCAGGACAGGTAACTTGATCTTTTTCTTTTTCTCTGTCTGAAATCTCAAAGAATTTGATAGATCTTAACTTTGTTTTGTATTATTACGCTATGACCTTTATCTTTTCCTGAAGCACAACTAGCTTGCTGCTTATAAGATCAATTGTCATGAATCATGATTGATTGCTAATTAAATTGCATGGTCATGATTGGTTGCAATGTGTCCATTTAAAAACAAGACTATATATATGTAAAAATATAAGAGAACATCTTTCTCAAAAAAAAAAAAAAATTATATATATGATGGAACATAGTCATGATTGGTTGCTATTTAAATTTAAGGAGGATTAAGTAGTTCACGTCCCCAAAATAAGTAGAGTGCAAATTATATATAAGCATAGATCATCTCTCTTAAACAGAAAATGTTGATTAACAATGTTTTCACAATAATACCTAATAATTTGCCATTTATAAATAAGCTTATCTACATCATTTGAAACAGCTAATGTATCTAGTACACTAATTTTTTGATTAAACTAAAACTACTGATATTCAAAGAGTGTGTCCAAAGTAAGATATATACTTTGGATAGTCACTAAGATTAGGAATAAAGAAAGACCAACATGAGAAATTGAGGATATATATTTAACTGTAGAAAGCAATTATTCTCTTGTCCTTTATTGGTAGTAATTTTACGTACTTGACCTTTGCATGTTACTCCTAGCACTTTTAGACATAGGCTTGTTACAACTTTCTCTTTTACTAAGAAACCATTTACATCTATCACATGCGCCTTTCAAAAATTATGAGACAGTTTCTAAAACTTACAAGATGTTAATGATGTTTGGAGAAAATACTTGAGCTTTAGATATTGCATGAAATTAACTAAGGCTGAATTAATTAAAAACACGAATAGATAATTAGATTTTTGCTCATATTATTTAAACTTTTTCCAATAAATATATTTTTGCTCGTATATCATTTAAAGAACAATAATCTTTTGTGCAGACGCCATATTCTGACCAAAGAAGTAGAAACAATTTCTGATTTGTTCTACCAGATATTGGTGCCGGTTTCTAAAGTTTAGAAAAGTAGATATTAACAAATTTTGGACCAAAGGTCCAGCCCCAATTTCAGTTCAAATCATCCAGTTCCCCTTTCAAAAGAACGGCTCAAACTAATTTCCGGTCCATTTTAAAACTTTCTTCCATACGAATACTGCAATGACAGTATAATTTATATATTTCTTTTTTAGATTTCACTGAAATATATATAAATATATATTAGAATTAAATTATATTTAACATTTTCTTTAACAGAATCATGCAGTAATTAAATATTTTTTTTCTCAAATACTAAAGATATGTACAATGAAAAACAGCCTGCTAAGTCGAATGCTAATTTCTTCATAAGATCCCGAAAAGTATTATATTATTTTAATATTTCTTTTGACATCTCAGACAATGAACGCCTTTTGTTCAATTACATATGTATTAATGAGAAGAGAGAACAAATATTGTACGGTGAACAAATATTGTACGCCTTTTGTTCAATGGCTAACGAATTTGGAAACTTGTATTTATGTACTCATAAATATAACTACCTATAATGTATTTTTGTCGGCAATATTGATAATAATGGGAAATAATATTAATGTTACTCAGTTTATGGGATTGCTCTTAATGGGCTTTTGCTCTCAACTCATTTCATTTTTTTAATTTGTTTGGGTGTTATATACTCGTTTTTAGATACTTGTGCTTATTTTGGAGAAGTGAACTTGTCATAATTAAGTTTGCGTTCTGCCTTTTGCCACTTTTTTTTGTTCCGAATTGTTAGACAAGGTTTGCTGAGTTGGAAATATGAATCATTTCACATCGTTTGTTCTTTTATTTTTCTCTTTTGTTCAAATAAACATTTATCTCAAGTTACTTAGGAGTAATCTTGCAAAAGAAAAATGTATTATTGAAAGCAGTGTATGTCCTTCATTTCTTTGTCCTTTTAATTTATGTTAACAATGTCCTGAGATTATTAATTAGAAATTAAAGGATGGTAATTAAAGAAGGATAGATGCCAAATTGCTGATATTCATAGTGTGATTTTTAAAATAATTGCTCATGGGGAAGCAGAGTGATGATGTAGGTGAATATGTTGTGCTATTTCTGATTTCTTTTATTTTGAGCTCGGTGATTATTAAACCAATTGGTAATTCATAATGCACTATCAATATATGTTTATTTTTTACAATGCGTGGAGACATTATAACTTGTCTATCAATAAGTGTTAAGATTTAAGAAAAAAAATATATGAATTCAATGCTCAAAGATCAAAGTGGTATGAATTCGAAGCTCAAAGACATTATGGACCTGTTCGGCTGTCAGGCGGGAACGGGAATGGACTTGAATTCAGGTCCAATTTGAATGGCCAAAACACTATGCGCATGGAAAAAAAAATTCACTCTGAGTGAATTTTTTTTTCCCATGAACACAATGACAATCAAATAGGGCCTATATATATATTTGTAGTTATTACATATTGATTAGATGCTTAATTTTAAGGATCTTATAATTACTTGGTGAGTAGACATCCATTGTACAGTCCAAAATAATATTATATATACATTTTTGTAATTTCCACCCTATATTATAGTATGAAAATAATTCTAAAATAAAGTTCGACATGTTATTTCAATTTCACATCATTCGACGTCTTCGCTATATTATATGTGCATCAGATATTTAAAGAAATATAAAAAAAAACTAGAATTAACGCTGTTAAAAAAGTGTCCTAGTTGTTTCAAAATGATCGGACATTACAAAAGAAAAAAGTAGTTTGTACAAAACCTGTATGGACTTTTAGATGTGGAGAAATTTTGTGCATGTGTTGTTTATTTTTTTTATAATGTTCAACATATATAAAAGTAGAGGCCGTTTGGGTACAAGCAAAGGCCCGGCAATCCATGTGCTCTGCAAGAATTATTCCAAGTACTATAACAAGTATTAAAGTCAGACAAGAGAATTCATCTATAGCAAGTTCAAATTTAATGCATATATATATATATATATATATATATATATATAGAGTACGGCTAACGCGCTTCCTCTAGCATATGGGCCGAAATGCTTCCGGTGGAAATTTGAAATTTTAAAATCCAAAAAGTCGATCTGAAACGTTCATCTTCTTCTCCATATTAATATCTGCTTGGAGACCAAATTTTACATTTTTCTGAAATTTTTTACTATTTATTAAGCCATTTTGAAAATTGCTGATCCAACGGTGGCTTACCAAACAGTAAAAATCAGAAGCTACCGTTAGCCGTACTCTATATATATATATATATAGGTTACTGGTTAATTAAAACTTATGGACTCTATTAATTAATTAAACTATCTGAAATTAATTAAACTATCTAACACTCTAATTAATTAATAGAGTCCATAAGTTTTACTTTGCTTAATTTTCTGAGAAACTATCTAGGTTACTGGTTTTTTTACTGCCCTTTGGCAGCTTTTTAGGTATCTGGTTTTTACTGGTTTCCGTTCGCTTTGAAGTTTTCTGGTACTAAGTAATTTTTTTTTCTTTGTTTTGGTTTTTACTGCATCTTTAGCTCAAATGTCTTGAACAATTGTTAATTTTCATATTTCGTAAGCAGGTTTTATTTCAAAACCTGAATGTTTTGGACTTATCTTCATGAATAAAGCATATAGGGACATAGATCTCTATTTTTACTCAAAAAAAAAAAAATAATCCAGTCCATACAAAACAACAACCATGTATGTTATAATATATAAATAAAACAATATAGCGAAAAGAAATATCTAACATATTGATCCGCTGCATTTGAGCCGGATTGGAATTGTTAGACATAAAAGAGCAGCAACATATATAATAATATACCAATTAGAATTGCTGCATCTTGTGCGACTCGACAATTCCCAATTGAACCATCAGCAACCAAAGATTCCCTTTCACTTTCGCTTTCGTTTTCTCTTTCTCTTTTCCTTTTGCTTTCGCTCTTAAAGATAAAATCAACTGGATGAAGTTATTCAAAGGGTAATTTATTAATCATTTCTCTCTCAATCACTAATATCACCCTTCTTTTTTTCTTCTTCTGACATTTAAGTACAGTTTGAGGCTTGCTTTAAAGTTGCGCAAAGGAGCAATGTTGAAACTATGTTATATATTGCAATTTAACAATGTCCATTTTTCTCTTTGCATCAAAGCAACATAATAATATTTGCTTATTTCAATTAGTTACTTTGAACAGATCTCATATCTGCTATTATATGAAAGTGGCACCAACAATATGTAATAAGAATGTTTGTTGAAATAATTTTCAAATATATATTTTTACGAGTGAATATATTGACTGAATACTCATTTGATTACTTTTTTATAATTACGAGATATTCTCCTACAGTAAAGAATATTAATTTGTTGAAATAATGTTCAAATATTTTGAAGTATTTCTTTAATTTAATATTTTGTTCTCTCGTATTATTTTCTTACAATCTCTTAAAATATTATAAATTTTTTTACATTCTTCATGTGCATGAAATCACCTTTTCATATAGACTATAATGATTTTCATAGATTGAAACTCATCAATACAATGTGAATTAAAGATCACCTTTTTATATTAAACATATGAAAGATTGTAATTAGTCCCAATAATGAGTAACCTGAGCAGATCAAATAGCAGATATACTGTACCGGTATTGAATAACTGGAGCGGTTGGATGATTGTTGTTTGTTAAAAATATGGCCCATTGAAGAGCTGCTTTTGGGAGCTATATATTGGGTTGTAGTGGACCTAAATTACACCAAATAAGACCAAGTTTGGTGGACTATTTAGCAGGCATTATCACACACTTCCTTTCCTTCACTAAGCCGAAGTGGATCTATGGCCACGCGGCTCACTCAGTCTAGTAATTAGTTTTTGGTAATGTAATTTCGAAAAATGTTTGGAGGCTGTGATCCTAGTTCTAAATGTTAAATATGAGAAAAGTGTAACAAAAACAAAAATATTAATCTTCAGATCAGCAAGTTTGTCAATTGCACCAATATTGCACTATGAGAAGTCTCGTAACTATGTAGATAAAGCTTGGAGAGAAAACAAAATTTCATTATTTAAAAATCAAGCCTTCCCAAGTTTGGTCTAGATATATATGTCTCCATTTTGCCAAATACCTGGCATGAAACTGTAGATGTATTTCTAATTATTTAAATAATAATATTAATAATAACAATAATAATAACAATAATATGTATCTAATTAAATATGTCCGAAATTTATTTTATGGTGGAAATTTTCTAATGGTAGAAAGTTTTGTTGCAATTTATTTTATGGTGTAAATTTTAGTCACATTCTCTGAGGTAACTCAAAGTTTGAGTGTGGATCAGATCTTTTCTTGTGCACAAATTAAGAACTCAAAAAATAATATGAACCCCTCTCTCTTATTTGATAGTGGGCCAGTGGCCTCACTCAGAATCAAGGCCCAATAACGATTGTCAAATCTTAAAACACAACGCTAATGAAGAAACTTGAAAACTAAAAATGCAAGCTGGTTGTTGCATGTCACGTGATCTTTCGTATTAGTCAAGTGATCTAACCAAATGAAAAATAAACATTGTCAAGCTGGTTGCTGCATGTCAACGTTAAGTGTGTTCATAATAATAATTAATGTACGATGGAATTACTTACTTTTGAGTAAATTAAATGTTCTCAATGGATTTGGTGTTTCCATTTAAATCAAATGTATTATTTAATTACTCTTTTATTTTTATTTTTAATTGTACATTTTGTGTTTTGAACCTAGCTAGAAGAGTCATGATATTTGCAAATAATTCATAAATGTTTATGAATTATTAAGTTTCAAATACTTTTGATCTATACATATAATAAAGAAATTAAACGGATTCATTCATTCATAAGGATATCCTTAATTAAACCTTTCACATAAGTTTGTGTTTGCAGAAACCTCAAAATTTTAATATATTTATATAAATTATGAAAAATAATTATTCTCAAATTATATATAGCTAGATACCACAAGTTGTGCGGAAAGTAACAATTTTTTATTCTTTGGATACCACAGCAAGGTATTTTCTTTCCTCGCTTTCTCTCTTTTTATTTTATATTTTTCTTTTTAACGGTAGCAGAATCTATCCCTACTATTTCTTTTTATTTTTCTCGTGATTATCATACTTAATAGGGTCATTACTGCAAATATTGCATGCATGTGAGGCTACGCCTGTGAACATAGTCACAAGATTTGCAAATTATTCGCAAATGAAATTCGAATAATTCGTTTTTTTTTGTGAGGCCGAATCGAATGCCGAATTATTCGATTGAGAGAAATTTGACCAAATTAAACCCGAATAATTCGCAAATTTTACATTTTTTTCGGAAATTTATAAATTATTCGTGAACTTTTCCAGAACATTTTTTTTTTGTTTTTGTTTTTTTGCTCTCTTGCAGAACTGAGATCACTGATCTGAATAATTCATAATCATTTCATAAATTATATCCGAATTATTCCCGAATTGCGAACTTTCAACCTCACCGAACCAAATCCAAATAATTCATTTGTCACTATATGTTAGGCTACGCCTATAAATATTATTTTTGCAACCTGCATCACCCATTTACTACAAGTGGAGCCACAGAAGATCGGCAGAGTTAATATTGCGACTGGGACCCGCATGTCATGAATTTACTTTGTAGAGCAACGAGTGGGAGCGCCTAAAGTAAAGGCCGCACACATACAAGTCGGCAATTTGGTTTTTTACATCCATCTTATGATAATTACTAATGAGTAATAAGGTAAAAACAAAAATTGTGGTAACGAGTTTAAATTTAATCCAAAGATCTTAAACAGAAAATTAGCAAAAATTTTAAGAAGTTCAAAGAAGAAAAAGGAGAATTTATGGCACTAGTAATTAAGTAATTTGTTAATTCTTCTACATGATGAAACAAGAGTTTGTATCCTTTATGTTGCCTTAAATTTGAAATTCAGAGTGTCTGATCAAAATTTTAAAATTCACAAATTAAAGTTTCTTTTAATATTCGTGCCGATGTGAATCGGAGTGTCAAAAAATTTCTACAGTAAAATAAATTTGAATTGTCGTAAACGATACAAATTCATAAAATACTCGCTTGTTTTTACAGTGTAGACTATTTAAAATATATCACATAAAATATGATCCGTTAGATTAAATGGTTTAAAATAAAAATGCAAAAAAAAAAAAAAAATTTAGGGACAACATTAAGAATAAAAGAGTTAAATTTTTTAAATATCTGGATGACTATTAATTTACTTTTAATTAATTTAAATAAATCAAATTAAAACCGCAAAAGTACCAAGACTATATGTGGTATACAATTAATAGCCAAAAACTAAATAGTTCATTTTTCTTATAAATCCAATATTATTAGTAATTTGTGTCTTTGCTTCTGTTATCATCTAATTTGGTCACTAGTGTTTGTTAGCTCAAAGCGTGATTACCTCCAGAAATCAATTTATGTTCTATACTCTAAGGTAACACAACACTTGAGCTTAGATTCTGACCACTTGATCACAATACTTTTCTTGCTCCACCACATCGGACGCTCACCATTCGTAACCAAATATCATGTTACTTGAGAAGTTGAGATGATATCAATTAGAGGGAGTATTGACATTTATCTTTTGCGTCATTTGTAGTTTTATGCTGGAAGGCCCGTTGGGCTTCAGGTTGTTTAAATTAATTTTTCTTTTAGTCAGAAAATATTTTGCAAGAATGACCTGTTGGAGGAGACGGCAAGAATGGCAAGGCCATTACAAGAGATAGAAAAATTATATTTTTATTCAGTATGATTTTCTTTTACTATTAGTTGGTCAGTTCTCCTGTTTTACTTTTTTTTTTTTTTTTTTTTTTTTTTCTGAGTTGCTGTGAGTAGTGTGCAACATAAATGGTAAATATCAATCATGACAATACTAGTATTGGGCAAAATACATTCCTTACGTACAATGAGAGTATCAATTATTAATCAATATAAAAATTCTTTAAATGACAATTAAAAAGTAGAATTAAATCAAGACCAACATAAGACAAACTAAATAAATTTATGGCATGCACGTATCTAAATAAATTTAGACTTTTACACATAAACAAACATAAAAAAGATACATTGAATCAAAAGAAGGCAAACTATTTGATAGGTTGGTTGATATTCAATACAAAATTTTATCTTTTAATCACAGCTGTTCATGACATCTATATGTACATCCGAAGCCTAGCACGTACACATGATGCATTTTCAGAGGCATTCCATTGGGATGTCGACTTTGCACTTGGCGAACAACATAGGATTATAAGCCTCATCAAGCCTCATTAAGGATAAACCAAGTACCAAACACTAAATATAATAGTAATCTTGAATTAAGGGGTATGAACTTGAAAGAAAAGATGAGGAAGTTATGAAGATGGAATTTTCTTAATTTGAGCATATTTGAGCATCAATTTCATGTATGGAATTGCCCATAAGAAATTATTGGTACCAGTGGTGCAGTGTCAGAAAACTAAATGCAATAGAGACAATTCCACTCTCTAGTGTCCTTTCATCAAACTTTTAGTCTGATTCGTATACTCCTTTTCAAAATCAATACCAACGGTGCAGTGTCCTTTCTTATGTTCTGACATAGTTTCAGGGATGAGTGGCTTTTTTTTACAGATATCGGGCTTGGATCTCGCAATGTTTTCTAAAAGTTCCACTCTTTATGCATTGTCCTTGTTTAAACATTGTTCTTAATTTGTTGCACTTTATAGCACCAGTACTGATTAGTATTAGAGCTATTCGTGCTTTCTGGTGTGGTTCACAATCTGTTTAGGAACAAATTGTGAAATCTAAAATATAGTAAGGTACTTTCTGTACGTTTATGTGATCTGATGTTGTCTGGAGGAACTGCACTGGAAATCTTTAATTAAAAAACTGCTAAGAAAAAAAAATAGGCACGGACTTGGCTCGGGCTGAGAAATGAAATATGTTATCAATAACAAGAGATATTGATAAACAAGCTTTAAAAATTGAAAATAGAAGCAAGAATCACAGCAATTGAGATCGTAAAAAGAAAAATTAAGAAGATATATGGATATCTGCTCTACTACCATGAAAAACATGGATGACCTTGAAAAACCAAGTAAAAAAACCAACGAGGACATGGAAGTTAGAAATGTGGACAGATGGGAGGGAGGGAGGGAGGGAGGGAGAGAGAGGCAGAGAGTCTGGTTCGTTCAATAGAAGGAAGGAGATTGAGGGAGGTATCTTTAGTTGACGACAAAATTTTAATCTAACTGAAGGCAATGGCACGAATTATAACATTCAATAATGGCCCAAAAGTAAAGGAGAAAGGATAAAATGGGTAATTTATTTATTTAAAATGAGTTTTATTAGAAAAATCAGTAAATTGGGTAAATTTGTGAGTTGTTGAACTTTAGAAGGGTAAATATGATATAATGAATTTTAGAGGGGGAAATACGTAATTTCAAGGTTTTTAGGGGGATACATGAAATTCCCTCTTTATTTATTATTGATTTTTTTGTTTAATTTATGGTTTGTTGTGGCCTTTTATTTGGTTACTGGTACACTAACTGGTGATGTTTTGTGGAAAGCAGTTTTGGGACGGGTTTTTACTGTGGATAAGCTGGTGAAGCCCCTGCCACCTGTCATGGCATATAATGTTTCCCGCCACATCAACTTCTTCTTGCGCATCGGTATCTCTTTGTAATTCTAAATTGGTTTCAATTGGTTTGTAAATTTACCGACATGACCTGACCTGAAAATGAATTGACAGCAGATTTGGTTTGGTTTATTGACAACAGATTAATTGGACAATTCTTGCAATTATCTACAATGATTTGTAATTTTGAAATCCGGTAATTGAAATATAATCTATACTTTTTGCACACCATGCACATGAAAAATGATGAAATTTGATGCAAGTTTCACCATTTGTCAAATGACTTGACAACATTTGATTTAATGCCAAATAACATTCAAATTCATCAAAATTGAATTGAAAAAGAGTTGCCAACATTTGATTTAATGCACAAACCAGTCTAGAAGGCTAACAACATGTCTCTAAATTTTTCCAATATATAAAAATCTTTTTGAGTTGAATTGAAAAAGAGTTGCCAATTTAAGCTATTGTTAGTGGATATCAACCCTTCACATTTTAGGCTTCTTAGTATAAACATTTTGGGCTTCTTCACATTTTAAGCTATTGTTATGAAAATTATACGAATTTGAGTAATCAGGCTGTCAGGTAATTGTTGCAGATCAACGATCTCTAAATTTGAGGAATTCCTTAGCATGCTTAAATGTTACTGGTATTGTTATTATACTTCACATTGTTGAGAGATACATGTGAGTACATACTTGAATTTGTATACTTCATGAAAGGGAGGAATTATCTCTTCCAACTTTATAACAAATGTATTGTGTGGCATTTTTTTAATTCAGCTGTTGTGCAATTTACATTTCTCAGATGAGGAGGGGATTGCAAATGCGCAGAAATCACTGGGGTTATGTCAAGAAGATCGAGATCGCGGGGCCGCTTAGGGCATGTAAAACCATCTGTGCCTTTTAGCATGTTGTTCTAGTTATGGTTTATATATTTTTTTTCTACAAATCATGGATAATTGATAGCTTTTATGGATTTGTTTTAGTGTAAAATAGTTTGTTGATTATTAGTGTTGTATTTTTATAATTATGCAAGTATTCTTAATTTGAGACGCTTATAATTTGGCCTTGCAGAAGCAAACATTGCATAGCATTCCATCCCATGATTCAGACAGAAATTTTCCTTTATTCAAATACTCATTGAGTGGTGCCAAAAAAAAGAAAAGAAAAAAGCCGAATAAAGTAGCCAAACTATTTATTCCTCAACTATTTCTCAGATTGGGTTGCAGATGTTCGATCCATGTCAAGATTTGCGTGGATCAAGTACGCACAAATCTTGACGAATATCAAACTGCTTCCCAATATGTTCCGATGCCCATCAGAACGCTTCAAAGAAAAACAAACTTTGGGAAAGTTTCAAGGATTATCCTTTAATCTGTCTAATTTGTTTTTTTTTTTTTTTTGTATAGAAATGTATTTAAATTTTTTGCAAATTTTGTTACGCTAACCAGTAAATCATGACACTATTTTAGAATCAAAAGAAAATTTTAAATGAGTAAATATATTATTTGATTTAATTGGGAACACAAAATCTATTTGTTTACTCAATATAACATCAACATGAGGAATATAAAAAAACACAACACACATTGAAACATGAACATAAAAAACGAGGGACTCACATACCCCCAAAAAAAAAAAAATTTAAAAGTCAAATTGAATAAAACGAAGAGACTAAAAGCAGCATTTCAATCTATAACTTTGTCAGTAACATGGTTTAGATTAGGATGGTTGCCTAGATCAGGATGGTTGCTGATGAGTTTTTGGCATTGAACAACATGCAATGTGATAAGTTGTGACATAGCGGCCGGTTTCACCTCCCAATTCTCCAAGTTCTTCAATTTCTCCAATTTTAAGAATTGCAACTGTGGAAACCCATTTGCAGAGCAAACCATTTGGTTACCTATGTATGCGTCATCTTGTAAACTCAGAACTTTCAGTGCTTGTAGCCTCTCTAGCGTCGGCATGGGGTCTCCCTTCAAACCAGATTTGGTTAGGGTGAGCTTTGTAAGATTTGGTGGAAATTTAACATTATCTATGAGAAGTTTCCTACAAATCCATTCTCCCTCTAGTTTAGCTGATTTCACCATCTCGAGATTTGAAAATGCCCTTATGTCAAGAGCCTCTGACGGTATAATGTTACCCATAATTGCCATCGAGATCAGATTATCCATGTGACTCAATAGGTTAGAAATAAATTTCCAATCTACATTGTCCCAATTTGAAAATGCTAATTTTCTAAGATGAATCAGGAAGTGGGGAAACTCTTTTAGCCACGACTCATGAGCTGCAACTGTTTTCAGGGTATGTAGGTTGTCTATATGTGTTTCAGCGGGTGGGCCTTTAATTTGGTGGCTTGGATTAACATAAACATGGCGAAGTGTTTTGATATTCCATAGAGATTCAGGTAGGGTATCTATGCTTGTATCTCTAACATCTAATGTTTGAAGATTTTCCATGTCTCCTATATTTTCAGGAAGCTTAGTTATGTTACTACCCCTCAAGCTCAGATACCGTAGGTAAATCATATCCGGTAATGTTGTTACTAGGATTGTAGAGTTTCTCAGTGCCAACACTTTGAGGAGCATGGCACTTCCAAGAACAATTCTATCACAATTAAAAGCTAGAAAAGAACGTATATGATTCACCTCCGTGTATTGGTTCTCATTGTCTTGATAGATTGCTAAACGGAACCGGGATTCAATTTCTCTCTGATTTGGATTGACAACCGAAAACCCTTCCATGGATGATTGTTGGATGGCAAATTCATGAATAGAACGAGGTAATCGACAACTTTTTATTGTGCCAACGATTGATCTCTTGGAAACAAAAACCAACGACCTGCACGCAACAAGGAAAATAATTAAACATCAAATAGATTTTCATAAAAGAACAAAATTTCTCAATTTACAAAAAAAATAAAAAAAATAATGCTTTTATTATCAAGTAGACCAAAGATAATTATCTACTCTTATTGTAATAAAACAGACAAATTTAATTTTTATTGATGACCTCTTTTTAGGAAACCGCAACCTAATGTTTGAAATAGCAACCATCCTATTACTAATTTTAATTATAAGACTGAATTTTAATTTCTTGAAATATTAAGAATACCTTTGAACAAGTTCGTCGAGGTACTTATTTGCAGTTGACTCTAGGGACGTCTGTTTATCCTCTTCTTCTACAAATTCTTCAGCAATCCACATCTGAGTTAGAGAAGTTGCTGGAATCTCGAAACCAATAGGGTAACATGCAAAATAAAGAAAACACGGCTGAAGATAGTAAGGTAAATCATTATAGCAGTAGGTAAAAATTTGCCCCATATGATCGGTTGTAATCACCTTCATCTCATCAGGTCCTTTGATCTCGCCCAGATCATTTTTCACCATGTTCCAAATGTTGTTGGCCATTGGTTTGAGCGAAAGGAGCCCCCCTATAAGGAGAAGAGCCAAAGGTTGTTTTTGACATGCCCCACGAATATAAGTCGTGATATTTCCCAGTTCCATTTCTAACTTGTAATAGAACGTGTGCCTTTTATGATCATTCTGCATGCTAAAAAGATCTGGAAAAGCTTTCTTCCAGAAGAGTGCTTCCGTCTCGTCCATATTCAGTGTTATGCCGTTTGAAATATCCGCTTCCTCAAGAAGCATGTTTTCAATGTTTTTTACTTTATTATTCTGTATTATTGTATCCCACTTGTTGAGCCCGTTTTCAATCGTTTCTAAAATTTCTTCTCTGTTTTCAAAAAACTTTGAGTAACTCATCAGGTACCTGATTTTGTCCATTAAATCTTTGATTAAATTTTCGATTTTCTCCCTATATTCTTTCGCCAAATCATTCTGTGAGCTAGAGGACTCCTTTCTAGCTTGTCCAACAAACTCACCTATTAACTTTCCAACTTTTGGGGTTGTTTCTCGCACAATCATAATTATACCCTGCTGTTCATCCACAGTGAGTTCCTTGAAATATGGGCTCTTCATGTATTCCCGAAGTCCCCATAGATTGTTGGATGGCAAATCAAATAGTTTTCCTGTGTCTGATAGCATACCAGACATGCAAAGTACGGCATCCATCTCTGTTTCTACTTTCTCAAAATCAACCAAAAATAATTTCCTCCCTCTCTCTTGCTATCCTTGTTTGGTTAATTAAAACAGCTGTTTGATCGTGCATAATACACCCTCAAATCTAATTCAACTGCATGCTCCACCCAGCAATTGCAAATCTGCAATGCAAAATAAAACATTAAATAAAAAGTACTATAAATACACCGCACTAATTACTGTTCCTTACTAATTACTAAGGTTAAGGACAATTTAAAATTATTACCTTTATTACCATACTTTAATTAGGGATTTTACAATTAGACTCCTTAATTCAAACGATTCATAAAATGATACTTGAACTTGAGAAACAAAACTGTATTTAATGCATACTACTTTCTCATTAAATGTATCAATTTAAATACAGAGATTATATAATACTTACAAAAAATAATTATTAGAGAAATTTTCGGAAGAATTTATCAATTTTTATTATTCAAACAAAAGCTAGTGAAACAATTTAATGGCTATAAGATTTTTCGTATAATTATGGACACATTTAAAATTACGGCATCATCAAAACTAACATTTGTGCTCCAAATAATATCTAAATCATGTAAATTATTATCAGAGCAATTTTAAAAGTTTATATCAATTTGTACTCCAAAATTAGTTTCAGTATAGCATTTTGACTGCATAATAGATATTTTCTAGTTGTGGAGCCATTCAAGTGATTAAACAACCAAAAAGGTCGATTGACAATTTTTCAGATTAATACTCAATAATTGTCATTCATAAATAAGCTCATGTACTTCATTGAAAGCAGTTATTCAAAGAGGATAAACAAACGTCTCTTGAGACGACTGCAAAGAGTGGATCATGAGATATTTTCGGTGGCGTCTAAGCTTAGGAATAAACTACATGAATGCCACGCTTTGCTTCGACGGTGATAATTGAGATGAAGTGTAGAAAAGAAAACATAGTGTATTGTATATAATAAAGTATAGGAAAATACGTACAATGCAGATGATCAGCAAAAATAAACCATGGAAAAATTAAGGAGAAAAATTCACGGTGCTAATTAATGTCTAACTACAAAGCTATGGAAAAATTAATACTACATATATCAAGATTAACAAAAAAACATGTATACAGTATACACACATATACATATCCATATAATAAATTAAGTATCTAAACCAGTTATGCGATATAAATTGATCATTCACATTAGATTTCAGAATATAGTTTTGTGAACTAAAAAAAGATGAGAGGAATACCTCGACAACTATAGAAAGGAACAAAATGCAGATATGTGAGCAAATTTTTTATCCTGGATTTAAATTGTTAAAGGGAATTGAATTAATAAACAACAACTAGATAACATATATATTATTTGTCAAGTAATTATCAAATAAAAAATAGTAATATACCTCTGTGCAGATAAAGACAGGCAAGTAGAGACTCAAGTAACCACCTGAAAATCAGGACCTTCGTACGAAACTGGCAAAGGAGAGCAAATTTGACATTAAATTCAATTTTTTTAGCAAAATCAGAAAATCCATCAACCCTAAAATCAGAATTGAGCCTAACATCATGACCTACAAAACCTTATAGATGGGCTCTGCAAGAAAGGTGAAGTTTATAAGACAATACATTTTTAGAAAGTAATGATTTTGAAGGGCCATGAGCCTAATTATGGATATGAGTTTATTTCGATATAGGATATATATATAGGTAATAGCTAGAAAACAATTATTCTCTTGTCATTAATTGTAACTTCTTAGTAGGAAATGCATATTCTTTAAAGAATGGTCATCAATTAATATTGCTTTCATATTTTCTTGTCTATTTCGATTGATGTTTTGATGTATATTTCTTTCAAGCTAAACAATTACAATTAATGGAAAAGCTCTTCTTAATTGGAGTTCAGCTCTTGTTTCTATCGGTGCTTATCAATACGTTTCCTTTTTAAATTATGGTTACAAAATATATATGTACATATATTATTTTACAAAATACTATTTATTTGTTTTCTGTTGTGAATAGGAAAAACCATACAAAAAGAAAAGATTCTTAAATATCCAAATTAAATATATATTAGGCTTGCGGTTAAGAATCCAGTAGGCAAATTAAGATAGACTAGATCTATATTATTATTTCTTAATAAATTATAATTTGTATAATTTAGTTAGGACTTCAGAAGTTACTGTCTAGCACTAAGACAATCTAACTCGTTACAACTTAATTTTTCCCCTACTAAGAAACCAATTACATCTATTACATTTATGATAAAGGCTTATCAAAATAATTTCATCTAAGTTCTTTTTTAATACATTTTTATATATATAATTGAGTTAGTTGTGTACGTACTTAGATCTTTTACATATTGCTCCGAATTCTTATTATTAATAAGTTTTAATATATTTTGAATAAACTAGACACCTAAATAAAAAAAAATTCAAGTATAAAATATAATGTCACATATCAAATATGTCAATTAAAAGATAATATAATTATAAACTAAAGAACAATATTTTATTGTTTTTCCAAAAATTATCATTTTTACAAACGAACCGTTGGAACAACTTGTTCTACGTAGTATATATACTTTACTCAAATTCAATCTTCCATATTATTTTTTGGACGCAACACATGGTATAATAATGCATGATTGGTTATCCACACACCAATACACCCTAAGACTAGAATATAATTTTGTGAAATAAAAAAAAAAGAGGAGAGAGATACCTCGACACGTGTAGAAAGAGTAAGACACAGAATGCAGATATGTGCGCATAAATCTTTTTTTCTATTGTTAAAAACAATTGAATTTGTAAATACACGCAGGTAGTTATTAAAGTAAAGGATAGCATACATATTATTATTCAAGTAGTTATTAAGAAAACAGTAATATATATACCTCTATGTAGATAAATACATGCAGGAGAGGCTCAAGCACATTCTTAAAATCAGAGGTTTATAGTTGGCGACTTTCTTACTAAACAAGCAAACGAGAGGAAATTTGATATTAGATTCCAAATTTTTAGCAAAATCAGTTATACCCTAAACCCTAAAATCTTGATTGAACTTAACATTATAACCTAAGGAACTTTTATAGATGGGTTGCGTCAACGTTATGGAGATTCAAAGATCAAGTTTAAAGAGTGAGCTCTTCATCAAAATGAGATACTTTGAATAGTATCAAAGTTTAGTAAAAAAATAAAGACCAAGACTTAGCTTTTTGTATGTTCCCCACATGATGATATATACTAACGCTTCAGCCTTATGTGCTCCTAATATTCTTAGTAAAATTGCTTTACCAAGCCATTTATACTTCCGTTTCTATTGTTTTTTTTAGCTGATATGCCATCGTTACATATAATACATTTTTTCTTTTGCAAAATTACTCCTAACTAACTAGATATAAAATATTATGAGACAGCTTCTTCATTGTGAGACAACTTCTCAAAGTAACTCCATTACTTTTTTACAAAGTTTTTAAAAAATTACTCCTAACTAGTTTTCTTCAAAAATTACGAGACAGCTTCTCAAAGTAACTCCATTACTTTTTTCGTGTTTATAAAAACTTATTGTCATTTTTACAAACAAATTGTCCGAATAACTTATTCCAAGAAATTCCTGTGAACACAAAATTTCATTGTGTGTCAATATTCCTTCATTTTTTTCTGTCTTGTTTTCTTTTTCTTTTGAATTCAAAATTTCATTGTGTGTCAATACTCTGCTTTGTTGGGCGGTGATAATTGTCATAAAGTGTAAAAAGAAATCATAGTGCGTACTATACAATAAAGTAAAGGAAATACAAAGCAGATATTCAACAAAAATAAAACAAGGTTGATATCATACAATATAACTCTATTTTTGTAATATATCAGCTTCAAGTAAATTCACAAGAAAATTTGAGGTGCTGGTGTCTAACTATAAAACTATTGAAAAATTAATACTATATATCATAATTAACAAAAGAAATGTAATTATATAAAATATTTTATATACATATCTACATATAATAAATTGAACACCTACCTTATATTTGTGAATATAAATTGAGTTTGCACATTAGATTTCATAATATAATTTTGTGAAATAAAAAAAGATTAGAGGATACCTCGACACGTGTAGAAAGAGAAAGGCACAAAATGCAGATATGTCAGAAGAAATCTTATCCTAGGTATTCCTATTATGGAGATCAATTGAATTAATAAACAACAACTGTATAACATATGTATTATCAGTCAAGTAGTTATTAAAAAAATTGTAATATACCTTTGTGCAGATAAAGACAGGGAGAGGCTCAAGTACACAACTGAAAATCAGAGGTTTACTAGTGGCGACTTTCGTACTAGACTAGCAAAGGAGAGGAAATTCGGCATTAGATTCCAAATTTTTTAGCAAAATCAGAAAAACCAAAAAGCCTAAAATTATGATTGAGCCTAACATGATGACTTACATCATCTTTATAGATAGGCTGTGTAAGAAAGGTGAAGTTGAGAAGACAATGGATTTTGTAGATATCAATGGGCAGCTGCCTAACGTAACTATACATGGGTAATGGAAGAAACGTTTAACTCAACAGGCATTGGATTTTCAAGAAGTCATTATTTTCAAGGGACAGGAGCCTAATTAAAGGGTATGAGACTAATATGGTGTCCTATAACTCTCTTATACATGGCTTGTGCAAGACAGGTTAAATTTCCTGACTTAACAAGCCTAGGTCACAATAAATTGAGCATGTACATCTGATTTAAGAATATAGTTTGAAAACAACATAGAGAGAGGTGACAGGAGCTGCTTACCCGGTACTGTTGCTCTTTGTAGACAGGAGGTTTGTTCTGATGCACTCAGCAGGAGAAGAGAAAGGAAGAAGAGGGTAACAAATTAAGGGAATGGGGAGGAAGTATATATATAGGGGTACATTGACACAGTTTTTCAGCAAAGTGATGAGATACTTTGGATGAGGTTTAAGTTTAGGAATAAAGAAACACCAACACATGAGGAATTGAGGAATAAAGAAAGAAAGACCAACACATGAGAAAACACTTATTCTCTCATCTTTGTTGGTACCAATTTTGCTAGTCCTTTGCAAAACATGGATGGTGACAGATTTGCTGGCTTTGAAGTAAATACAAACATGGTAGCAATTTTGTCATTATCTTCATGAATAAAGCAAATACAGACATAGATCCAGTCCATACAAAACAACAATTATGCATCCTATAATATATAAATAAAACGATATAACGAAAAGAAATAACTAACATCTTGATCCTCTGCATTTGAGCCAAATTGAAATTGTTACACATATAAGAGGAGCAAGACATATAATTATATAACAATTAATTAGACGGATCCAGATTGGAATTTCTAAATCTTGTGGCCTTAAACAATTCTTAATTGAGCCCGGTTAATTAGTATAAGTTATTAATGAAAATTTCAATATGTGTAACAATATATATAATTTTAACAAAAATAATATGTACATTATTCATAGTATAAATAAGAAAACTCTAGATCCAAAAGCAATTATAATCTATAACATCTACTAATTAATTATGTCAATAATTATGACAAATTTTAATTATTTTGATGCAGAAATTACACAGTTTGATGTGGCAGCATTGATGCGATTTATTCTATTTTTTAAAGAAAAAAACTTTTTTTTTGTTTTTTTTTCGAAAGGTTTAATTTTTAAATTTCTAAATAAAAATTTTTGTATTTGATCCTCACACGTCATCATACATTTCTTTGATCCCTCGTTTCTCTTTTTTCATTGCGAGTTCTGAGGACTCAAGAGATTACTTATGGGGCTACAGTCAGGACAGGTAACTTGATCTTTTTCTTTTTCTCTGTCTGAAATCTCAAAGAATTTGATAGATCTTAACTTTGTTTTGTATTATTACGCTATGACCTTTATCTTTTCCTGAAGCACAACTAGCTTGCTGCTTATAAGATCAATTGTCATGAATCATGATTGATTGCTAATTAAATTGCATGGTCATGATTGGTTGCAATGTGTCCATTTAAAAACAAGACTATATATATGTAAAAATATAAGAGAACATCTTTCTCAAAAAAAAAAAAAAATTATATATATGATGGAACATAGTCATGATTGGTTGCTATTTAAATTTAAGGAGGATCAAGTAGTTCACGTCCCCAAAATAAGTAGAGTGCAAATTATATATAAGCATAGATCATCTCTCTTAAACAGAAAATGTTGATTAACAATGTTTTCACAATAATACCTAATAATTTGCCATTTATAAATAAGCTTATCTACATCATTTGAAACAGCTAATGTATCTGGTACACTAATTTTTTGATTAAACTAAAACTACTGATATTCAAAGAGTGTGTCCAAAGTAAGATATATACTTTGGATAGTCACTAAGATTAGGAATAAAGAAAGACCAACATGAGAAATTGAGGATATATATTTAACTGTAGAAAGCAATTATTCTCTTGTCCTTTATTGGTAGTAATTTTACGTACTTGACCTTTGCATGTTACTCCTAGCACTTTTAGACATAGGCTTGTTACAACTTTCTCTTTTACTAAGAAACCATTTACATCTATCACATGCGCCTTTCAAAAATTATGAGACAGTTTCTAAAACTTACAAGATGTTAATGATGTTTGGAGAAAATACTTGAGCTTTAGATATTGCATGAAATTAACTAAGGCTGAATTAATTTAAAACATGAATAGATAATTAGATTTTTGCTCATATTATTTAAACTTTTTCCAATAAATATATTTTTGCTCGTATATCATTTAAAGAACAATAATCTTTTGTGCAGACGCCATATTCTGACCAAAGAAGTAGAAACAATTTATGATTTGTTCTACCAGATATTGGTGCCGGTTTCTAAAGTTTAGAAAAGTAGATATTAACAAATTTTGGACCAAAGGTCCAGCCCCAATTTCAGTTCAAATCATCCAGTTCCCCTTTCAAAAGAACGGCTCAAACTAATTTCCGGTCCATTTGAAAACTTTCTTCCATACGAATACTGCAATGACAGTATAATTTATATATTTGTTTTTTAGATTTCACTGAAATATATATAAATATATATTAGAATTAAATTATATTTAACAGTTTCTTTAACAGAATCATGCTGTAATTAAATTTTTTTTTTCTCAAATACTAAAGATATGTACAATGAAAAACAGCCTGCTAAGTCGAATGCTAATTTCTTCATAAGATCCCGAAAAGTATTATATTATTTTAATATTTCTTTTGACATCTCAGACAATGAACGCCTTTTGTTCAATTACATATGTATTAATGAGAAGAACAAATATTGTACGGTGAGGAAATTGATAATTTAGTATGGCTAACGAATTTGGAAACTTGTATTTATGTACTCATAAATATAACTACCTATAATGTATTTTTGTCGGCAATATTGCTAATAATGGGAAATAATATTAATGTTACTCAGTTTATGGGATTGCTCTTAATGGGCTTTTGCTCTCAACTCATTTCATTTTTTTTGTTTGGGTGTTATATACTCGTTTTTAGATACTTGTGCTTATTTTGGAGAAGTAAACTTGTCATAAGTTTGCATTCTGCCTTTTGCCACTTTTTTGTTCTGAATTGCTAGACAAGGTTTGCTGAGTTGGAAATATGAATCATTTCACGTCGTTTATTCTTTTGTTTTTCTCTTTTGTTCAAATAAACATTTATCTCAAATTACTTAGGAGTAATCTTGGAAAAGAAAAAGGTATTATTAAAAGCAGTGTATGTCCTTCATTTCTTTGTCCTTTTAATTTATGTTAACAATGTACTGAGATTATTAATTAGAAATTAAAGGATGGTAATTAAAAAAGGATAGATGCCAAATTGCTGATATTCATAGTGTGATTTTTAAAATAATTGCTCATGGGGAAGCAGAGAGATGATGTAGGTGAATATGTTGTGCTATTTCTGATTTCTTTTATTTTGAGCTCGGTGATTATTAAACCAATTGGTAATTCATAATGCACTATCAATATATGTTTATTTTTTACAATGCGTGGAGACATTATAACTTGTCTATCAATAAGTGTTAAGATTTAAGAAAAAAAATATATGAATTCAATGCTCAAAGATCAAAGTGGTATGAATTCAAAGCTCAAAGACATTATGGACCTGTTCGGCTGCCAGGCGGGAACGAGAATGAACTTGAATTCAGATTCAATTTGAATGACCAAAACACTGTGCGTGTGGAAAAAAAAAATTTACTCTGAGTGAATTTTTTTTTCCCATGAACACAGTGATAGTCGAACAGGGCCTATATATATATTTGTAGTTATTACATATTGATTAGATGCTTAATTTTAAGGATCTTGTAATTATTTGGTGAGTAGACATCCATCGTACAGTCCAAAATAATATTATATATACATTTTTGTTAATTTCCACCCTATATTATAGTATGAAAATAATTCTAAAATAAAGTTCGACATGTTATTTCAATTTCATATCATTCGACGTCTTCGCTATATTATATGTGCATCAGTTATTTAAAGAAATATAAAAAAACTAGAATTAACGCTGTTAAAAAAGTGTCCTAGTTGTTTCAAAATGATCGGACATTACAAAAGAAAAAAGTAGTTTGTACAAAACCTGTATGGACTTTTAGATGTGGAGAAATTTTGTGCATGTGTTGTTTATATTTTTTTTATAATGTTCAACATATATAAAAGTAGAGGCCGTTTGGGTACAAGCAAAAGCCCGGCAATCCATGTGCTCTGCAAGAATTATTCCAAGTACTATAACAAATATTAAAGTCAGACAGAGAATTCATCTATAGCAAGTTCAAATTTAATGTATTTTTTTTTTTTGAAGGTTAATTTAATGCATATTTTAATTGATTGGAATTTGGGTGGGGAAAGTTTTTATTGTAATTTAATGCCACATACTTGGAAGGCTATAGCATATCATAACCTTTAATTTTCGAGAAGTGTGAGCGGCGTCTCTCAAGAATCGAGGAACTAATTAATATAAATATATATAATTTTTAAGTTACTTTAGCTAGAGTTAATTTAGAGAATGAATTCATGCATGCTAAATATAAGGAATTAAGGGTATGTAATGTACACATACGGTGAGTTCATGCATGCTATAAGTCAATATATATATGCATGATGGATGGTCTAACGTCAATATATCATGATCATGTGTAACCATTACAGGGTAACTTTTCTCTTGATGCATGATCATATACTCATTGTACGAATTTTACTTCAATACAAATTAATTTTTCAATATTAGAAAATTGGGATGATACAAATATATCTCAAATTAATTTTACTGTTTTTTTTTGTCGAATAAAAAAAATGTGTGAATTTCTCTCTGGAAGACATTTTTGGTACCTCTTTCCCTTGTTTTAATGTGTTTAATAATAGTATAACGCTGGAAATATTTTAGCGTACCCAGTCTGGAATGCCCTGCCATTAATTACACTTAATGCAGATGCAGGGGCATTCTTCTTACCACTTTTTGCTCATTAAACACATATATTGATAAATTAAAACAAAATACAAGTTTACTAAAATGACCGTAACACTCTAATTAAAAGAGTCCATAAATTTTGCTTTGCTTTACTGAGAAACTATCTAAGTTCCTGGTTTTCCTACTGCCCTTTGGCAGCTTTTTAGGTATCTGGTTTTTACTGGTTTCCGTTGGCTTTCAAGTTTTCTGGTACTATATTTTATTTCCTTTGTTTTGGTTTTTACTGCATCTTAATTTAGCTCAAATGTCTTGAGCAATATTTGTCATATTTTGTAAGCAGGTTTTATTTCAAAACCTGAATGTTTTGGACTTGTCTTCATGAATAAAGCATATAGCGACATAGATCCCTATTTTTACACACACAAAAAATAAAGATAATCCAGTCCATACAAAACAACAATCATGCATGTTATAATATATAAATAAAACGATATAGCGAAAAGAAATATCTGACATATTGATCCGCTGCATTTGAGCCGGATTGGAATTGTTAGACATAAAAGAGCAGCAACATATATAATAATATACCAATTAGTTAGACGGATCCAGATTGGAATTGTTGCATCTTGTGCGACTCGACAACTCCCAATTGAACCATCAGCAACCAAAGATTCCCTTTCACTTTCGCTTTCGTTTTCTCTTTCTCTTTTCCTTTTGCTTTCGCTCTTAAAGATAAAATCAACTGGATGAAGTTATTCAAAGGGTAATTTATTAATCATTTCTCTCTCAATCACTAATATCACCCTTTTTTTTTCTTTTGACATTTAAGTACAGTTTGAGGCTTGCTTTAAAGTTGCACAAAGGAGCAATGTTGAAACTATGTTATTGCAATTTAACAATGTCCCTTTTTTCCCTTTTTTTTTCTTTTAACAATGTCAATTTAACAATGTCCATTTTTCTCTTTGCAATTTAACATAATAATATTTGCTTATTTCAATTAGTTACTTTGAACAGATTTCATATCTACTATTATGTGAAAGTGGCACCAACAATGTGTAATAAGAATGTTTGTTGAAATAATTTTCAAATATTTTTACGAGTGAATATATTGACTGAATACTCATTTGATTACTTTTTTATAATTACGAGATATTCTCCTACAATAAAGAATATTAATTTGTTGAAATAATGTTCAAATATTTTGAAGTATTTCTTTAATTTAATATTTTGTTGGCTAGTATTATTTTTTTACAATCTCTTAAAATATTCTAAATTTTTTTACATTCTTCATGTGAATGAAATCACCTTTTCATATAGACTATAATGATTTTCATAGATTGAAACTCACCAATACAATGTGAATTAAAGATCACCTTTTTATATTAAACATATGAAAGATTGTAATTAGTCCCAATAATGAGTAACCTGAGCAGATCAAATAGTAGATATACTGTACCAATATTGAATAACTGGAGCGGTTGGATGGTTGTTGTTTGTTAAAAATATGGCCCATTGAAGCCCATTGATTTGGGAGCTATATATTGGGTTTTAGTGGGCCTAAATTACACCAAATGAGACCTAGTTTGGTTGACTCATTAGCAGGCATTATCAACACTTCCTTTCCTTCACTAAGCCGAAGTGGATCTATGGCCACGCGGCTCACTCAGTCTAGTAATTAGTTTTTGGTAATGTAATTTTGGAAAATATTTGGAGGCTGTGATCCTAGTTTTAGATGTTAAATATGAGAAAAGTGTAACAAAAACAAAAATATTAATCTTCAGATCAACATGCATATCAATTGCACCAATATTGCACTATGAGAAGTCTCGTAACTATGTAGATAAAGCTTAGAGAGAGAACAAAATTTCATTATTTAAAAATAAAGCCTTCCCAAGTTTGGTCTACATATGTGTCCATTTTGTCAAATACCTGGCATGAAACTGTAGATGTATTCCTAATTATTTATATAATATTATTAATAATAACAATAATAATAACAATAATATGTATCTAATTAAATATGTCCCAAATTTATTTTATGGTGGAATTTTCTAATGGTATAAAGCTTTGTTGCAATTTATTTTATGGTGTAATTTTTAGTCACATTCTCTAAGGTAACTCAAAGTTTGAGTGTGGATCAGATCTGTTCGTTAGATTTACTCGCACCAATTCTGACCCTCATTCTCATCGGATGCTATAATTTCAAACTCAAATTTATGTTACCTCGAATAATAATTACGTAATCTCAAGTCTGATGTCACATTTTCTTGCACAAATTAAGAACTCAAAAAATAATATGAATCCCTTCTCTCTTATTCGATAGTGGGCCAGTGGCCTCACTCAGAATCAAGGCCCAATAAAGATTGTAAAACACAACGCTAATCAAGAAACTTGAAAACTTAAAATGCAAGCTGGTTGCTGCATGCCACGTGATCTTTCATATTAATTGGTCAAGTGATCTAACAAAATGAAAATAACCAATAGAAATTTATATATACACCCTCATTATCCATACATGTAGATCTTACATATTGGTGGGACCGACTATATATGGATCAGTTCGAGTAGGTACCAACATGGGTCGAAAGGGTTCAACCATATTCGAGATCGTTTTGACTTGATTTTAGTTCAAAAGGTAAAAAATGGCTTAATTATAAGCTTTCCAGATTTCTAGGGTCCTATGCGTAAATTTAGAAGGTGTGAATTTGTGATTATTGAATTTTATATGGGTTTATTAGCAAATATAGTTTAGTACTGATCTATAAATTATTAAAGTCGCCAGGGTTCTTAGGTGAATATCCAAGGATGACGTTGCTGATGATGATTGCTCAAATTTTAAAGGGCTTATTTGACAATTGTCCTTTTAAACAAGAAGATTCCTTCGTAATTCATGCCGGGCCAGGATCGTAAGGTCCGTTAGCGAATTTAGAACCAACTATGCCTTTTAGCATTTGGTTCTATTTATGGTTTATAGTTTTTAGGCCTTAAAATCATGGATGATTGATAGCCTGTAAATCATAACACTATTACTATGCTAACCTGTAGATCATAACACTGCTGTAGAATCAAAAGACCTCAAACTTTCTGTAACCTCAGGTGATATGAATTCCTCTAGTTATGAGGTCTCTTCATTTCTGGTTTAGGGCAGTCTGGTTAGGTTAAAATTTACCAGTTTCAGTGAGCACTCTACCGAAGGGTCAGATTTTAACGAGGAATCACCACTTTTGTTGGTACGCAGTGTATACCGACTAACTAACACACTTGTATGATTGAGGTTCCATGTACCGAGATTATTGAGGTACCATGATAATATTGCTTAAAATAACAATTTTAGAATGAATTCTGTTGGCTTTTTTCTCGAGGTCAAAGATACAAGTTGTGGGATAAGCCCGCAAGATATACCACATACTTTTATGAAGTTTGCGCATACGCAAAGCGGAGGCAACCGATCGAGGCTATAGTGGCAGCGGTCTAGGCCGGTCTTGACATTTGTAAGAGGTAAATTATTTTTTGTCTTATATATCAAAGATTTTTGTTCCATGGGGTTGTTTGAGAATTAGCGGGAAGCCAATTTTATCATACTGAAAAGTGGGTCCCATCTGCGTGGTTAAATTCTTTGTCTAATATAAAGGCCGTGTTTAGTTGTGGAGGAAACCCTTACTCCACACTTAAGATTAAAAGCTCCGCAGAGGATACTATTCCATTATCTCTCTCGCATTTTGTCGGCATGGGGAAGAAGAAAGAGTTGATGTCGTCAGCGCCATGGTGCGGAGTCGACGAAGATGAATCCGACATATTCGAGGATGCAAAGATGAAGATCACCAGGCAACCCTGATCCGACCCCACCTTGCACGTGCCCGCTAAGAAATCCGCAAAGAAATCGGGTTCGGATTTCAACGATGACGAGCCCGTTTTTGACCCTGCACTTCGCTACAGTTTCCAACGCAATATGCAGGTATATCCATCCACTACAATTTCTATATCCATCCACTACAATTTCTTACCGCTTAATATTTGGAGGTAAATGGAGGGAATTGGGAGAGCATGGCCCTGAAACCAGTACAATGCCAGTACTCATTTACTGGCATTTATTTATGGGGGAATTTCATATATCCCCCTCAAAAATCTTGAAATTACGTATTTCTCCCACTAAAATTCTTAATTCAATTCTTGTATGAACACTTTCACACATACATTGTTAAAGCTAATTTTGTTTTAGACTACAATTTTACAAATTGTGGTTTTTACAAACTGTTATCTGACTTTTACAAATTGTCATAGTCTGAGAAAAGACGAGGATTTTTTTTTTTTCAAATAATAGACCTGCTTAAATATTTCTGGCAACATCTTGGTGTAATTATTTCCAGGTATATAGATATTAATGTAACAATTTGTACCTCTTAGAACCTGATTAAATGTACCAAACACTAAAATGGATTTTTGTCTCCCTCATTAAGGATAAACCAAGTACCAAACAATAAAATATAACAGTAATCTTGAATTAAGGGGTATGAACTAGAAAGAAAAGATGAGGAAGTTATGAAGATGAAATTCTTTAATTTGAGCATCAATTTCAGTATGGGATTGCACATAAGAATTTATTTGTACCAGTGGTGCAGTGTGAGAAAACTAAATGCAATAGAGACAATTCCACTATGTAGTGTCCTTTCATCAAACTTTTAGTCTGATTCATATACTCCTTTTCAAAATCAATACCACTTAAGGGATGAGTGGCTTTTTTTTACAGATATCGGGCTTGGATCTCACAATGTTTTCTAAAAGTTCCACTCTTTATGCATTGTCCTTGTTTAAACATTGTTCTTAATTTGTTGCACTTTATAGCACCAGTACTGATTAGTATTAGAGCTATTCGTGCTTTCTGGTGCGGTTCACAATCTGCTAAGGAACAAATTGTGAAATCTAAAATATAGTAAGGTACTTTCTGTACGTTTATGTGATCTGATGTTGTCTGGAGGAACTGCACTGGAAATCTTTAATTAAAAAACTGCTAAGAAAAAAAAATAGGCACGGACTTGGCTCGGGCTGAGAAATGAAATATGTTATCAATAACAAGAGATATTGATAAACAAGCTTTAAAAATTGAAAATAGAAGCAAGAATCACAGCAATTGAGATCGTAAAAAGAAAAATTAAGAAGATATATGGATATCTGCTCTACTACCATGAAAAACATGGATGACCTTGAAAAACCAAGTAAAAAAACCAATGAGGACATGGAAGTTAGAAATGTGGACAGATGGGAGGGAGGGAGGGAGGGAGGGAGAGAGAGGCAGAGAGTCTGGTTCGTTCAATAGAAGGAAGGAGATTGAGGGAGGTATCTTTAGTTGACGACAAAATTTTAATCTAACTGAAGGCAATGGCACGAATTATAACATTCAATAATGGCCCAAAAGTAAAGGAGAAAGGATAAAATGGGTAATTTATTTATTTAAAATGAGTTTTATTAGAAAAATCAGTAAATTGGGTAAATTTGTGAGTTGTTGAACTTTAGAAGGGTAAATATGATATAATGAATTTTAGAGGGGGAAATACGTAATTTCAAGGTTTTTAGGGGGATACATGAAATTCCCTCTTTATTTATTATTGATTTTTTTGTTTAATTTATGGTTTGTTGTGGCCTTTTATTTGGTTACTGGTACACTAACTGGTGATGTTTTGTGGAAAGCAGTTTTGGGACGGGTTTTTACTGTGGATAAGCTGGTGAAGCCCCTGCCACCTGTCATGGCATATAATGTTTCCCGCCACATCAACTTCTTCTTGCGCATCGGTATCTCTTTGTAATTCTAAATTGGTTTCAATTGGTTTGTAAATTTACCGACATGACCTGACCTGAAAATGAATTGACAGCAGATTTGGTTTGGTTTATTGACAACAGATTAATTGGACAATTCTTGCAATTATCTACAATGATTTGTAATTTTGAAATCCGGTAATTGAAATATAATCTATACTTTTTGCACACCATGCACATGAAAAATGATGAAATTTGATGCAAGTTTCACCATTTGTCAAATGACTTGACAACATTTGATTTAATGCCAAATAACATTCAAATTCATCAAAATTGAATTGAAAAAGAGTTGCCAACATTTGATTTAATGCACAAACCAGTCTAGAAGGCTAACAACATGTCTCTAAATTTTTCCAATATATAAAAATCTTTTTGAGTTGAATTGAAAAAGAGTTGCCAATTTAAGCTATTGTTAGTGGATATCAACCCTTCACATTTTAGGCTTCTTAGTATAAACATTTTGGGCTTCTTCACATTTTAAGCTATTGTTATGAAAATTATACGAATTTGAGTAATCAGGCTGTCAGGTAATTGTTGCAGATCAACGATCTCTAAATTTGAGGAATTCCTTAGCATGCTTAAATGTTACTGGTATTGTTATTATACTTCACATTGTTGAGAGATACATGTGAGTACATACTTGAATTTGTATACTTCATGAAAGGGAGGAATTATCTCTTCCAACTTTATAACAAATGTATTGTGTGGCATTTTTTTAATTCAGCTGTTGTGCAATTTACATTTCTCAGATGAGGAGGGGATTGCAAATGCGCAGAAATCACTGGGGTTATGTCAAGAAGATCGAGATCGCGGGGCCGCTTAGGGCATGTAAAACCATCTGTGCCTTTTAGCATGTTGTTCTAGTTATGGTTTATATATTTTTTTTCTACAAATCATGGATAATTGATAGCTTTTATGGATTTGTTTTAGTGTAAAATAGTTTGTTGATTATTAGTGTTGTATTTTTATAATTATGCAAGTATTCTTAATTTGAGACGCTTATAATTTGGCCTTGCAGAAGCAAACATTGCATAGCATTCCATCCCATGATTCAGACAGAAATTTTCCTTTATTCAAATACTCATTGAGTGGTGCCAAAAAAAAGAAAAGAAAAAAGCCGAATAAAGTAGCCAAACTATTTATTCCTCAACTATTTCTCAGATTGGGTTGCAGATGTTCGATCCATGTCAAGATTTGCGTGGATCAAGTACGCACAAATCTTGACGAATATCAAAATGCTTCCCAATATGTTCCGATGCCCATCAGAACGCTTCAAAGAAAAACAAACTTTGGGAAAGTTTCAAGGATTATCCTTTAATCTGTCTAATTTGTTTTTTTTTTTTTTTTGTATAGAAATGTATTTAAATTTTTTGCAAATTTTGTTACGCTAACCAGTAAATCATGACACTATTTTAGAATCAAAAGAAAATTTTAAATGAGTAAATATATTATTTGATTTAATTGGGAACACAAAATCTATTTGTTTACTCAATATAACATCAACATGAGGAATATAAAAAAACACAACACACATTGAAACATGAACATAAAAAACGACGGACTCACATACCCCCAAAAAAAAAAAAATTTAAAAGTCAAATTGAATAAAACGAAGAGACTAAAAGCAGCATTTCAATCTATAACTTTGTCAGTAACATGGTTTAGATTAGGATGGTTGCCTAGATCAGGATGGTTGCTGATGAGTTTTTGGCATTGAACAACATGCAATGTGATAAGTTGTGACATAGCGGCCGGTTTCACCTCCCAATTCTCCAAGTTCTTCAATTTCTCCAATTTTAAGAATTGCAACTGTGGAAACCCATTTGCAGAGCAAACCATTTGGTTACCTATGTATGCGTCATCTTGTAAACTCAGAACTTTCAGTGCTTGTAGCCTCTCTAGCGTCGGCATGGGGTCTCCCTTCAAACCAGATTTGGTTAGGGTGAGCTTTGTAAGATTTGGTGGAAATTTAACATTATCTATGAGAAGTTTCCTACAAATCCATTCTCCCTCTAGTTTAGCTGATTTCACCATCTCGAGATTTGAAAATGCCCTTATGTCAAGAGCCTCTGATGGTATAATGTTACCCATAATTGCCATCGAGATCAGATTATCCATGTGACTCAATAGGTTAGAAATAAATTTCCAATCTACATTGTCCCAATTTGAAAATGCTAATTTTCTAAGATGAATCAGGAAGTGGGGAAACTCTTTTAGCCACGACTCATGAGCTGCAACTGTTTTCAGGGTATGTAGGTTGTCTATATGTGTTTCAGCGGGTGGGCCTTTAATTTGGTGGCTTGGATTAACATAAACATGGCGAAGTGTTTTGATATTCCATAGAGATTCAGGTAGGGTATCTATGCTTGTATCTCTAACATCTAATGTTTGAAGATTTTCCATGTCTCCTATATTTTCAGGAAGCTTAGTTATGTTACTACCCCTCAAGCTCAGATACCGTAGGTAAATCATATCCGGTAATGTTGTTACTAGGATTGTAGAGTTTCTCAGTGCCAACACTTTGAGGAGCATGGCACTTCCAAGAACAATTCTATCACAATTAAAAGCTAGAAAAGAACGTATATGATTCACCTCCGTGTATTGGTTCTCATTGTCTTGATAGATTGCTAAACGGAACCGGGATTCAATTTCTCTCTGATTTGGATTGACAACCGAAAACCCTTCCATGGATGATTGTTGGATGGCAAATTCATGAATAGAACGAGGTAATCGACAACTTTTTATTGTGCCAACGATTGATCTCTTGGAAACAAAAACCAACGACCTGCACGCAACAAGGAAAATAATTAAACATCAAATAGATTTTCATAAAAGAACAAAATTTCTCAATTTACAAAAAAAATAAAAAAAATAATGCTTTTATTATCAAGTAGACCAAAGATAATTATCTACTCTTATTGTAATAAAACAGACAAATTTAATTTTTATTGATGACCTCTTTTTAGGAAACCGCAACCTAATGTTTGAAATAGCAACCATCCTATTACTAATTTTAATTATAAGACTGAATTTTAATTTCTTGAAATATTGAGAATACCTTTGAACAAGTTCGTCGAGGTACTTATTTGCAGTTGACTCTAGGGACGTCTGTTTATCCTCTTCTTCTACAAATTCTTCAGCAATCCACATCTGAGTTAGAGAAGTTGCTGGAATCTCGAAACCAATAGGGTAACATGCAAAATAAAGAAAACACGGCTGAAGATAGTAAGGTAAATCATTATAGCAGTAGGTAAAAATTTGCCCCATATGATCGGTTGTAATCACCTTCATCTCATCAGGCCCTTTGATCTCGCCCAGATCATTTTTCACCATGTTCCAAATGTTGTTGGCCATTGGTTTGAGCGAAAGGAGCCCCCCTATAAGGAGAAGAGCCAAAGGTTGTTTTTGACATGCCCCACGAATATAAGTCGTGATATTTCCCAGTTCCATTTCTAACTTGTAATAGAACGTGTGCCTTTTATGATCATTCTGCATGCTAAAAAGATCTGGAAAAGCTTTCTTCCAGAAGAGTGCTTCCGTCTCGTCCATATTCAGTGTTATGCCGTTTGAAATATCCGCTTCCTCAAGAAGCATGTTTTCAATGTTTTTTACTTTATTATTCTGTATTATTGTATCCCACTTGTTGAGCCCGTTTTCAATCGTTTCTAAAATTTCTTCTCTGTTTTCAAAAAACTTTGAGTAACTCATCAGGTACCTGATTTTGTCCATTAAATCTTTGATTAAATTTTCGATTTTCTCCCTATATTCTTTCGCCAAATCATTCTGTGAGCTAGAGGACTCCTTTCTAGCTTGTCCAACAAACTCACCTATTAACTTTCCAACTTTTGGGGTTGTTTCTCGCACAATCATAATTATACCCTGCTGTTCATCCACAGTGAGTTCCTTGAAATATGGGCTCTTCATGTATTCCCGAAGTCCCCATAGATTGTTGGATGGCAAATCAAATAGTTTTCCTGTGTCTGATAGCATACCAGACATGCAAAGTACGGCATCCATCTCTGTTTCTACTTTCTCAAAATCAACCAAAAATAATTTCCTCCCTCTCTCTTGCTATCCTTGTTTGGTTAATTAAAACAGCTGTTTGATCGTGCATAATACACCCTCAAATCTAATTCAACTGCATGCTCCACCCAGCAATTGCAAATCTGCAATGCAAAATAAAACATTAAATAAAAAGTACTATAAATACACCGCACTAATTACTGTTCCTTACTAATTATCACGCTAAATTTGTAATAGTACGTAAATTATTTTTCCATACTAATTACTAAGGTTAAGAACAATTTAAAATTATTACCTTTATTACCATACTTTAATTAGGGATTTTACAATTAGAGTCCTCAATTCAAACGATTCATAAAATGATTGAACTTGAGAAACAAAATGATATGCATCGATCATTCAATACATGAACAAAAACATAGAATACGATCCACGGACGGAAGTTTTAAGCACAAAATGAGGTCAGTTAATAAAATGAGATGTCTCCACAAAAGCTGTATTTAATGCATACTACTTTCTCTTTAAATGTATCAAATTAAATACAGAGATTATATAATACTTACAAAAATAATTATTAGAGAAATTTTCGGAAGATCGAATTTATCAATTTTTATTCAAATAAAAGCTACAGGAATGCTTTTAAAACAATTTAATGGCTATAAGATTTTTCGTATAATTATGGACACATTGAAAATTATGACATCATCAATACTAACAGCTGTGCTCCAAATAATATCTAAATCATGTAAAATTATTATTAGAGTAATTTTAAAAGTATATATAAATTTGTACTCCAAAATTAGTTTCAATATAGCATTTTGACTGCATAATAGAATATTTTCTAGTTGTGGAGTCATTCAAGTGATTAAACAATCAAAAAGGTCGATTGACAATTTTTCAAATTAATACCCAATAATTGTCATTCATAAATAAGCTCATGTACTTCATTGAAAACAGTTATTCCATACTAATTTTCAGATTAAACTAAAACTATGGAGATTCAAAGAGTGAATCGTGAGATATTTTCGGTGGTGTCTAAGCTTAGGAATAAACTACATGAATGCCTCGCTTTGCTCTGACGGTGATAATTGAGATGAAGTATAGAAAAGAAAACATAGTGTATTGTATACAATAAAGTATAGAAAATACAATGCAGATGATCAGCAAAAATAAACCATGGAAAAATTAATACTACATATCAAGATTAACAAAAGATATGTACCAAGTATACACATATATATATCCATATAATAAATTATGCATCTACTCTAGTTATGCGATATAAATTGATCATTCACATTAGATTTCAGAATATAGTTTTGTGAACTAAAGAAAGATGAGAGGAATACCTCGACAGGTGTAGAAAGAATAAGGCACAGAATGCAGATATGTGAGCAAAAATTGTATCCTGGATTCAAATTTTTAAAGGCAATTGAATTAATAAACAACAACTAGATAACATATATATTATTTGTCAAGTAATTATTAAATAAAAAAAATAGTAATATACCTCTGTAGATAAAGACAGGCAAGGAGAGGCTCAAATAACCAACTGGAAATCAGGAGCTTTGTACGAAACTGGCAAAGGAGAGCAAATTTGGCATTAAATTCAAATTTTTTTAGCAAAATCAGAAAATCCATCAACCCTAAAATCGGAATTGAGCCTGACATCATGACCTACAAAACCTTATAGATGGGCTTTGCAAGAAAGGTGAAGTTCATAAGACAATACATTTTTAGAAAGCAATTATTTTGAAGGGCCATGAGCCTAATTATGGATATGAGTCTATTTTGATATAGGATATATATATAGGTAACAGCTAGAAAATAATTATTCTCTTGTCCTTGTAACTTCTTAGTAGGAAATGCATATTCTTTGTGCGCCTTCCAGTAGTTGCATGGTCATCAATTAATATTGCTTTAATATTTTCTTGTCTATTTCGATTGATGTTTTGATGTATATATCTTTCAAGCTAAACAATTACAATGAATGGGAAAGCTCTTCTCAACTGGAGTTCAGCTCTTGTTTCTATCGGTGCTTATCAGTACGTTTCCTTTTTAAATTATGGTTACAAAATATGTCGCATTGAGTATATATGTACACATATTATTTTACAAAATACTATTTATTTGTTTTCTGTTGTGAATAGGAAAAGCCATACAAAACGAAAAGATTCTTAAATATCCAAATATATATTAGGCTTGCAGTTAAGAATCCAGTCGGCAAATTAAGATAAACTAGATCTATATTATTATTTTTTAATAAATTATAATTTGTATAATTTAGTTAGAACTTCAGAGGTAACTGCCTAGCACTAAGACACTCTAGTTCGTTACAACTTAATTTCTCCCCTATTAAGAAACCAATTACATCTATGACATTTATCATAAAGGCTTATCAAAATAATTTCATCTAAGTTTTTTTTAATGCATTTTTATATATATAGCTGAGTTAGCTATATACGTTCGTAGATCTTTTACATATATATTGCTCCAAACTCTTATTATTAATAAGTTTTAATATATCTTAATAAACTAGACGCCTAAATCAATTTTTTTCAAGTATAAAATATAATGTCACAAATCAAATATGTCAATTAAAAGATAATATAATAATAAACTAAAAAACAATATTTTTTTTTTCCAAAAATTATCATTTTGAGTAGACCAAAGAGAATTATCTACTCTTATTGTAACAAAACATAAACGAACCGTTGGAACAACTTGTTCTATCTAGTATACTTTACTCAAATTTCAATCTCCCATATTAATTTTTGGACGCAACACATGGTATAATAATACATGATTGGTTATCGACACACCAATACACCGTATAGACAAATTCCCATGTCATGCATGCGGAGATTCTTTTTAGAAGCCATAAATAAAAAATGAAAATTTATCAAACCAACTTAATTGATTGCTTTAGTTTTTACAAAAATCATAAGAACCGAGATGCTATTTCAGTCCGAATTTTTTTTCTAGACCGAAATGTCATTTCAGGCCTAGCCATTTTCACATATTTCCTTAAAAAAATGATGGTAAAACTTGTGAAAACACCTCGGACTAAAATGACATTTCGGTCTCAAAAAAAAATTTGGACCGAAATTGCATCTCGGTTCTTATGATTTCTGTAAAAACCAAAGCATTGTAAAATATTTTTCTTATTTATGGTTTCTAAAAAAAGTTCCACCAATACACCGTATAGACAAGTTCCATGTCATGCATGTTGTTTAGTTTCTCTTAGACAACCATATAGTCAAATTGTCACGTGATAATTGTTATTATCTCATTAACTAAGAAATTTTAACAAAATTGTTAGTCATGCATCATATTTTATCTAATACTTACATAAATAATTATTAGAGAAATTGCAGAAGTATGTATCATTTTTTTTTCAAATACAAGCTCTGGTAAAGCATTTAAAACAAATTACATGCCTATTAGATTTTTCGTTTAATTCTAGAAACATTTAAAATGTTGAAATCGTCGAAACTGACATTTTATCTTAAAAAATATATTTAAAACATGTACAAATTATTATCAATGCAATTTTCAAAGGTCGATTGATAGTTTTTCAGATGATTACCATGTAATTGTCATTTTTAAATAATCTCCTCTACATCATTCTAAGCAGCAATATCATACTAATCTTCAGATAAAACTAAAACATGGTTCGCTTTGCTTGGACCTAAGCTTGTAATATATGATACCGTACTAATTTTGGTAGGGTCTAAAAGGAATAAAGTGGCAGAATGCCTCACTTTGCTTGAGCAGTGATAATTGAGATAATGTGTAAAAAGAAATCATAGTGCATACTATACAAAAAAGTAAAGGAAATACAAGCAGATGATCAGCAAAAATAAAATATGGTTCATATAATACCATTTTGTTTTTGTAATATACCAGCTTCAAGTAAAATTCACGATAAAATTTGAGGTCCTAGTGTCTAACTATACAAAGCTATTGAAAAAATTTAAACTATATATCAGGATTAACAAATTAATTGTAATTATATAAATTGAGCTTGCACATCAGATTAGAATATAATTTTGTGATATAAAAAAAAAAGAAAAAAGAGGAGAGGGATACCTCGACACGTGTAGAAAGAGTAAGGCACAGAATGCAGATATGTGAGCAGAAATCTTTTCCTGGTTTCTATTATTAAGAACAATTGAATTAGTAAAACAACAACTGGATAACATACATATTATTATTCAAGTAGTTATAAAAAAATAGTAATATACCTCTATATAGATAAATAAATGCAGGGAGAGGTTCAAGCACAAACTTAAAATCAGAGGTTTATTGTTGGCGACTTTCTTACTAAACTGGCAAAGGAGAGGAAATTTGATATTAGATTCCAACTTTTTTAGAAAAATCTGTTAAACCATAAACTCTAAAATCATGATTGAGCCTAACATTATAACCTACTGCACCTTTATAGATGGGTTGTGCAAGAAAGGTGAAGTTGAGAAGACACTAGATTTTGAGAAGTCGTTGGATTTTCTAGAACCCATGATTTCAAGGGACATGAGCCTAAAGGCTACGAGTCTAATCTCATATCCTATAGCTCTCTTATACATGGCCTATGCAAGAAAGCTGAAATTTCCTAATCGGCCTGATGAGCCTAGGTTGTCTAAGTCATGATAAGTTGAGCATGTACATCATATTTCCGGATATAGTTTTGCGAAACCTAGAGAGAGATGACATTAACTGCTTACCGGTAGTTGATCTTTCAGGACAGGAGGTTTGTTCTGATGCAAGAGAAGTGAGAGGAAGGAGATGGTAACTGACAGAAGGAGGAGGAAGTATATATATATATATATATATATATAGGAATAGATCATCTATCACTCTTCACCTTTTTACTAGTCCTATGAGTACTCTCTCCCAAACAGAATGGTATATTGACAGTTTTTCAGATTAATACCCACTAATTTATATTTGCAAATAACCTCTCCTATATTCAAAACAGCAATCCTGAAAACTAAAATTATGGAGATTGAAAGAGTTAACTCTTCAGCAAAGTGAGATACTTTGGATAGTGTCTAAGTTTAGTAAAAAAAATAAAGATCAAGATTTTGCTTTTTGTATGTCACCACATGAGGATATATTCAAAGAGTGAACGCTTCAGCGTTTTGTGCTCTTAATATTCTTAGTAAAATTGCTTTACCAAGCCATTTATACTTCCGTTTCTAGTTTTTTTTTTTTTTTTAAATCTGATATGCCATCGATCCATATACTACTTTTTTTTTTCTTTTGCAAAATTACTCCTAACTAACTAGATATAAAATATTTATTTGAACAAAAGAGAAAACAATAAGCATTTACGTGAAGTTAGTCATCTCCAACACACTATACTTTCTAGCAATTCAGAACAAGTAAAAGGTGATAAAAAGTTCACTTTCCAAAATAAGCAGAGTGCAAACTTATATATAACACTTAGCAGCAACTGCTAAGATTTTTTTTTTAAAAAAAAAAAATTGTATACATATAAGGATGGATCATCTCTCTCAAACAGAAAATGATAATTGACAGGGATGTATCCCGTACACTAATTTTCTAATTCTGGTAAGATGCTTCCCAAAGTAACTCTATTATTTTTTTTGTGTTTCTAAAAACTTATTGTCATTTTTTACAAACAAATTGTCCGAATAACTTATTCCGAAATTCCTGTGAACACAAAATTTCATTGTATGTCAATATTCCTTCATTTTTTCTGTCTAGCTTTCTTTTTCCTCTAAATTCAAAATTTCATTGTGTGTCAATACTCTGCTTAATTTGTTGGACGGTGATAATTGTGATAAAGTGTAAAAAGAAATCATAGTGCATACTATATAATAAAGTAAAGAAAATACAAAGCAGATATTCAACAAAAATAAAACATGGTTGATATCATACAATATAACTCTTTTTTGTAATATATCAGCTTCAAGTAAATTCACAAGAAAATTTGAGTTTCTGGTGTCTAACTATAAAGCTATTGAAAAATTAATACTATATATCATGATTAACAAAAAAAAATGTAATTATATAAAATATTTTATATACATATCTACATATAATAAATTGAACACCTACATTATATTTGTGAATATAAATTGAGTTTGCACATCAGATTTCATAATATAATTTTTTGAAATAAAAAAAGATTACAGGATACCTCGACACGTGTAGAAAGAGAAAGATACAAAATGCAGATATGTCAGAAGAATTCTTATCCTAGTTTCCTGTTATGGAGATCAATTGAATTAATAAACAACAACTGTACTATAACATATGTATTAACAGTCAAGTACGTAGTTATTAAAAAAAATGTAATATACCTTTGTGCAGATAAAGACAGGGAGAGGCTCAAGTACACAACTGAAAATCAGATGTTTACTAGTGGCGACTTCCGTACTAGACTGTCAAAGGAGAGGAAATTCAGCATTAGATTCCAAATTTTGTAGCAAAATCAGAAAAACCATAAAACCTAAAATCAGGATTGAGCCTAACATGGTGACTTACATCATCTTTATATATATATAGGCTGCGTAAGAAAGGTGAAGTTGAGAAGACAATGGATTTTGTAGATATCAATGGGCAGCTGCCTAACGTAACTATACATGGGCAATGGAAGAAAGGTTTAAGTCAACAGGCATTGGATTTTCAAGAAGTCATTATTTTCAAGGGGCAGGAGCCTAATTAAAGGGTATGAGACTAACAAGCCTTGGTCACAATAAATTGAGCATGTACATCTGATTTAAGAATATAGTTTGAAAACAACATAGAGAGAGGTGACAAGAGCCGCTTACCCAGTACTGTTGCTCTTTGTAGACAGGAGGTTTGTTCTGATGCACTTGGCAGGAGAAGAGAAAGGAAGAAGATGGTAACAAATTAAGGGAATGGGGAGGAGGTATATATATAGGGGTACATTGACACAGTTTTTCAGCAAAGTGATGAGATACTTTGGATGAGGTTTAACTTTTGGAATAAAGAAAAGACCAACACATGAGGAATTGAGGAATAAAGAAAGAAAGACCAACACATGAGAAAACACTTATTCTCTCATCTTTGTTAGTAGCAATTTTGCTAGTCCTTTGCAAAACATGGATGGTGACAGATTTGCTGGCTTTGAAGTAAATACAAACATGGTAGCAATTTTGTCATTATCTTCATGAATAAAGCAAATACAGACATAGATCCAGACCATACAAAACAACAATTATGCATGCTATAATATATAAATAAAAGGATATAACGAAAAGAAATAATTAACATATTGATCCTCTGCCTTTGAGCCAAATTGAAATTGTTACACATATAAGAGGAGCAACATATATAATTATATAACAATTAATTAGAGGGATCCAGATTGGAATTTCTGCATCTTGTGGTCTTAAACAACTTCTAATTGAGCCCGATTAGTACAAGTTATTAATGAAAATTTCAATATATGTAACAATATGATTTTAACAAAAATAATATGTACATTATTGATAGTATAAATAAGAAAACTCTAGACAAAAAAGCAATTATAATCTATAACATTTATTAATTAATTATATCAATAATTAGAACAAATTTTAATTATTTTGATGCAGAAGTTACACAGTTTGATGTGGCAGCATTGATGCGATTCATTCTATTTTTTAAAGCAAAAAGTTTTTATTTTTATTTTTTTCAAAGGTTTAATTTTTTTATTTCTAAATAAATTTTTTTGTATTTGATCCTGAGACGTCATCATACATTTCTGTGATCCCTCGTTTTTCTTTTTTCATGGATCGTTTGTCCTGAAGACCCAAGAGATAACTTATGAGGCTACACCGCTACAGTCGGGACAGGTAACCTGTTCTTTTTCTTTTTCTTTTTCTCTGTCTGAAATCTCAAAGAATTTGATAGATCTTAACTTTGTTTTGTATTATCATGACTCGATTACCTTTATCTTTTCCCGATGCACAACTAGCTTGCTGCTTATATAAGATCAATTGTCTTGAATCATGATTGATTGCTAATTAAATTGCATGGTCATGATTGGTTACAATGTGTCCATTTAAAAACAAGACTATATATATGTAAAAATATGATAGGAAATCTTTTTCAAAAAAATAAAAAATATATGATGGAACATAGTCATTATTGGTTGCTATTTAAATTTAAGGAGGATTAAGTAATTACTTAATTTAACTCCTTTTATTTTATACTTCATTTAGACATAAATTTATTTATTGAAAAAGTAAGATGTTGGAAAAAACTTATCTGATTTGCCATCGTTCCAAATAATACATTTTTTCCTTTGTAAAGGTGATAAAAAGCACAGTGTAAAATTATAACAAATTCACTTCCCAAAATAAGCAGAGTGCAAACTATATATAAGCATAGATCATCTCTCCCAAACAGATAAGGTTGGTTGACAGTGTTTTCACAATAATACCTAATAATTTGTCATTTATAAATAAGCTTATCTACATCATTCGAAATAGCTAATGTATCCGGTACACTAATTTTCTGATTAAACTAAAACTACTGATATTCAAAGAGTGTGTGCAAAGTAAGATATATACTTTGGATAGTCTCTAAGATTAATTAGGAATAAAGAAATGCCAACATGAGGAATTGAGGATACACATATTTAACTGCAGAAAGCAATTATTCTCTTGTCCTTTATTGGTAGCAATTTTACTTGACCTTTGCATGTTACTCCTAGCACTTTTAGACACTGACTTGTTACAACTTCCTCTTTTACTAAGAAACCATTTACATCTATCACATGCGCTTTTCAAAAATTATGAGACAGTTTCTAAAACTTACAAGATGTTAATGATGTTTGGAGAAAATACTTGAGCTTTAGATATTGCATGAAATTAACTGAGGCTGAATTAATTAAAAACATGAATATATAATTTGATTTTTGATCATATTATTAAACTTTTTTCCAATAAATATATTTTTGCTCGTATATCATTTAAAGAACAACAATCTTTTGTGCAAACGCCATATTCTGACCAAAAAAAGAAGAAACATTAATTTTATGATTTGTTCTACTAGATAATGGTACCAATTTCTGAAGTTTAGAAAAGTAGATATTAACAAATTTTGGACCAAGGGTTCAGACCCAATTTCAGTTCAAACCATTCAATTCCCCTTTCAAAAGAACGGCTCAAACTAATTCCCAGTCCATTTAAAACTTTCTTCCATACGAATACTGCAATGACAGTATAATTTATAGAGTGAGTCTATGGTACTATGCATATTACGATTTGGCACCGTGCTACGGCTCTATTTTCGAGTTTTTAAATCTTAACGGTTGATCCGAACCGTTCATCTTGTTCTCCATATTCATATGTGTTTGGAGACCAAATTTTACATTTTTTGAAATTTTTTTACTATTTTTTTAGATTTATTGAAAATCACTGTTTTTGGATGGTCCAGAATTTTCAGATCAAGTGATTTTCTAAATATCTAAAAAAATAGTAAAAAAATTTCAAAAACTCCAAACACATATTTATATGGAGAACAAGATGAACGGCTCGGATCGACCGTTAAGATTTAAAAACTCGAATATAGAGCCGTAGCACGGTAACAACCCGTGATATGCATAGTACCATAGACTCACTCTAATTTATATATTTGTTTTTCAGATTTCACTTAAATATATATAAATATATATTAAAATTAAATTATATTTAACAGTTTCTTTAACAGAATCATGCAGTAAATATTTTTTTCTCAAATACTAAAGATATGTACAATGAAAAATAATACAATATAATAATAAGTGGAATGTAAATTAATTTCTGCATAAGAACGAGAAAAGTGTTGTATTATTTTAAGATTTTTTGTGACGTCTCAGACATTGAACGCCTTTTATTGAAATACATCTGGATTCATGAGAAGAGGGAACAAAAATAATCAACCCTTTTTTATTAAAATATAATATTTTATTTGTTAAAAATAATTCAAGCCCATATATAAGACACCATGCGGGTCATAATAGGTTTTTGCTTTAACTAATTTCATCTTTTTTTTTAATTAGGTGATTTTTACTCGTTTTTACAAACTTGCGCTTATTTTGGAGAAGTGAACCACTTTATTTTGGAGAAGTAAACATTTTATTAAAAGAAAAAGATATTATTAAAAGCAGTGTATGTCTTGCAAAAGAAAAAAGATAGTTTAGCTAGTCACTTGGTAGTAATCTTGCAAAAGAAAAAGATATTATTAAAAGCAGTGTATGTATGTCCTTCATTTCCTTTTCCTTTTGATTTGTTTAACAATGTACTGAGAAAAAAAAGGATTGTATACACAAAGGGTAGATACCATATTGCTAATTTTGATAGCGTGATAATTTTTAAAGCTCATGGTGAAGGAGAGAGATGTTGGTGATTCATGATGCACTACCAAAGTACCAATGATTATTTTTTACAATGCATGGAGACAATATATAATTTAGAGAATGTTACTTTCGTCGACTTCATATATTCATGGTATTACGTCATATCACTGTGTGATAATTAACTATTACAGTTGTGTCATTATTAATAGGAAGAAATGAAAAATGGAAGAACCCTAGCCGTGGAAAATTTCGCTCTTTTGCCCAGAGAGAAAAAAAAGGGAGATGTAGCAACCTAGCCGGCTCCCTCCTAGGGGTGTTCAAAGGGTCGGTTCGATTTAAACTGAACTAAATTATTTGTCAAACCGAACTAAAACCAAACCAATTAAAATCTAACCGAACCGACCAAATTAAAATGCCGAACTGAACTAAAACTAAACTAAACTTCGGTTTGTTCAGTTGAACCGAATAGAGGAATTTAATCTCAAAAAATCAAAACTCAATTTTTTTTTTTTATCGGTTCGGTTTGTTCGGTTGATGCTAATTGTATAGAAAATCAATTTATTTTTTTTATCGCTTTTCTTTTTTCTTGAGGGTCATGGGATGCCGACAATATGATCAAAATTGTATACAAAATGAATTGTATCCATAGAAAAATAATAATTATGTTTAAATCATCTCCAACTCACTAGACTTTTTCTAGATTCTCAACAAGAAAAAAGTGATAAAAAACACAGTGCGAACTTATGACAAATTCACTTCCCCAAAAGAAGCATAGTGCAAGATTTTATATATATATATATATATATATATATATATATATATATATATATATATATATATAAGCATAGTGCAAGAGATTTTAAAATTTGTAATGCATTGGATTATCAAATTCTAATTATGCTTTGGCATTTAGGATGGAAATGTCAAAAATTCCAATCCATAGACATTTTTTGATTAACTATTAGAACTTTCATTCTTCAAATTTTTATAAAGTGATGTTTTATATAAAGGGACTATTTTCAAATTTTGGAATTATGAATTCTGACTATTTGAAACGTACATATGAAATTTGGGCTTGAGAAGCGCTGTATTACGCAAAGATCGATTTTGGTTGTTTCATATTGGGCCTGGTGGGCTGAATAGTTGGAATAAATAGTAGCAGAACGTGGCCCAATTTAATTTAATTCGGGGAAGGCCCGGTAATAAATTTTATGTGCAAAAAAATACATGATCTACAGTAAAAAAAGCAGCACCCAAAAACGAAGAAAAATGCATATGGGGCCATGTTTGTAAGGAACAGACTTTTTGAGTTGTTTGGGATAGCAGGGCTGTCTGATTTAATCTGCATTTGATTTTTAGTTTTGAAACAAATGAAGACTTTTGGAAAGGATAAAAAGAGAGAAACACAATGGATTCGGATCTCTACCTTCAAATCGGTATCGTTCGAATTTAAAAATGAGGTTCTAATATCGCATGATTCATCGTGCCTCATATTATACATATATATATCTTCTAAGTTCAAACATCCAAATCGCTCAATATGATATCCATATTAACATTATTTTTGAAGATTACTATTTTTTTAGATAGATACAAAATTATTATTTTTGGATGGTCCGGAAACAATAATATTGTACTTATCTTAAAAAATATAAAATTTGATCTCAAAACAAATTTTAATATGGAGATTATGTTGAGCAATTTGGATCAACAGTTTGAACTTTTAAAACAGAGATATAGAATATGAGGTCCAATGAAATATAATTTTTTTTTAAATCCTTGGTAGAAGCTATAAAGTAATGAAATATAAATGTGTATGAGGTATTTGAATCATCCTCTTTAAAAAATTTCAAAACTCCTCTAATATTGCGTTGTTATATCACGCTATTTAGAACACTGATTTTTCCTACTCAATATGATAATTATTTTATGCTTAAAATTGAGTAGAAAGTTAGTTGTTAAAAAATATTTTATTCCTCATTATGAACTGACCTGCCTTACTCTAAAAAATATATAAATTGAGGCTTCACAAGCGTTATTTTTTTCTCAAATTTAAAAGATAATATGGTATTTATATAATAAAATAAAGATAAATTTTGCGGAAAGTCACTAAATTTTTTCATTGCACAAGTTTATAGTCAATTTTTAGGACAAAAAAAATTCAATAGCTACATAGGAAGAAATTAAACTTCAATGACTAATTTATAATAAAAGACAAAGTTTAATAACCTCTGTCAAAATTTATTCTAAAAATAATATAGAATAAATTAGGACAAATACAACACGAAAATTATTCGAAAATTTTGTATGCCGCCCACTTAAAAAAGAGTCTGACTAGTATAACATCAGTGTTATTTCAGTCTATATGACATCAACTCCAAAACTAATCGAATCGACATTAAACGGTGAATCCAAACCGTTCAAACCAATCTACTTCATTAGTTGTGCATTTACATGTAAAATTTATAATTTTTTTAATTTATTTGGTATCAACTCAAGCAGTCAAATGTGTGAGTTTTGAAGTTAATTTTAATACATTCATTTTTCAATATTTTTACCGCTTGATTTGATACTAAATTAACTCAAAAATATAAAAAATTGCATGTAAACGCATCACTTATAAAGTAAATTTATTTGAACGGTTTAAATTAGTCGTTTGAAGTCTATTCAGACAATTTTAAAGTTAGTGTTATGTAACACCAATATCATACTAACGAGACTTCTTAAAAAATTGCAGCTGTTAAAAATTGAAAAGAACCTCACTATTGGATCGGGTTCATTAATCACCGCTTCATTAATTCGCCCACTAACAAGAATTGAACCTGGCCTTGTCATCTTGATTTGCTTCAACGGTCTCCTTTTGACCAAATTAGACACACACCAAACAAAAGCTGTACTATGATAAATGATAACCCAGTTTTTAATTAAAAAGAATTTTATATCACTTAGTTGCATTAAAAAATTATTGGAAACTGACAGCTCCATATAATAATGCTACAAAACAGAACAGGATGTCCAAGTCGGAAACACCGTATGGGATCCTCTGTGGCTTTTATTTTTTTTAATTCCGTGTTAGGGAGATTCGCTTGCTAAGAAATAAATGTTTAAAGACGACTCACTACACAGATAAATGTACTTGAATGCCACACTGAAACAAGCACTGGGACGAGGTAGGGTCCAAAATGGACGTACACGCGCTCCGATGCATCTTACCTCTCCAGTTCCCAGTGAATGCTCAATGGATAGATAAAAAGAAAACATCAAGAATTTGGTTAAAATGGAATAGAATAATTATATTATTTTTCTCATTTTTGTTTCTTCATTTATTTCTTCACTCTTTTTTTCTAAATTAACTTCTTTAACTGTTTTTTATCCTCCCATTAATTCCACTAAGAATTTTCACTTATCCCCACATTTATTACTATCATTTAATAACAATCTCCGCATTAATTATATTGCCATTTTAATAGCAACCATCGCATTAATTATACTGTCTTCTAGTAACAATCCTCGCATTAATTATACTGTCTTTTAATAACAATCCCCGCTAACAATTATTTATCTGTTTATTGATGTGCAATAATGTATTTACCATTGTTCTGACAAGTATTTATCATTATGTCTCAGAAGTATTTATCATTGCCCCTGACATGATAATACTTTGATTTCATTAAACATTACTTATTGACAAGTTCAAGAACAAAGTTCAAAAAAGTATTTATCATTATATCTGAGAAGTATTTATCATTGTCTTTGACGTACATGTATTTTACTAGAAATTGTAATTATATCTGAGAAATATTTATCCTTATAACATAAAATATTTATCCATGTAATATAAAGTATTTATCATTGTCTTTGACATATATATATTTTACTGAAAATTGCAATTTAAAGTTGATAAAAATTAATTTGCAACTTTCAGTTTAACATCTGTGACTTAAATAGATTAGATGAATATTTTATGTTACATGGATAAATATTTCTCAGATATAGTGATAAATATTTGTCAAAAATAATGATAAATACTTTTTTGAACTTGTCAATAAGTGATATTTAATCAAATCAATGTATCATCATGTCAGAGACAACGATAAATACTTCTCATAATTAATGATAAATACTTGTCAGAAACAATGATAAATACTTTTTTGAACTTTGTTTTTGAACTTGTTAGTAAGCAATGTTTAATTAAATCAAAATATCATCATGTCAGAGATAATGATAAATTTCTTGAACATCAATAAACAGATAAATATTTATTAGCGGTGATTGTTATTAAAGGACAGTATAATTAATGCTGGGATTGTTATTAGAGAACAGTGTAATTAATGAGAGAATTGTTATTAAATGACAGTATTTAATGCGGGGATAAATGACAGTTAAGGAAGGTAATATTGAGAGAGAGTGTGTGAGAATAAATGAGAGAACAGGAGTGAAGTGAACGATATAATTATTCTAAATTTTTTTTGGAAAAATATACACATATAAATCAAATTTAGTATAATATGTCAAAGAGATATGTTGTTGACAATTTATATTAGAAGGATATTTGAAATCATTTCAAATGGTCGAATAAAGAGTCTCTAACTCTCTATGTGTATTATTAAAATTTTGTAAGATATTAAATTTAACTATTTTGATAACTTTTTTAAATTTTTTTTTGGATTTTTAAAGGATGGTCATATTTGATATGCAAATATTCTTGCTTAGTACTATTTTAGGTCCATTTTTCAAAAATTTGAAAAAAATATAAAAAAAGATTTAAAAATAATTAAAGTTAGTATGATAAGATTTTGAACTTCAAATTTGCGAGATAAATTTGAAGTTACCTATTGTAAATCATACATAGGGGTGTTCATTTGGTCCGGTTTATTCGGTTTTGAATCGAACTGAATTAGTTTGGATCAAATGGTTCCATTTTTTTCGGTTTAATGGTTTGGTTCGGTCTAGTTTTTAAAATGAAATTATAACTTCGGTTCGGTTCGGTTTGAAGTTTTTTAAAACCAAAATAACCGAACCGATCGAACTTTTATATATTATGAATTTGATCCAGACTGTCTCGGTTTATTTCTTAATCAATTGCTTTAAATACTTATGTTTTTTTCTTAATATCTCAGTTTATTTCTTAATATTCTGATTTATTTCTTAATATACTTCGGTTTATTATAAATCAATTGCTTTAAATAAAAAAATAATATGTTTCGGTTTGAACTGAGTAAACCAAAATAAAACTTTGGTTCGATTCGATTCGGTTACAATGCTAAATCGATTTGGTTTGGTTCTATTTTTGAAACCAAATTAAAATTTTGGTTTGGCTAATTCGGTTCGATCTAACACCAATCATACATGGAAAAAGAACACCAGAAAAAGAAGAAACTCATATATATGGAAAAAGTAAAACAAATACAGAAGTAACAAAAGAGACAAAATTATATATAACAAATACAGGCAGTGATGCCAAAAGTCTACCTATCCAGCCATCCAGGTTTCCAGCACCACAGAAAACCAATTAACCAGACACCACGCAATCATCCCGTTAGTTTAACACTGGCTCAGTAATAATCATCTCCAGTCATTCATCACTGTCACCTGTAAAGTTTCTCTTAATACAACAGAAAACATCATCAATGGATGTCTCCATTTTACGATTACCGGAGGTTGTAAAACGCATAGTTTCCCTCTTCGGGATTTGAAACAAATAAAGAAATGTAAAACAGAGAGAAACCCCTGAAGCTTAACACACTCTCTAAACCCACAATTAGAGACGCAATAAATGCACACACGAATTAAAACTGTCCCTGAGCGAGCGAGCGAACGAGGCGTAGAGAGAGAGAGAGAGAGAGAGAGAGAGAGGTACAGTGAGCGACAGAGAGGGAGATCTCTAAACCGAAGCTAAGAGAGAAGAAGTAAAAATTCAATCTAGTCTCTCGTCTCCAGTACATTCCTCTCTCTCTTTCTTTCTCACCGCTTGCGCATGAACCGAGCTTATTCTGGGAAGAAAGGAAGAGAGAGTTTCCTGTTTTGGTACGCCGTTGGATCTAGGGTTTCACCTGGCGTTACAATGTGGCACGGGAGGGGTGGTGTGCGAGTCTGATTGTCCAATTCCGAGGTAGATGGAGCTCGATCGGTGGTTCTTGTGATGGTTTCTTTGCGATTTGCTTGAATTTGAACTTGCAAGATGAGCGGAGTTGCTGTCACTCTTTTTACGGTTCTTCATTTGAGCTCTCTTTGCTTAGGTACTACTTGTTTCTCTCTTGTATTATCTGAATTTCCAATCTAGAAGCGGTATCCGTGTGAATTGGAGTTTTTTTGGGATCTGTGTGAATATACTAACCGAGCATTGCATAAAAATATGATATGATTGTTTTTACCAGAAAGGCTTTTATAGAGACTGAATTTTATATACAATTTCCACGTCCTTTTACTAATTTCTCTAATTTTAGATTTTTCTTGAGAGAATAGAATCAGTAAAGTAAAATATGGCCGATTCATAATTAAGAGATCTCACTACATTGATTCTTGAAGAGCTGATCAACTTAATTCTACTTGATCGGGATGCAGTTTTTGCACATATGCAATTCTAGTAAGTCTGTTTCAATCATTAGGGAAAAGCTCATCTTGTATCCAGTTGGTGTGTACCTGAGAGGTGATGTTGCTGAAGCGGCAATTCCTATTGGCAAAGAGACTTGTGATGTTTACTAACTACAAAGACCTAATCTGCTTTATCCATTACTTAATTTGAAAATTGGAATGGCACTAATTGAGCTAATACAGTTTTAATCAACAAATATAATGAATGCCTTGTCTTGATCCCAGGCTTGATAAATGATTAGTTGCATTTTGCAGGGTATAATTTGATGATGTAGAAATTAAATATTAAAATACTGTTCTGTTGTGCAGATTATGGTAATAACATTTGGTTGATCATGGCATTCTCTTGTTATCTATCTTTAGTCATGCCTCTTTCTGTGACACACACACACATGCACACAGACACGAAGAGATAGCACAGATACATATGAGTGCATTTGCAATTACCACAAATTATTCTGGCTATTTACACACCTAAATATTTAATTTTGTTTAATTTTCAGCGAGGATACCTTTTTTCCAAGCTTCAAGTCCCTCCAGTGCACCATTTGCAGCTTCAAGCCCATTGTGGCCACCTAAAGCAGCTCCTTCTGCACCAACAATTGCACCACAGTTTTCTCCAATTTCACAACCACCAGCTTCTCCTGGTATTTCAGATGCCTTGCAAAACATCATTCTTCCTTTCACTTTTTTCATGGAATAATCTTTATAATGGCTTGGCAATCTCCTCTTTAGGTTTTGCCACGAATCCTCCTCATCCTCAGCCAAAGCACCATAAAAGAGTACCTCCTCACGCTGATACTCCTTTTCCTCCCCCTCAAGGTCTGAAGATAGATATTTTTTCATTTGAGTGTTTAGAATTGGAAATTGTATACCCTTCTTAAATAATGTGAGTTACCTGCTTCCTTGCAAAACTTTGAACGATCAAAGTTAACATCCACATTCTGATCCCTTGCAAAGCCTTTAACAATCGGAGTTAACTCCCAGATGCTAACCCCTGGCAAAACCCTTAACAATCAAACTTAACTTTTAGAAAAAGTTAATTTTAGATGTTGCATGTTTTGAGAAGCACGTCTGATGCTTCATATACATGCGATATTTCCATTTTTAGGTAAACTAGATGAAACTGCTTGAGTTGCATGCCAGAAGTATCTTTGAATAGATGCTGACTGCAAGAATAGAAAATTCCAGCCACATCCCAAACTCTATACAATATTTTAACATGCATATTGACCATGATGAGTGAAGAAGATACTAGACCAAAAATGAAGTGTATTGAGAGAGAAATGGTATGTCAGGGGTAATTTCGGTATGCTTTATTCTTATTTTTTTGTCCTAATTATCTGCATTTAATTTAATAAAATTTCAGTTTCCTCCCCAGCCGGTTGTGATGAAATCATATGTTCAGAGCCCCTAACAGCGACCCCAATTGGCTCTCCCTGTGGTTGTGTCTTCCCAATGAAAGTCACGATGGACCTTGATGTGGCGCCATACCTTCTATTCATGCATATTGCCGAGCTGGAGGTTGAGGTTGCTTCTGGAACCTTCCTGAAACAGAGCCAGGTCAAAATTATGGCCGCTGTGCCAAGTGTTGACAACCAACAGAAAACAAGAGTCACTATTTACTTGGTGCCTTTAAGGGAGAAATTTGATGACACTACGGCATTGTTGATCTATGATAGGGTTTGGCAGAAGCGGGTTTCCATTTCTTCTTCTGTTTTTGGGGATTATGCAGTGGCTTCGGTTGAGTACCCAGGTATGTCTTTTTAATCCTTGCCATTTTTCTGGTATTCTGGAGAGATATGTTGTGCACTTGTTCAGGTTTCTTCAGTTGTTTTGTAAGAATATATAGTGATATATTATCTTGAATTGTTTCTTAATATGATTGTGCATATTTTGAGCAAAGATTGTTGTTTATGATGTCAACACAAAATTTTACCCAGCATATTCTGGTACTGTTATCCTCACAAATGATTCATTCAGCATAGTAATGATTGATGTGTCTGTTGGAGTGGGTAATGTGATAGTGTAGCTTAATTTAACAATTGAATATTTTACAAGCTACAAATAAATTGGAGACCTATTTTTGATAGGTTTCAAAGTGCTAATCTAATATTATATCAGATTAAAGGAAGCTTAGATGTAAATGAACTTGTGGAAATAATGCATATGGATTCCTCAGGATAACATCTATTTTTGTCATGACAGGACTTCCATCATCTCCACCAAGTTTATCAGAGCCATCCATAGGAGCGGGTCCCACCAGCAGCAGAGGCATTAACCAGAGGCCACTTACAGCAGACGTTGGGGATACTTCCAAATCCCAGAAACTGAACACATGGATAATTGCCGTGATAATAGTTTCTTCATGCTTGCTTCTGTTAGTCAGCATTGGTGTGGTCGTTTTCGTGCTGAGGTGGCGCAATCTCAGACAACTTGGGAGAGGTTCTGTAGGCCCTGCAACTACAATGCCTCCCACCAAAAGATCTGGTAAGAACAACCTATTACAGTTTTCAGTGACTGGAATTTTGTAGTTGAACAATTTGACCTTTATATAGTAAGTTAGAGTGGAAATGAACGGGAGATTGAAGGATTTCAGTAATTGCCAGCTTGATTTTTTTTTAGAAAATAAAACCTATTTCTAATTTCCAATAGTATTTGCTAGAAACAAATGAAACAGTGGTCTGTATACAATAACAATTAGAGAAGTTCAGGATAAATAAATTAGGCTTCAGCTAATTAGGGCTAATGGAAAAGTACATATCAGATGGCTGATAGAAGAAATTTTGTTTTAGGAGGCTCAGTTGCAGAAGTGCATGTTTTAGTTAATTCTTTGTATGAAAACCCTATTGTATCATTTTATTTTCTAGTAACTCAATAAAGAGATGATGCTGATTAGATTTATATCATAATGTGTTAGGAATGAGGCCATCAACACTGTCCACTAGTATTGGAAGTTCCTCTGTCTCAGCTGCCTCAGCAATGGCAACATATCCCCCATCAGTAAAAGCATTCTCCCTGGATGAACTCAGCAAGGCCACCGAAGGCTTCAGCTCCAAACGGGTTCTGGGCGAAGGTGGGTTCGGACGGGTCTATCAGGGAACCCTGGAGTCAGGGACTGAAGTTGCAGTGAAGCTTCTTACTAGGGAGGATAGGAGTGGGGACCGTGAGTTCATTGCTGAAGTGGAAATGCTCAGCCGATTGCACCACAAGAATCTTGTGAAGTTGATTGGAATATGCATCGAAGGGAATAAGAGGTGCTTGGTGTATGAGGTGGTGCGCAATGGAAGTGTGGAGTCTCATCTCCACGGTACGTGTTATCATTTGAGTAATCTATGTCTATACCCACATAAAGTTCTGTTATTGTTTCGGTCAGTAATGTTTACAACTTTACATCTATCTCGTTTAATTTAAATGACCATTCTTGTAGTAGTTTCAACCTCCATTTTGTACTTCTTGTGGCCTGAACATATCATACCTTTAGATTCATCCACCAGCACATTGGCCCACAGACAAAAAAATGAGATCCAATAATGGTACTACAACACTTCCCATAAGTACACTATCCATGAACCAAAACTTCATACTGGAATGTATCAAGCAGGGGTTGATAAGCATAAAGGGGTATTAAACTGGGACATAAGGATGAAAGTGGCCTTAGGTGCTGCGAGAGGGCTTGCATACCTCCACGAGGATGCAAATCCACGTGTAATACACCGCGATTTCAAGGCGAGCAACATCCTCTTGGAGGAGGATTTCACCCCGAAGGTCACTGATTTTGGCCTTGCCAGGGAGGCAACAGAAGGCCTCGACCATATTTCCACCCGTGTTATGGGCACTTTTGGGTATGTTTTCTTCTCTCCTCAGTCTTCCATACTTTGCTTCTTTAAATTTATAAGATTTGCATAGTTGCATACTGGATGGTTATGGCAAGTACTGGTTATGTACTGTAATTATCAACTCTTGTTTGTATTGCTGCATTGCATGTCTTGTGTTATCTTTGTCATTTATTATTTACTATCATTGGTGTTTGGTTGATACTCATATCCAAGGATGGTAATCATGGGGGTCCAATACTGAATTGGTTAGGTTGTTTAGTTAAATATACTTTCTAATGCATCAGTACCAAGCAAATGTCAAGTAAGATTGGTTGTGGAGCACATGTCAAGTTCCAGCTAATAACCACTGAAGAAAAACACAAGTATTTGGATAGCATTAGCAGACATGAGATTGACAAATTGCAGTCTTCCCTTTACTTTTGACTTGGCATATTCATAATTTTTGCCTTCTACCGTAATACAGCTATGTGGCCCCAGAATATGCAATGACGGGACACCTCCTTGTAAAGAGTGATGTTTACAGCTATGGTGTAGTTCTCCTGGAGCTCTTATCAGGGCGTAAACCTGTTTACATGTCACAATCTCAAGGCCCGGAAAACCTGGTCACGTGGGCTCGTCCCCTACTTGGAACCCGTGAAAGTCTAGAAAAACTTGTAGACCCAGCTTTGCACGGGAACTATGACTTCGACAATGTCGCAAAGGTGGCATCCATCGCCTCAATGTGCGTGCACATCGAGCCATCTCAACGACCCTTCATGGGTGAGGTTGTACAAGCTTTGAAGCTCGTGTACAATGATGTGGATGAAGCGTGTGACGATTTGTACAGCCACAGAGAGTCTTCTTCTAATGCTGATTATGACTGTAGTCGGGGTGAGTTCTCTGAAGGAGGTTGGTGGAATGGTCATAATTCCCCATTTATTACTATGGATTATAGCTCAGGTGGAATGGAGGGGATGTTGGAGAGACCCCACTCAGCAGCCTCCATAGGTGGCAATCGGGTTGAGTCAATGAATAATAGATCCGGTCCGTTAAGGACCAAAAAAAAGAGGTTTGCGTCTTTTTATAGATTGAGAGGGAGTCTTAGTGAGCATGCATGTCTACCAAAAGCACAATCAAGGGATATTGGGCTTTAGTTGAGTTTTAGTGTTGGTCAAGTCAAATTGACTTTGTTGCTGTTGTTACGATTTCTTTTTTTCTTTCTTAGCTGTACAGGTCAGTAGGGGTGTTATGGGTCTGCTGTGTAATGTGTTTTTGGTATAGTTTGGTTTGCCATCATCTACCCTTTGGTAATGTTGGGGGTGGTGTTGGTCGTCTAATTTTTTTTTTGCAATTTTATGGTTCATTTCTCATGCATCTGATCTGTAATTCAGGATTATTTTAGAGGATATTTGGCACATGCCTCTTGTGCCGTGATGATAAATGGCTTAATAGCATTGACTAGGTGGATTCTTTTCCTTGTTTGATTCTTGTGTTGCTAATTTTCAAGCAGTAATTTGCTCTCTTTTTCCATTTTCCTTTCTTCTGAGTTGGTACACAGTGATTGAAATGTAAAATAATATTACATCTTGTTCCAGTTCATTTCAAATATTCTGAAGTAGCTATGTTTACGTGATTCAATATAGAATATTATATACCACAGCAAGTCTGACTTGATAGCACTGTTGTTAGCATAAGATCAAAGGTGGGTAAAACATTGATATCTGTTATCCATTGGAGTGCCAGGCACAGATCTACCAGCAAATCTACCCGCAAACATTGATCTGTTATCCATTTGTTTGCCTCCAATCTACCAGCAAATCTTAGTATATTTTTTAGTGGCTAACTTTGCATCTTTGTGCCTGGCACTCGAATGGATAACGGCTAACTTTGCATCTTTGTCACGAAATGACGTATTTCATATATACAAAATGGTACAACTTTCGATATGGTACTGTTTCCTTGTAACAAATAGAAAATTGGTACAACGGTACTTTTTTACTTTACTAGCCAGTTTGTGGGGTCATCAAACAAAAGAAAGAAAGAAAATCAAAGATGTGTGCATATATGAATACAAATATTATCTACATGTAGCACCTTCAATCGCTATGGTATATTGTGCACATCAAGCCTGACATACTCTTCTTCAATTCGAGAAACTGGAACTATTTCTTCCTCTACCAAACTTGGAGCAACCTTTTTTTGCTCTTTCATTTTCTTACGAGTAGTTGCACGGTTTTGAATCACAAAAATTGCCAAAATAATCAATGAGGCTCCAAAGCTAAAGACAAAGAGACTCCAAAACACATCAAGTCCCAAGCTCTGCCGCTCTACACTGTTCGTTGTGGTCCCAAAATTAGACAAGGAAACATTAAACCATTTGCTCTCTAGTTGCTTGATGGTGCCATCTTGTGCTAATGCCAGTATTTCTTTCGAAAAATCAGCTGTAATTGGATCACCTTTCTGTAGAGCCTAATCAATAATAATATGTAAGAAAATTAGGACAATTTAATCCAATTATTTTGGTACTGATCAATCTCTCTACAAATGATTTAAATACTTTTATGATACAGTTTTCACACTCAAAATTTAAGCCCAATAAAAACTGATTCTGTTCAGGATCGATGATGTTCGTTGCAAGACAACAAACAAATTAAAAACTGATAAAACAAAAAGAACATATGTACTTACAAAAGCAAAACCTGAGAGCATGTGTGTTTCTCCATAGACAGCATAGTCATTGTGCTTTGATAAAAAAACTCGAACATACGGCGACTCAAGGTATGCAACTGTTATAGTTTTTTTTTGAAATGCAACTAGATAATCGTCTGGGCCTCTCATCCGCACAATGTTTTCAGGTTTATAATTGAGCACGTTTTCGAGATAACTGATGAGAAATGAAGATCCAGCACACCCAGCTATTGATTTATCTACGACTGGCTTAAGCTTCTCAGTCACAAGAATTGAGCTCAAATTTGCGGTGAAGCAATTGCTCACAATTAAGACAACCAACAGCCATGAAATGATCACAGTCTTCGTATAGAAATTGCCGACCTCTGTTTTAGAAGTAATGTCAGATATATCATAAAAGCAATGTAGAGAAACCTATTTATCTCCTGAATATACTGTATAACAGGAAGCAAATTTTCGTGGAATAACACTTACTGTCACCGTGGTTCTGGAAGATAGTATTTCCGATTATCCAAAATGTCGCACCGAGCTGCCTGTACCACGGGCCATGGAAATCTTCATCGGCCTTCTTGTGATTCCGCTCGAGGTACCAAATAGCACCAAAGTTGTAGAACAGCAAGGTAAACATGGTAATCCAGAGTAAAGGGGTGAATGGTTTCGTTAGCATCATGCTGACATTGTCGTGCTTCATTGGAATAATCATGGCAAGGCCCGATGTTACAAATGACTGCGTGAATGATACCTTCTCGGATCGAAAACTTGTTGTTGTCAGGTCACCAACGGCAATATCAATATTCTGTGTGAATATAAACAACTTTTTTTCTCAAATCTTGTGTATATATTACACTTAATGAACATGATTAAAAGTGTAAAAACAATCTAGCATGATAATTAAGAAAATGAGTGGGATGAGATACCTTCAAGTATACTTGCTCGACAAGATAATCATAGGTAAAATTGCCTTCAAGCTTAAAAGGAACAAACTCAAACAGGATGAGGGAGTTCAACCGGTTTACAGCTGCAGTGAACACATCGATGCAAAATCCGCTGACTGATTTCAAATTTCCCGTTCTATTATCATATTCCACTTTGACATATCCATCCCATATCGATTTTTCTGGTACTCCTATTTTCAGTCTCTTCAATCCCCCGGGGGTTTTTCGTGTTCCTCCGGGCCAAAAAACAACATCCAGTTGTTGTAATAATGTTGATCCCTGTGAATTCAGCTGTGACTCGTTGTTATAAAATCCGAACCCATCTAACCAAAGTCCAATTTCTTTATAACTCTTCCCAACTACATTAATTACTCGGAAAGCCGAATAATCACCGGCCACTTCTACATTCCCGATAATTGGCCAAACATTTCCACTTAACCCCGTGAAATTGATCGAGAGCAAGTTATCCACCAAAGATTTGTTATTTACCCTGGTTTTATTTGCAGCTAAAGTAATTGCTTGTACCGCATCATATGCTCGTGCAGCAAATACTCCGGGACTGAAGACCATCTCGCCAATCTTCTCATACTCATCTTTAAAAGCTTTCTGGAAATCAGAATAGAACATGGTGTACTCGCTCGTGGATTGATTGACGTATGGCTTGACAGCTATTACACCTTGCATGTGGTTCAAGATAAAGGAAGAGCTGAGGGTTGAATCAAGGAGAGTAGCTACATCAGGGCCGCATATCCACGATGAACCTTGCTCCATCATGCCCAATGCCGTTGCCTCTTGAAACAGAGTTACCGTGAGATTCTCAGAGCTTCTAAGGACGATGTAAACGGTTGAAAGATGTTTGCTCATTCGATTCAGTTCCGCTCGAACAATGCTTTTTTTATCCGAAATGGAGTCCATGGGTGGGAACACTGCAGAATAGTCGAGCTGGATTCCGACTTTCTGCAGCTCAAGCGTAAGTAGTAATGAGGTGCCTGATACAGTTCCATAATCATCATCTTCATACACTATAATTACTCGTCGCCAGTTGTAGGATGCAACAAATCTAGCCAAACACTTAACCAGAGCATTATCTGAATATGACATCTGAACCAACAAAGGTGTCGGTAAAACAGTAGATGGTGTTAGCGAGATGGCGGGGATGTTTGTTCCTTTGCTGATGCCTGAGATGGCAAGTACTTGTGGCCATGTTGCTGTTGATACCATCACTTCTGCTCCTTGTTGAATTAAAAACTGAGCTGCAATGCAACAAAAACTCATAAGTCATAAGCCTTGTAATCCAAAGAACAGTACCCAAACATTAATTGATATGATAAAACCTTAAGTAACAACTACTTTAAGAAAGCTTAAGATTTCACGACTATTTTACCATCATAACTGGCTTGTAGAGTATCGGTGCTTTTGAGTTCAGAAATGGTAAGGAGAATGGGCTGAGACGAGGCGTTGAACCTTCTTGTCGCAACCTCGATTGCAATCTTTTGCTCCCTCCCAATCCTGGAGTTAGTATCCAAGACCGCTCCGATCGAAAGACCAAGGACTGTACTTCTAACAACCAAAGCTACCAAAAGCAAGAGGAAGAGGAAAAATGGACACTTACTTGGTCCCATTTTTCAGAGATTGAACTTACAATGTAGTGATTAATTGGTTACTGAATTGGTGTAAGATCAACAAGGAGACTTAGTAGCTATACTTCATGATTTATAAGAGGTAATTAATTAATTAAAACGTGTTGACTATAAAGCACAAAGATAATTTTAAAAATATGCCCTTGACAATTAAAATCATGGATTCTGTTTTGACCATGCCATCTGGATTTTGAAAAATGCAAAGCAATTTCTCTAAAAAACAAAACCATCGACTTGGAGGAGCATAATTTCCCAGAAAATTACAGGAACAAGTCAGTCAAATCAAGAAATGGACTGTTGACTTGAAGGAATCTGGAATTAATACTGCCAATATAATATTAGTTGGTTGTTAGTATGAAAAGAAAGAAGATTGGAGGGCTTTTCCTCAGATATGTCAAGTTTTGAGACTGTTCAGGAATTAGGGATGAATACTTTACTTTTCAACAGTCTCAGAGTTGAAGAGAAAAAATCTCATGGGGTTGTCAACATCTTTGACACTGCTCAGGAAAAGTCAAATAGTCCATTTTCTACTTAAGAAGTCAAATATACAAATGCATTTATTACAAAATTACAAAATAGTCTACTTTTGTGCAAAACCAACTCAAAGATCATATTTATTTTTCATAACCCATATTATAAAAGAATAAAAAATGTCACAAAAAAAAAAAATCAACGTGTGAATTTCTACCATTCACATAATGGATCTCGGTATTAACCCCAACCATCACGCAAGGTTTTGGATTCTTTGCATTTTTTTTTTAAAGTCTTGTAATACTGTTTTTATTTCCTCTGAGTTCTGACACTCAAAATTATCAATTTTCATTTGTAATTTTTGCGTGCAAAATATACATGATAAAAGCTTTCGATTGCAAATTTATTCAATACTTTTGTATATTATTTTTGTAAAATTTATTATTTGTCAAAAAAAATTAACAATATATAATGTTTCTAATTTTTTTAATGTGCATATGCCAATTTCAAGTTCTATATCAGTTTAATTTTTTTTTTTTTAAAAAAAATCTTCGTTTCATCTTTAAGGGTTAAACAATTCCATTTTTTGTTTGTTTGTAATGATGTGATATATTATCCTACAGCAAAAATGAAAACAACAAAACTTTGAAATGTCACTTGTTGGAAATAAATCTGCTGTTATTCCCAAATTCCGATCCTAACAGTTAAAAGTTTTTGCACGAATCTCAAATAAAGTTATTATTTGCACAAATCTCAACAGAAATCAACAGTTGGGATCAGAATAACAAGGAAAAACTTGTTATTCCTTTGTAATAACAGCAGATTTATTTCCCATTTATTGTAGAGGCAGCTTGACAGCAGAGCCATTTCAAACCAAGTCACAGTTGTGATGGGCAATTTAAATTTAGACGATCTTAGATTAAACCAGTTGTGATAGGACACTAATGAAATCTGCACCAGGGAATGGTTCATCTCACACCATTGTAAAGCTAACAATGGAATCATTTGATAATTCAAAGAGAATAGATTGATCTCAACACTCAATTCTAACAACCACATAACATGAACAAAACATGTCAAAATTATAACAAGAACCATATCTTAAACTTAAACCTACCAAAATATCCAAAAACACTAGAAAGTCTCCCTCTTTTATCAAAGTAATTAATCACTGACTCCACAAAACCTAAAACAAAGAGAGGTGCTCAGTAACCTCCCTTGAGGTCGTTCACCACATCATACGGGATGGGTGTGACAGTTTCCAAGGTATGGCCCTCCACCATGAACCCGGGTTTGGGTCCCTCAGGCTTGCGCTTGGTGGAGATGATCTCACCACGTGCCTTGGCTGCCGACTTCAGCTCGTCATTCTTCTTCTTCCTCAGCTTGAATTCCTCGTTGCACCGAGATGGCATCACGTGCTCCACCCGCACGTGGATCCTCTTCTTCAAAATCTTGTTTCGCACCTGTTTTGTTATGTAGAAAAAAAGTTATATTCAATTTTTGGGTACTTATGTAGAACAATATAGGCAACTAAAGATGCAGAATCAACTTGAGAATTTTGATTCATCAGACATGTCAACAAATATCTAAAAAAATTCATTTTGTTAATGAGTTAAAGAGGGAGGTCTAATTTGCACCATACTAATTACTTGGTTGGGCTACCATCTGCATTTTTTGTGGGAAGGGGGTTACAAAGAACCCCAAAACTATACACTTCATACATTAAAACACTATCTCTGGTTTAGTAAACCCCGTCAGTATTTTCAGATGCCAATATCACAGTGATATACAAGTAAAATACAGCTCTGATAACCAAAAAAATATTACAACTTTAACCAAATAAAATACATTAAACAGGTCTTGTGACACGTAATTTTATCCAGAGATTTAGTACCAAATTGAAAATCTCCATGGAATTGAAAACAGGAACACCAATTTAAACCAACAATATCCTTCTTTTCAACCGCAAGCATATCATGAAAATGAGATATCAACATTATACAAGCCTTCTAACCTGTTCTACATTTTCACCTATATTTATAATCTAGTACCAACATTATACAAGCCTCCATATCGACAATTCTCAATTACTAAATTCGATCTACATCATTCTATAAATGACAGTACCTAACCTGTAAGCCAAAGACAAAAACAAACTTTGAAAAAGAATAAGAACAGTGCGGCCATGGCTATTACCTGTTTGTTTATCTCAACACCGATGGCGCGCTTGGTGACATTCCAGATGTGACCAGTGTGGCCATGGTAGAACTTGTGAGGCATACCCTTGTGCACAGCACCATTTACCTTGATGTCGACATAGTCTCCGATCTTATATGTGCGGAGGTAGGTGGTGAGAGCGATGTACCCCTTCTTCCTAAACTCTTGTTTGTATTGCTGCATTGCATGTCTTGTGTTATCTTTGTCATTTATTATTTACTTAAACCATCATTGGTGCTTGGTTGATACTCATATCCAAGGATGGTAATCATGGGGGTCCAATACTGAATTGGTTAGGTTGGTCAGTTAAATATACTTTACTTTCTAATGCATCTGTACCAAGCAAATGTCAAGTTCTAGCTAATAACCACACTAAAGAAAACCACAAGTATTTGGAATAGCATTAGCAGACATGAGATTGACCAAATTGCAGTTTTGCCTTTAATTTTGACCTATTATATACTTAATCACTGCCTTCTACAATAATACAGCTATGAGGCCCCAGAATATGCAATGACGGGACACCTCCTTGTAAAGAGTGATGTTTACAGCTATGGTGTAGTTCTCCTGGAGCTCTTATCTGGGCGTAAACCTGTTTACATGTCACAATCTCAAGGCCCGGAAAACCTGGTCACGTGGGCTCGTCCCCTACTTGGAACCCGTGAAGGTCTAGAAAAACTCGTAGATCCAGCTTTGCACGGCAACTATGACTTTGACAATGTCGCAAAGGTGGAATCCATTGCCTCAATGTGCGTGCACATTGAGCCATCTCAACGATCCTTCATGGGTGAGGTTGTACAAGCTTTAAAGCTCGTGTACAATGATGTGGATGAAGCGTGTGACGATTTGTATAGCCACAGAGAGTCTTCTTCTAATGCTGATTATGACTGTAGTCGGGGTGAGTTCTCTGAAGGAGGTTGGTGGAATGGTCATAATTCCCCATTTATTACCATGGATTATAGCTCAGGTGGAATGGAGGGGATGTTGGAGAGACCCCACTCAGCAGCCTCCATAGGTGGCAATCGGGTTGAGTCAATGAATAATAGATCCGGTCCGTTAAGGACCAAAAAAAAGAGGTTTGCATCTTTTTATAGATTGAGAGGGAGTCTTAGTGAGCATGCATGTCTACCAAAAGCACAATCAAGGGATATTGGGCTTTAGTTGAGTTTTAGTGTTGGTCAAGTCAAATTGACTTTGTTGCTGTTGTTACCGATTTCTTTTTTTCTTTCTTAGCTGTACAGGTCAGTAGGGGTGTTATGGGTCTGCTGTGTAATGTGTTTTTGATATAGTTTGGTTTGCCACCATCTACCCTTTGGTAATGTTGGGGGTGGTGTTGGTCGTCTAATTTTTTTTTTGCAATTTTATGATTCATTTCTCATGCATCTGATCTGTAATTCAGGATTATTTTAGAGGATATTCGGCACATGCCTCTTGTGCCGTGATGATAAATGGCTTAATAGCATTGACTAGGTGGATTCTTTTCCATGTTTGATTCTTGTGTTGCTAATTTTCAAGCAGTATTTTTGCCCTTTTTCCCCTTTCCTTTCTTCTGAGTTGGTACACAGTGATTGCAATGTAAAATAATATTACATCTTGTTCCAGTTCATTTCAAAATATTTACCTGAAGTAGCTATGTTTGCATGATTCAATATAGAATATTATATACCACAGCAAGTCTGAGTTGAGAGCACTGTTGTTAGCTTAAGATCAAAGGTGGCTAAAACATTGATATCCGTTATCCATTGGAATGCCAGGCACAGATGCACAGTTAGCCACTAAAAAATATACTAAGATTTGCTGGTAGATCGGAGGCAAACAAATACACACCTTTTATTATTCCTCTACCCCTGAGGGTTGCCATTGATGATAGAGTCCAAAACCAAGGATATATTTATTACGACAGGGAAGATAAGCGATTTTCCAGTTTTGGATTGGAGGGGAAGGTTAAAATGGTCCTTTCTAAGAAATTTCAGAATACTTATAAGATAATCTTTGCAAATCAAATATCCTTGCTCCTTTTGCTGTTTCGTTAAATCCCTAACAGTGCCATCAGTTCCAATAATCTAAAAGAAGAAAAGATTAAACTTGAAGGTGGTAATGTCACCATTGTGGTTTCACCAAAAGAAAATAATACATCAAGGTAAGAAAATGGTTCAACTTTCGATATATACAAAATTGGTACAACTTTCGGTATGGTACCGTTTCCTTTTAACAAATAGAAAATTGGTACAATACTACTACTTTTTTACACTGGCCAGTTTGTGAGGTCATCAAACAAAAGAAAAAAAGAAAATCAAAGATGTGTGCACATATGAATACAAATATTATCTATACGTAGCACCTTCAATCGCTATGGCATATTGTGCACATCAAGCCTGACAGGCTCTTCTTCAATTTGAGAAACTGGAACTATCTCACCCTCTTCCAAACATGAAGCAACCTTTTTTTTCTCTTTCTTTTTTTTACATGTAGTTGCACGGTTTTGAATCACAAAAATTGCCAAAATAATCAATGAGACTCCAAAGCTGAAGACAAAAAGGCTCCAAAACACATCAAGTCCCAAGCTCTGCCGCTCTACAGTACTGTTCGTTGCGGTCCCAAAATTAGACAAGGAAACATCAAACCATTTGCTCTCTAGTTGCTTGATGGTGCCATCTTCTGCTAATGTCAGTATTGCTTTCGAAAGATCAGCTGTCATCGGATCACCTTTCTGTAGAGCCTAATCAATAATTATATGTAAGAAAATTAGGACATCTCCTGACATTTGACTCTGCATGGATACATTATTTAATCCAATTATTTTGGTACTGATTCAATCTATCTAGAAATGATTTAAATACTTTTATGATACAGTTTTCACACTCAAAATTTAAGCCTAATAAAAACTGATTCTGTTCAGGATCGATGATGTTCGTTGCAAGACAACAAACAAATTAAAAACTGATAAAACAAAAAGAACATATGTACTTACAAAAGCAAAACCTGAGAGCATCTGTGTTTCTCCATAGACAGCATAGTCATTGTGCTTTGATAAAAAAACTCGAACATAGGGCGACTCAAGGTATGCAACTGTTATAGTTTTTTTTTGAAATGCAACTAGATAATCGTCTGGGCCTCTCATCCGCACAATATTTTCAGCTTTATAATTGAGCACGTTTTCGAGATAACTGATGAGAAATGAAGATTTAGAACACCCAGCTATCGATTTATCTACGACTGGCTTAATCTTCTCCGTCACGAGAATTGAGCTCAAATTTGCGGTGAAGCAATTGCTCACAATTAAAACAACCAACAGCCATGAAATGATCAGAGTCTTCGTATAGAAATTGCCGACCTCTGTTTTAGAAGTATACATATATTTATATACAAATTGTAGCAGTTTGACAATTGTTGGATATATCATATCGAAAGTTGAACATTTTGTAAAGCAAGCTCCTTGGTGAACTCAACCGTTAAATCAGGCTTTAAATGACGAATCCGAACCATTGAAACCTGCTTACCTTACGAGTTATGCGTCTACATGTGAAAATTTTAAACATTCAAATTAATTTAATATAAAGTCAATCGGTCAAAATTAGAAAATTAATAAATTAATTTTAATGCATTCATTTTTTGAACTTTTTTGACTACTTGACTTTATACTAAATTAATTTGAATGTTTAAAATTTTCAAATGTAGACGCATCACTCGTAAGGTAGGTGGGTTTCAACGGTTCGGATTCATCATTTAAAGCCGATTTGATGGGTTTTAGACTTGAGTTCACCAAGGGGCTTAGTGAACTTAAGAACACCTAGTTCTACTCTCCTGAATATACAATATAACATGAAGTAAATTTAGGTGGAATAGCACTCACTGTCACCGTAGTTCTGGAAGATAGTATTGCCGATTATCCAAAATGTCGCGCTGAGCTGCCTGTACCACGGGCCATGGAAATCTTCATCGGCCTTCTTGTGATTCCGCTCGAGGTACCAAACAGCACCAAAGTTGTAGAACAACAAGGTAAAGATGGTAATCCAGAGTAAGGGGGTGAATGGTTTCGTTAGCATCATGCTGACATTGTCGTGCTTCATTGGAATAATCATTGCAAAGCCCGATGTTACAAATGACTTCGTGAATGATACCTTCTCTGATCGAAAACTTGTTGTTGTCAGGTCACCAACGGCAATATCAATATTCTGTGTGAATATAAACAACTTTTTTCTCAAATCTTATGTATATATTACACTTAATGAACACGATTAAAAGTTCAAATAAAACACAGTATTACATACCAAGATGAACAGCGTAAATACAATCAAGCATGATAATTATATGATAAATTAAGAAAATGAGTGGCATGAGATACCTTCAAGTATACTTGTTCGACAAGAGAATCATAGGTAAAATTGTCTCCAATCTTAAAAGGAACAAACTCAAACAGGATGTGGGAGTTCGACCGGTTTATGGCTGCAGTGAACACATCGATGCAAAATCCATGGACTGATTTCAAATTTCTTGTTCCATTATCATATTTCACTTCGACAAATCCATCCCATCTTGGCTTTTCTGGTACTCCTATTTTCAGTCTCTTCAATCCCCCAGGGGTTATTTGTGTTTCTCCGGGCCAAAAAACAACATTCAGTTGTAATAATGTTGATCCCTGTGAATTCAGCTGTGACTCGTTTTTATAAAATCCGAACCCATCTAACCAAAATCCAATTTCTTTATAACTCTTGCCAACTACATTAACTACTCGGAAAGCCGAATAATCACCAGCCTCTTCTACATTCCCGATAATTGGCCAAACATTTCCACTTAACCCCGTGAAATTGATCGAGAGCAAGTTATCCACCAAAGATTTGTTATTTACCTTGGTTTTATTTGCAGCTAAAGTAATTGCTTGTACCGCATCATATGCTCGTGCAGCAAATACTCCGGGACTGAAGTCCATCTCGCCAATCTTCTCATACTCATCTTTAAAAGCTTTCTGGAAATCAGAATAGAACATGGTGTACTCGCTTGTGGATTGATTGACGTATGGCTTGAAAGCTATTACACCTTGCATGTGGTTCAAGATAAAGGAAGAGTTGAGGGTTGAATCAAGGAGAGTCGCTACATCAGGGCCGCATATCCACGATGAACCTTGCTCCATCATGCCCAATGCTGTTGCCTCTTGAAACAGAGTTACCGTGAGATTCTCAGAGCTTCTAAGGACGATGTAAACGGTTGAAAGATGTTTGCCCATTCGATTCAGTTCCGCTCGAACAATGCTTTTTTTATCTGAAATGGAGTCCATGGGTGGGAACACTGCAGAATAGTCGAGCTGGATCCCGACTTTCTGCAGCTCAAGTGCAAGTAGTAGTGAGGTGCCTGATACAGTTCCATAATCATCATCTTCATACACTATAATTACTCGTCGCCAGTTGTAGGATGCAACAAATCTAGCCAAACACTTAACCAGAGCATTATCTGAATATGACATCTGAACCAACAAAGGTGTCGGTAAAACAGTAGATGGTGTTAGCGAGACGGTGGGGATGTTTGTTCCTTTGCTGATGCCTGAGATGGAAAGTACTTGTGGCCATGTCGCTGTTGATACCATCACTTCTGCTCCTTGTTGAATTAAAAATTGAGCTGTAATGCAACAAAAGCTCACAAGTCATAACCCTTATAACCCAAAGAGCAGTACCCAAACATTAATTGATATGATATGATAACCAAAATTATATTTTAAGTAGAACCTTAAGTAACAACTACTTTAAGAAAGCTTAAGATTTCACGACTATTTACCATCATAACTCGCTTGTAGAGTATCGGTGCTTTTGAGTTCAGAAATGGTAAGGAGAACGGGCTGAGACGAGGCGTTGAACCTTCTTGTCGCAACCTCGATTGCAATCTTTTGCTCCCTCCCAATCCTGGAGTTGGTATCCAAGACCGCTCCGATCGAAAGACCAAGCACTGTTCTTCTAACAACCAAAGCTACCAAAAGCAAGAGGAAGAGGAAAAATGGACACTTACTTGGTCCCATTTTTCAGAGATTGAACTTACAATGTAGTGATTAATTAGTTACTGAATTGGTGTAAGATCAACAAGGAGACTTAGTAGCTATACTTGATAATTTATAAGAGATAATTTTAAAAATATGCCCTTGACAATTAAAATCATGGATTCTGTTTTGAGGAGCTAGAGGCTGAGCATAATTTCTCAGAAAATTACAAGAACCAGTCAGTCAAATTAAGAAATGGACTGTTGATTTTGAATACTATGACTAGGTAATTTGTGTAGTGGAAAATTAAGAATGGAAAAATTAAGAAAATTACAAGAACCAGTCAGTCAAATTAACAACCAATTAAGATCGTATACTAGTCGACTACTATGACTAGGTAATTTGTGTAGTGGAAAATTAAGTATGGACAAAACTGTATGTCAACATCTCCTGCCAGTATTAATTGGTTGTTTGTATGAGAAGAAGAATGGGTCAGGGCTTTTCCTCAGATATGTCAAGCTTCGAGACTTCAGGAATTAGGGATGAATAGTTTACATTTCAAGAGACTACTCAGGAAAAGTCAAATAGTCCACTTTTTGCTCAAGAAGTCAAATAAAAATGCATTAATTTGTGTAGTAACTTAGGTTTGCTTTGGATGAAATATTGCAAAGGGAAGTTGAAGTGTCATTTAGTCGAAGTTGTGATGGGCACATTTCGATCTAGATGATCTTACATTAAACCTGTTCACTCAAATTTTGAATTTAGATCTGGTCCGTCCGATTTAAATCAACATGAATATTAAAGGACCCCATGCATTCTTGTCATAGACCGGATTATCGGACGGTTCAGAGCTAAAACTCAAACGGTGCAATAATGCAGAGCATGCGGACTCCAAATTACACATGCAATCCATAGTGATAAATGAATTATTCGGATTCAATCTGACGAGGTTAAAAATTTGCGATTTAGAAATAATTCATATCTCAGTACTGCAATAGAAAAAAAAAAACCAAAGAGTATTGTTTTGAAAAAAACTTGTAAAATTCACGAATTATTCAGATTTAATTCGGTTAAAGTTCGGTCAACCGAATATTTCAGCGTTCCATTCAACATCACAAAAAAACAAATTATTCGAATTTAATTCGCGAATCTTGTGACTATGACTGCTACCAAACTTGGAAAGATTCAACACTAAGAAATAGCGTTTCAGTCTTTTGGATCAAAATTATGCCTGGGACACGTAGTGAGATCCACACCAGGAAGTGGTTCATGCCGCACAATTGTAAAGCTAACAATGGAATCATTTGATAATTCAAAGAGAATAGATTGATCTCAACACTCAATTCTAACAACCACATAACATGAACAAAACATGTCAAAATTATAACAACCATATCTTAAACTCGAACCTACCAAAATATCCAAAAACACTAGAAAGTCTCCCTCTTTTAAGTAATTAATCACCGACTCCACAAAACCTAAAACAAAGAGAGGAGCTCAGTAACCTCCCTTGAGGTCGTTCACCACATCATACGGGATGGGTGTGACGGTTTCCAAGGTATGGCCCTCCACCATGAACCCGGGTTTGGGTCCCTCAGGCTTGCGCTTGGTGGAGATGATCTCACCACGTGCCTTGGCTGCTGACTTCAGCTCATCATTCTTCTTCTTCCTCAGCTTGAATTCCTCGTTGCACCGAGATGGCATCACATGCTCCACCCGCACGTGGATCCTCTTCTTCAAAATCTTGTTTCTCACCTGTTTTGTTATGTAGAAAAAAAAATTATACTCAATTTTTGGGTACTTATGTAGGACAATATAGGCAACTTAGGAGTTTTGATTCATCAGACATGTCAACAAATATCTAAAAAAATTCATTTTGTTGACGAGCTAAAGGTCTAATTTGCACCATACTAAATAGTACTTGGTTGGGCTACCATCTGCATTTTTTGTGGGAGGGGGGATACAAAGAACCGCAAAACTATACACTTCATACATTAAAACACTATCTCTGGTTTAGTAAACCCCGTCAATATTTTCAGATGCCAATATCACAGTGATATAAAAGTAAAATACAGCTCTGATAACCAAAAAAATATTACAACTAAAACCAAATAAAATACATTAAACAGGTCTTGTGACACGTAATTGTATCCAGAGATTTAGTACCAAATTGAAAATCTCCATAGAATTGAAAACGGGAACACCAATTTAAACCAACAATATCCTTCATTCCACCCTCAAGCATGCCATGAAAATGAGAGATCAACATTATACAAGCCTTCTAACCTGTTCTACATTTTCACCTATATTTATAATCTAGTACCAACATTATACAAGCCTCAATATCGACAATTGTCAATGACTAGATTCGATCTACATCATTCTATAAACGACAGTACCTAACCTGTAAGCCAAAGACAAAAAAAACTTTGAAAACGAAAAAGAACAGTGCGGCCATGGCTATTACCTGTTTGTTGATCTCAACACCGATGGCGCGCTTGGTGACATTCCAGACGCGACCAGTGCGGCCATGGTAGAACTTGTGAGGCATACCCTTGTGCACAGCACCATTTACCTTGATGTCGACATAGTCGCCGATCTTGTATGTGCGAAGGTAGGTGGTGAGAGCGATGTACCCCTTCTTCCTAAACGGACGAGAGAAGGAATCCCTCGTGCGGCACCTCAGACCGTGTCCAGCTGGCATGGTGGCGCTCTAAGTGTAGGGTTTCTCTTTGGCTGGGTGCTGCGGCTAGGGTTTGGAATCGAGAGGAATGAATGACCTTATTGAGGTGTGGTTTTTGTGAAAGGACCAGATTGCCCCTGTTTCGGATTTGTTTGTATATCCGGGCCATAAACGGGCTTTTATTCGTTGGGCCTTATTGGGCTTTAATGAAACCAGTATAAGGCTGTGCACAAGATTGAACTCTTCTAACTATAGTTTATTAATAAAATACTATGCTAAAGTTAAAAAAAAAAAAAAAAATCTAACTATAGTCCCAGAAAGCATTTTTTTTCATCAAAATGTTTGTGATTAATATTTTAAGTACCCTTTGAATTTTTTTCAAAAATAGGAATAGTGAATACCGCATGAAACTAGTTCTATTTCGAATTAAAATTATGTTAATCATATCACTATTACCTCTATTATCTTCTCTGTCTTAGTTATGTCTTTATATTTAAAACTGTAATAACTTAAAATTTAAAACTTCAAATGTTAAAATAAAATTCTCAGGATATTATACATATTATTTTCTTAATACATAAAATATGATGACATCTCGACATTATTTTGATTGGTATCAAAAACTTGCAAAAATACATGATGTGAATAATTTATGAACATTGATTTTTTAACTCATTAGTTCATAAAAAGACGAAATCGAAAAATAATAATATCATACGTGCATATAGAAAAAACAATATATATTATTTCTAACTGTTATATTTTGACATATAAATTTAAAATGAAAATTAGAGATATTATAAAGACATAAAAAATAGAAAAATTTAACCTCCGTTAATGTTATTATTAACTCCTCTATTTTTTTTTTTTTTTTTTTTTATAAACTCATAGTGGCAACTTGTTTATGAATCCGGGTTATTAGACACTAGAAACTAAAAACCAAATCAGTTCCGAACACATAATTCACATCCTCTGAGATATCTCATATTTTACGTGATTTTAGAAAACTCTAAACCGTTCAAATACATTCTGCACGAATCTCGAACCTCAAACAATACTGGCCCCCGTTCTATCCCCGAATAGACACCGGACACGTGGGTCACGCATAGTATGAAATACCTCAGAGGATACACACCCTCCCCACATTCCCTCGATACATTCTTACAACACATAAACACCAAACTCAAGTCTCAACGCGCCGCTACTGACATGGTAGGGATGATGATAGACGGCGCCGGAGAAGAAGCGGATGAGTTGGTCACTCCGGGAGAGTTTCTAGGCGAAGCGAGTCAGTTCGTCGCCGGAAAGGGTGCTTATGTCAGCAACGGTCGCTCCGTTCTCGCTTCCCTCACCGGGCGGCGCAAAATCACACCTCCTTCTCCTGGATCCTCCGATAATGTCAGTGCTCGATTTCCTTTTCTTTTTGCTTTTCATTGTGTGTGAGGTTTAGGGTTTAGGGGTTTGGGTTTATGCGACTCCGTTTAAGTGCGATTTTGCGTCGTTTACAGAGATCGACTATAGAGGTCGTGGGGCATAAAGCTCATGGCGCGGTTCCTCAGCCTGGATCGATTGTCATTGCTCGTGTAAGCACTTCTTGATCTCTCCTTTTGAGTTGTGTTTTTAATTGAAGCAATAAAATAGTATATGAAGTAGTGTTTATTTGTTGATGTGGTTGGAACTGGAAACTTTTTCTGGTAAATACTGGTGCTGAAATCTCAATGTTTGCTCACAGGTAACAAAAGTAATGGCAAGGAACGCATCAGTTGATATAATGTGTGTTGATTCCAAAGCAGTGAAGGAAAAATTCTCTGGCATTATAAGGTACACTAACCCATTTGGTAACCTTCTTGTTTTCAAGTTATGTCATGGCTTCTTTGCTTATGAAAATCACACAATGGTTTGTTTAATTTATAAATTTTGGTATTATGCTAGGCAACAAGATGTACGTGCAACTGAAATTGACAAGGTAGACATGTACCAGTCTTTTCGGCCCGGTGATATTGTCAGAGCTCTGGTTGTATCCTTACAGAAAACTTTGACATTATTTTTGTCCATTTTCGTGGTTTTGCAATTACTGTTGACATTTTTTATATTACGAACAATTTCAATTGGATGATTTTGAGAAGAATTGCTGGACTTGACTATTGTATTAAGCTATCTCTGGGTGATGCAAGAGCATATTACCTTTCTACGGCCAAGAATGAACTTGGAGTTGTCTCTGCCCAGAGCATTTCTGGTAATAAGAATGATTACAGTTACTGGATGAGAAAAAAGTTTGAAAAGAAAAGATTATATGTTTGTTTGTTATCCATTGATCTATGCTTATATGTTGTTATCTATTTAATTATTGTGTTAGGTGGTACAATGGTGCCTATCAGTTGGACAGAGATGCAGTGCCCACTGACAGGACAAATAGAGCAGAGGAAGGTAGCTAAGGTTGATTAATTTCCTTCATTAGGAAGTTGGAATTTAAAAACCAGGTATGTGAATTTTTAATATTATAACTTTGTAGTCCAGTGTTGTTTGATGTTTTCACATGTATCTCATTAGTTCATGTGAGCTTTTAAAACTGTTCAATATTCATTAACAAATAAGAGTAAAACTAGGGCGTTCTTAAGTTCATCTAGCTCTTTGGTGAACTCAAGTCTAAAACCTATCGAATCGGCTTCAAATGACGAATCCGAACCGTTGAAATCCGCCTACCTTAGGAGTGATGTGTCTACATGTGAAAATTTTAAACATTCAAATTAATTTAATATAAAGTCAAGCGGTTAAAATTAGAAGGTTAATAAATTAATTTTAATGCATTTATTTTTTGAACCTTTTTTGACCACTTGACTCTCTGCAAAATTAATTTCAAAATTAATTTTTTTACATGTTACATCACTCGTAAGGTAGGCGGTTTTCAACAGTTCGGATTCATCGTTTGAAACCGACTCGATGGGTTTTAGATTAGTGTTCACCAAGCCTACCAAGAGGCTTGGTGAACTTAAGAACACCCTAGTTCTACTCAACAAATAATGCCTTTCTGTGTTCATTTGTTGTTCTGATGTAGACCAAGTGTTTTTGGATCCAAGAAAAATATGCATTTATGCAGAAATATTTGATGTTCTGGTAATTGCAAGCTTGTTTTGCTGACTTATTATGTGGCTATTGGCTGTTTTTTTGCAGAAATATTCTGATGTACTACCCTTTTGACTCGGCAAGCTTGGAGTGCTCTCACATGCTCAAAGATTTACCTTTGTGACTTTTGAGTCATGATTTTTGTATCAGAGAGGATGGCTTCTTACTTATATTTGTAACTGTTGTTGTCTTGTATTAGACAATATCTTACTATCTTAATTAGAAGCCTTTTTTCGGCCGTACATCTTTGTTGTTATTTTTTTTTTAACTTGCATTTTCTTCTCAAAATACCATCCAGTTTTGCATAAAGCTGTTATTTAAATTTATAACTTTGAGCATCAGTAATCTTGTAGAACAAACATTCATATTGATATTAGCAACAAACTTCTTTCAATTAATTAATCAAAAGATAACTTAACCCCAATAAGAAATAAATACATGAAGGATGAAAAAGAACTTAAATTCAATGAATGGATCCAGCACATGTTATAATTTCGCAAATAGCTGTGCAGGATTGAGATTGCAAGGGGCGGTGAGATCTCTTAGGCAGCCACAAAACCCTTCTTCATCCATTGGAAATGGCATTGGGAGGGGGTGATCGGGTATTATTCCAACCTATCACGAGTTATACACAAGTCAAAAGGTGACATGGCATATACCCCAAAATCATACAATATCAAATTCTTTTTGCTAATTATCCAGCAAATAAGACTTAATTAGGAACTCTAGGCATGCCATTACACTTTGTTCCAGTCTTGTACTACAGTTTTATTTTCATTTGCTTATTTCATATAGTTCTTTTGTTTACCAGTTGATTTCAGGAATTTAAGGGATCCCAGTTCGAACATTAAAAAAAAAAAAAAATATGGCCGAAAAAATGCGAGAAAAACTCTTCCAGCATTGTGGCCAGTCTGTACTGATATAGAGAAATAACCAATAAATTGCACAAGTGGATGGCTTGTTGACCAATCAATATTTTCAGTTGCATCAAGTGACAACTTGGATAAATTACACTGCTAACCTTATCGATATCAGTGTGGGCAGGGGTCTCATAGCGAGCCACAGTAACTGCTAACCCTGATCCATCGGACAGCTCGAAAACTGACTGAATCTTCCTGTTAAAAATGATACGCATGGCGTCAGATCTTCACCCTTTCTGATACATTACCTTCAAATTTGCGTGTGTGTGTGTGTGTGAGAGAGAGAGAGAGAGAGAGAGAGAGACCCTTTTCCGAAAGTTGGTTCACCATACAGCACAGCTCTTTTATTGTCCTTCAGTGCTCCGGCAAGTATCTCGCTTGCACTTGCAGTTCCTTTGTTAACCTATTAATTCCAAATAGCATTTATGCTATTTCAGTTATGCATAAAATAATCATACATTAAACATTGTGCCAGTACTTAAAATTTGTGCTAGTTTAGCATGATCCAACAATTCCATAAAATGTCAACTAAACATTATTTGATAGAGGATCATAGGAACATTGAGGGGAGGAAGTTGCAAATAAGACTTAAGATGGGTATTAAGAGAACAATACCAGCACAACTAATGGTTCTGAAGCAGCAACAGTATTGCCTCCATCAGCCTCATATATGTCACGGACCCCACGGCTGTCACATATATAGACTATGACTCCTTTCTCTAACCTACAAAAAGGATGTCATCAGCATATTCCAATTGTTCAATGAAAAAGAAAAAGAAAACCATAACAAAGTTTCCAAAACTTGCATGAGAAATAATATCACTACATTGGCTCAAACTATGGTATGAGAGAGAGAGAGAGTCTTACCAGATCTTAGCAATTTCAATTCCTTGAGGAAAGAGGCCACCACTGCATCACCAAACAATATTCCATCATGTCCAAAAGGTTTGCAGCCTTCCAGTCAATCATTTCAATTGTTTTAAATTACTTGGAGGTATCATGAAAAATTCTTTACCTGTTATTCCTCAAATCCAGAATAAAAGCTTTCACATTGTCATTCCTTAGTTTATCAATAGCTTCCCTAACAGCAGCTGAAGGGAGTCATTTTGAAATAAAGTTAGTTAGTTTGCAAAGGATCAAAAGTTTTTGACCCATTCCCAAGTTGCATCTGAAAAAAAAAAAAAATACAATACAATAATTTATACAAAATCTATCACATGAGACTATTGGTCTTTCAATTGTTTTCACCGTTGTCTGATTTCCTGGATCATCTTTTGTTGAAGTTGAGGGTGAATTGAGGCATATATGTAAGATAAAGAATATTTTGAGGTGCAAATGTAAGCTTGTATGTGTAAAATTGAAGCTTTACTGAGAAGTGAGACAGCATACAATTAATACAACTCAGTACATATATCTGGCCATTTTTTGCATGCAACAAAACAGCAACAAAACAAACCTGAGGCATTTTGGTTAAAAGTAGTTAGTTTAATATATCCAACCCTTGAGCTTTCCTTGCCAGCACCAGGTATCTCACACAGAGTTGACTTCACTGGGTTTCGAGTAACCGTCTCCCTCCTATGTGAAAAGTATATGCAAATATTGATAATAAGAAGTACATAAAAAGTAACAACTCCTAAACTAAAAACTATTTACATTCAAGCTTAAGAGACCAAAAGGGAATTGGAAAAAGTTGGTGAGCCATAAACCAACAACTCTTAAAACTAAAAACTATTTACATTCAAGCTTAAGAGAAAGAAAATTACTTTACAGTGACATGCTTAATGTCAGATCCTTTGCGAATCGTTAAATCTACCGAGCTTCCTTCTTTGCCTCTGTTGCAAAATTTCATGATAAATCAACGGAAACTTGGAAGATCCTTTACTGGGTTCAACAATAGATTGACTAGTGGACAGTAGTAAAAAAGCCTTACTAGAGTTGCAACAAAAAGCCATACCACCCGGTTAGTTTATTTAACCTGGCAACACGTGCCAGGAACATTTGCAGTTTACTGCAAGCATCTACGTTGGTAACTTCATTCCAATTTCAAATCCTAGGTGGCAATTTCAATTTGCAATTACAGGGAGGTATGATAATTTCAAAAATAGAAAGATTTTAAAGAAATTGCTTTCAAAGGCAAAAAATACCAATTCTTATTTGCTCATACATCCCAGAAATTGATTTCTGGATGTATGAGAATTTCTATTTCAATTTATGAATGCTAAAATCAATCAGAATTAATTGCCCCTGAGTGCAGTGTTTTTTAAATTAACTTTAAATTAATTTAAATTAATTTTAGTTATTTCTATTCTAATTTCAGTATAATTTCATGAATGTAGATGCTATAACCAGCAGCAACCATTTAAATTTTCAGCTGAGCCTGGTTCAGTTAGGTATATTAACTTCTGAATCTGTACCTGATAACAACAATTATGATAACACTGCCTACTATTGACAATCTACTTTCCGGTAAACACAATTTGCTGTAAAATGAGAGCAACTACTTACTGTAACCGATCGGCTGCATCATATATGTCCATGTTTTTAGTAGATACATCATCTATGGCCAAAATAATATCTCCAGCAGCTATACCAGCCTTGTCAGCAGGCCCATCAGGGTTTGATGACACAACCACAAAACCCTGGTCTGGCCCATCAAGCACCCTCGGGTATGCAAATGACAATCCTACCCCTGTAATGGCCGCTTTAGTGCCAGACTGCCTTCAAACAAATTAATTTCAAGTTTAAAAGTGTTTGCTACCTAATAGAAGTTTGGGAATATTTTCATGTATGCACTACAAGGCTCAAAATGATACATTCACCCCTGCACGAGAGATTCAATGCATGCACTACAAGGCTCAAAATGACACATTAACCCATCATGTCTATGGCATCTGAATTGCTCCTCCAAGGTAATCCCTCAAGGTTAATAGGAGCAGCAGGTATTTTTTGCACTTTTTAAGAAAATGTGACGTGCAACCTATCCCATGTTTAGCAGGGCTGCACTAGTCACTAGATATTGTACTAAGGAAGTATTAAAATTCTTTCAGGCCATATTTAAAAAAAAGATTAGATAAAATAATAGTAAAGGAACCACACCCGCAAGTTCTTGAATTTGTCTGGCTCTAGAAAACGAGTGAAAGGATCATCTAAGGTTGAAAGCATCTTTTTTATTGCAGCATCTGAAATAAAGGTAATTGCAGCTTAGTTCTAGTAAAATCATCATAAAAAAATGAAGGCAACGGATAGTCGATTTCTTCTATGGCTGTTATTAACCCTAGACATGATGAAAATTATGGATGGAAATCTAATTTTGTGATTTGAGATAACAAAATACCTACCAGATTCATGTCAAGAAGTCTCTTTCTTTTAATGGTGTTCAGAAATTGAAACGAAAGAACTATTTTAAACCAAAGGTGTATGAGGCTGAAAAACATAATAATAAAAACCTAGATTACATCATCAAATAATACAACAACTCGATTCTAATAGTGTTCTAGTTAGTCCTTACGTATACCTTAATGGAAATTATTTTTTGCTGGTGTCAAGAAAGCAAAAGTTTACTGGTTCCAGATATCAAACCAACCAAGCATGCATATTTTTAAGAACTAGAAAAGCAACAAATAAATCCTTAATATTAAGAATAGAATAGTACATGTCTCTTCACGTGTATTCATGGGTTCATTTTTTAGTGCAGTTTCTCGGTATCTGAACCAACTTTGACCATTGAATGATTTATCATAATAGGCACGGTCTACTACTCTCCATGCCTCCAAGAAAAGAAGGTTCTCCTCTGTCAGAGCATCTGTTTCAATCGGAAAGTACAGAATTGCAATTACTAGGACTTCTGACAAGCACACCCTTGTACTACTAAAATGTATGAGATATGTTAAATAACACCTGTCCGTAACCAGTCTTGGTTTGCAGAAAATAAACAGACTTTAAAGCATAAGTGTAAAAGTATCAGAAAACCACCATAAGAGATGGTCTTTCGCTCTTTACCCCAGAACTTTTCCATATTTGCAGAGTACACACCGAGTATAAATCACTACAGATGACTCAACATTTACCTTGGGATTTTCATAACTATATGCAATCTAGAAGCTAAATATGCTTAACTTGATGTCAGCTCTATCCGGACTTCAAAATAACTGCCCTTTTAAATAAAGAAGATAAATTCTCCGATATCTCAAGAGACCAGACTCATTAACTCACATTGAAGTTTTTGGGGCATAAATAATGGCTTAGGCTAGCTATCAAGTTGCATGTTTTTGAAAATATCTCAAAATGTTATTTGCCAGTTCTAAATAGGCTAATAGGTCTGCTGCAAAAACAATTAAATGAATTTACCAATTAGTACATACATGAAGGTGCCGTGTTGACTGTGAAAGAGATTGCCATTACAAAAACCAATCCCACAACCATGCGAACAAAACCAACCAATGCTTTTTGTTTCAACTTGCCTCGACAGCCTGCTGCTTTAAGAACCCTAGCCTTTTGAATGAGATTTGACTGGAATCTCTTGAAATTTAAATTGTAGTGAAAGAATATGATCTCCAGCGGGTTCATTGCTCGGAAAGATGAATTGCATGAACCTTGACTAGTATGATTTTTCTCAAATACATGACATCTTGTTTTTGGAGTTGTATTGGATTTCCCCATATATTGTAAAGGTGAGCTGAGATGGGTAACATATATCCTTGCTACCTGTATATCCGAATAAAATTTGAAGGAATCAATAAGAAGTATAATAGTAAATTTCCATTTAAATTTCATAGGAAAAAATTAAATGCCAACATAAAAGTACATCACAAGAAAGCACTAATGAGCACTAACCGATTACCAGAGCAACTGGTGCTCCTAAAGTACCAAAACAGTTTGCATTTGTACCAAAATAGATTACCAGAACTACATGTTTATGGTTCCTTTTATGGTACAATTATGTGTTAATATACATCTGATAACCAAAGATTCAAGAGAACAAATGAAGATGCAACGGAATTTACACGAATACTGTAAGAACAGTACAAATTCTTCAACCGAGCAACAAAAGAAGAGCAAGAAAAAAGCATTAGAGATAACCAATCCATCAAATAGGCAGTAATTGAAGCAAAAACGATGAAATCAATACCTGACTACAGCTGACTGTGCATCGATGAATGAATAGAAGACTGAAACTAGGGTTTTTCTTTTGGGAAGAAGAGAAGGGGGAGAAGAATAGGGGGCGTAGAGCTAAGCTCGAAGCCGCTGTCTCCATTCCAGACCAGTGAGAGAAGCCAAGGAGACACCAATTGTAGAGAAGAGAACCCCGCCAATTTTATATAGCGGGGAAAGAATGGATAATGGCCCCTTCGCATTTCTCGCCTCAGCTTTCTCTCTGTACATAAAGCGAGAACTTTTAGTGCTTTTCAGGCTTACGTGGCAGCTTACCTGGCGTTAATCCGGCCATGTGTTGTAAAGTGACTCTGAAAGTATTGGATAGGTCAATGAAAATGACAGGAGAAATAGGCCCAAATTAGCCCAAGAAGAGGCATATTGGGCTTTCTCTACTGGACCAAAAATGCACTTTGCCAAATCAGATCCGATTAATTAGTCCATGCAGTCCAACCTAGAGCGGAAAAAATAGCACGACGGAACCAGTTCCGTCACGGAAGGGTATGGTTCCAGCACGGAACGACACAATATGCGTGTCGTTTATGTGCTGTGACTCGCGTGTCTTATGCTGTGACTATTCGAGTACTATGATTATCATTTAAAAATTTAGTACGGCACGGAATGTCACACGAAAAATCTAATCACGGCACGTGGTCACGTGAATCATGTATAATTAGAACCGTTATATCTAAATCAAATGGTGAATCTTCAATAAACTAATATAAATTATGATCAAATGGTCACATGAGTTACACAAGATCACGATACATTTAGATAATGTGTGATTATTTGCGTATCGTGACCACCCCTTGACATTTTGATCACGACACGGCACAGCACGAGACTAAAATTATAGTGTGTTAATCATGACACTTTTTTTTTCTACTCTAGTCCAACATAATTGAGTTCGAAAACCTTGAAGTAACACAAATTTTGTTTTAGATCTAAACCGTCTGATCAGAATCCGAATCAATCCGACCCGAGGTGGAATGGAGCCGCTTTAATATTGGTGTCAATATTCAAAATGCACGCGTCACTGTGGTTTTTCAGAGATTCTTTGAGATCTGTGCAATTATAATCAGACGGTCCAGATCGCATAACTGGTAGCAACTGAAGTCTAGTCGACCCAAGCCTGCTTTAGCAGTTTTGGCCTCTGGTGCTAGAACTGTTTTAACCCTAAAAATTTCACAAACAAGTGAAGGAAAGAATGGCGAAACAAGAGGAAGAGGCCTCCACCTCCACTTCCAGCTCTGCTCTTGCCATCTCCAGCAATCTCACAAACCCTAACCCTAAACCGAAACCTACACCGAAGCGTTTCATCCACACGCAGATCCCTTCTTCTCTCCTCTCCAACCCAGCCCTCAACGCCGCCATCTCTCTCCTTCCCTCTTCGTACGATTTCGAGGTACACAAAACCCTACATCGCATCTCGACCGCCTCTGCGAAGCGGGTCGCGCTTCAGCTTCCCGATGGCCTCCTCATGTTCTCCTTGCCTCTTGCTGACATCATCTCCTCCTTCGCCCCTTCCAATCCCTCTGTATTTATCCTAGCGGATCCCACTTATGGTGCGTGCTGTCTTTCTGATATTGCCGCGGCTTCCCTCTCGGCTGATTTGCTGGTACATTATGGCCATAGTTGCCTTGTACCAGTGACGGCTTCGCTGCTTCCTGTATTGTATGTGTTTGTTGATATACGGGTGGATGCTTCCAGATTGGCTGAATCGGTACGAAATACATTTCCGGACACATCTACACCCATTGCTCTGGCTGGGACAATACAGTTTGTTTCAGCTGTGCACTCGGCTCGTGAAATTTTAGTGTCAAATGGGTATGATCAAATTCATGTGCCGCAAGCTAAGCCACTCTCTCCAGGTGAAGTGCTTGGCTGTACTGCACCAACCATACCCCAATCAAAGAATGTCGAAGCAGTGATTTTTGTGGCAGACGGGAGGTTTCATCTTGAGGCATTCATGATTGCAAACCCTAAAATCAAGGCATTCAGGTATGACCCTTTCTTGGGAGTGCTGGTTCTGGAGGAGTACGATCATGTCGGCATGAAAAAGGCACGAAAGGATGCAATATTGAAGGCCAGGAAGGCAAAAAATTGGGGTGTCATACTGGGTACATTAGGTAGGCAAGGAAGTGTCAAGGTCTTAGATAGGGTTTTGGATCACATGGAAGAGAAGGGTTTTGACTACACAATTGTTCTTATGTCAGAGCTTTCTCCTCAAAGAATGGAGCTTTTTGGTGATTCCGTTGATGCATGGGTACAAATCGCCTGCCCAAGGCTTTCAATTGATTGGGGTGAGGGGTTTAAGAGACCTATGTTGACTACATTTGAGTTTGATGTGGCTTTAGGGTATGTAAAGGGTTGGTGGGAGAAGGATTTGGGCAGTTGTGTAACCAGTGGTTGTACTGGGTGCAATTGTGAGGATGTGAATCAGGAATACCCTATGGATTACTACTCTCAAGATGGTGGGGAGTGGAATAGTTGTTATATGAAGAAGAAAGCTTCAGCTGGAGAGAGGAATAAGGCTGTACGAAGAGTTGGTAAGCTAATTTATACATATTCTTATTTGTAAAGTCTTTGTTTTGCTATTTACAGGACCTGGCCAGGATAGTACCAAGTTAGCATTATTACAGTATCAGTATTTTGTCATAGTTTGTTAATTTGCACCCCTGATTTATTTCATAGGTAGATGTGCAATTTAGGAAGAACCTAAACCATTTAAGGAAATAAGTCAGGATTACAGGTGCCTATGCACGGCTTCCATTCTTTAAAAAAGAAAACACATGCTGGCATGACCTGACAGTCCTTATTTTTATACTTATGTAATAAATAATTTTTAAGAGTTTCAGTCATTATCTCAGCAAGTTGATGGTACAAACATTTGGTTTCCAACTATAATGGCAGTTGAAATTAGGTTCCTATATGTTCCGAGCATAAAATTATAATTTTTGCCACCTTTAGTTGTTGAATTATTTGAACTGATTGCAAAATTTTAATGTATGTGTAAAAAAAGTTGGAAGAGAATTTTTCTCTGTTTGATTGCTAAATTTTTAAGAAACTTGAAGAATTTTTCTTTGTTTGATGTATATTCCAATTTACATTTTTATTAGGTTTTGGGAATGTGCAACTGAAGCAATGATTGGCTGTAGAGTGCAGAACTGAGACTTGCTCAGTAGCCTTGTTCTAAGATGTCATATTTCAAATGAAATAGGCTGTCAAAGTCTTTTGTAAAAGCTGCAGCTTGAAATAGGCTGTCAAAACCTCAGAAGGTATCTAAAGTGCCTTTGGAAGAACAGAAAATTTCGGAAATCCTCCCTTGTCAATCTTTTCTTGTCCTTCTTGTGTCATTTTTATGCTTTACAAGATATTTTCCACGTCATTTGTATACTTTGTGTTTAGCATGTATACAAGAAAAGCCTCATTTTGTATTTATTTTTGGATTAAATTTTACGGTGCTGATTTTTTTGCTTTTTGTTGGTTTAAATTTGACAATGGAGGCGGCACTGGAGTCTGACAGTAGAAATAAGAGAGGAACTGTGAGGGGTTGGAAGGAAATCTCCTTTTAATAATGATTATAATCTAAGGGGGGAAGAGAATTGAAACAGGCTACTTATTGTTCTCTTTAAAAAAAAAATCAGTGAGCATAAGGGTGTAGATTGGAATTGATAAATTGACTCATACTGAAGCAAGCTAATTGGTACAGTTAGGTACCTGACTTGGTAACTGGGAAAATTGGTACGAAGCAGTGCTTGTTTACTTTTACATTTCAATGATTTCATATGTGAAATTTAAATGCAGATTTTGGGTCTCCAGAAAGGTACTGAGATGTTTTAGGAGGCGAAGCGATAGTATTTGTGCGTTTCTTTTCAATGTATTTCGAGCAATTAGTCGGTTTAATGTATCACGAACTAATAATGGTCGATTCAAAGTAAACTATTAAAGTAAACTCTACATGTTAAAGTATCTAGACTTGCTATTTTCACTGCATAGACACAAGGACCAATTTGGAACTATTAAAGTGCCAGATTGGCAGTAATTAAGTGCAAGTACTACATAGAGAAGTATTTCTTAGAATGAGAACAGCCGAATTGTGATCCAATTGACTATTTAGACTTTGAAAACGGAGAAAAAAGATTTGAAAGATAGGATGCATTTGGATGCATTTGAACCCTCTCTCTATATATATTTGTGTAGATCAATTTAATACCGCTACTGATATTCACCACACACGTTTTATCAAGTCAAAACACATTGAAGTAATTAATAGTTGTCTTCAGCTAGACTCGTTAATTATGTAGTTAAAAGAAAATGGATTCGAAATCCGGATGTATAGGGAAAATTGTTTGTTGTATTTTTTTTAAAATAATAGGTTACTAATCCTTTGTTGTAATAACAAAAGCATTAAAATTGATCCTCATTTGCAACAAAGAAATTTTATAAAATTAATTTCTATTCATATTTGATTTCTATTGTTTGAAAGTCTCACTGAACCTACATAGCTCTAAAAGAAAGTTAACAATAACAAATTTAGTATTTAAAAATAGAGAAAATTTCAGGTGTACCCATCTAAATATTTGAAATAGCCAATTTTCCTATCAAAATACTATAATATCCAATATCCCTATGCAAATTAAAAACTCTTTCTTCTATCTCCATTTATTTATTTTCCTTTTTATTTAATTATTTTAAAATTTAAAATGACCATTATACCCTTTATTTTTAAACAGAGGGTCCAGTACTTTGTTTCTTCTTCTTCAAATGCTACCCATCTCTCTACAAATTGGCGAATTAGGTTAGAACTACGGGTCAGAATTTCAATGCATGTGTATCACACAATGCATATCACGAATAAAATTGAGCATCACTCTCAGTGAGGCAACAGAGCAGAATGCCTTGTACCTATAGCTAAAAAACAAAGATGCTTTTTATTTTCTTGCATCATGTATTTGCTTAGTTAGATTTATGGTTTTTTTATTATCTTTCTATCTTTATGTACTTTTGAAACTATGCACCGTTGTTTGTATTTTCAAGAAAATACCAATGGGTTTTCAATCAAATTGAATGGAGCATCAAACAAATCCTTGTTAATATTATTCTAATCAAAATACTTGGGAATTATGCACTACTGGAACTATCACTAATTGAAATAATAATTTTCTAGTCACCTGAAAATAACACTGAATGAGAGTACCAAATAAATCCTTGTTTAGATCTGCCGGTAATTGGAGGAGGTGAGTCGGAGAAGTGAGATGGCGGTGTGCGTGAAGAGGAGATCCGTGGAGTAGTGGCTGCACGTATTAGTATGTAATAATCTAGAAATCAATAATCACTCTATTTAGATATTCATTTGCTGAAATAGTTTTTTTTCTCAATAATTTAATCTTCTCGAAGAAAATTTTAAAAATATATTAAGAAGGTCTTCCTGAAGAAGATTTCAAGAGATATTAAGTTCTTATTAAAGAAGAATTCGAGAAATTTTATATGATGCGAAATTTTTTATATGATATTCATATTTTTATTTAATTTTCTTGAAGAAGATTTTAAGAAATTATATATGATCTACAAAATGGAATTAAATTATATAAAAGAATGCAGTCTGAACTTCTCAAAATATGTTCGTGGACCGTTAATTATATATATGACCCTCAAAGATCAGAGTTTAGCATAAGATTTAATTTATCTCGATCCGACAGCCCACAGTACAAAGTTCTAAAACAAATTAATCTAAATTCAACATATTTCCGACCTGATTCGATAAACTTAAAAAGTAGTCATCCTAATTTAAATTTGATCCAATCAATCTAAAACTACAATTAAAAGATGACCTGATTCGATAAATATAAACGCCGATATATTTAGGCCTTCCCGACATATTTGACATTTACATAAATAACTTTGAAACTGCCAAACTATATTTTTGAAGATTAATTCCATTTATAGCTGTGAAATTGCCAAAAATATGGCATGGTGCATGAAATCTTTATAACCAAATTCTGACATACTCTTTTTAATAAACAACAGAGACATTAAATAAGTAAATTATTCTTTCAATATAATAGAACTTACTTAGAAGTGCCCAATTTAGAAGGCAGTATATATCCTTGTAATTTCTCTATATATTCTCAATCTCAACCTTTCTTTCTTCCATACTTCCCTGCAACATATCTTTCTCTCAGAGCTACTTAATCATGTCAAGTCTCCCAGATGATGTGTGGATTCGAGTAATTGAACTTGGAACCGAGACACGCCGATTGGATCATAGAGATCTCTGTAATCTTGCCATGGTGAATTCTGAATTTCATCAAATGTCAAGCCATCCTAGTTTGTGGGCCACCCTCCTCTCTCATGATTTCCCTTCATCACATTATCCACCTTCTGAGCCCCCTTCCAAATCATTGTATCGCAACAAGTTTGAGTAAGTTCATATATTAATTCTATTCTAATTTATAGTTTAATTTTCATTGTAATAAATCTTCTTCTATATTTCTAATGCACTACTCTTTTCTGACGTGTGCAGAGAAAAACAAATGGCGGTAGCTAAAGCTCGGCGTTCTTCTGTAAGTTATCGTTAATCAATTAGATTTTTGCTTTCCTCAGTTTGGCTAAACATCATCAATCAAAATCAAAGATTTAGTTTGAAAGGTGTCATAAATAGAGAACCAAAGCCTTATACCATTTTCAAAATTTAATTAAATTATATTCATACTATCAACATGTTTAATAGTTTCTTTTTAGGGGTAATTTCATGCATACTATATATTGAGAAACTTTGAAGTTACTTATTCACCCTTTCAAACTCAAAATATCCATTTTACCATTTATTAAAAATAAAAAAATAAATATGTAGTAATATTTCAGAAAAATGTCAATAAAATGGTTATTTCAGAAAAACGCTCGACATGTTAATTAATCAAATAATCAATATGCAATACATTTGACAATAACCAGATGCTTGAATCAACTTTTTGGCTACTGAATCTATCTTACAATACATGCGCTTTTCTTCCTTGCCACAGAGAAGAAATTTATATCGGTCAGCCCGAATAATCTATCTCCTCAATCGACTTCTACGCGAACCATTCGATCCTAGTGAATGTCTGTTCAACATAATTCATGTATACAGTCATCACTTCAGCGAAACGAGTATGAACATCCCCGATTCTACAGGACCTGGAAATCCTATGGAAGAATGCACCACCGATCAAAGTACTGTACGCCTTGAACATGAATTCAAAAGGAGCTGCAACATAGGACCAAAGCCTAAAGCCATCCCCAATTCAAGGTATTATGTACCATTGAATAAGCCTCGACGCCAGGCAATGCCACGGAAGATCTGAAGTCTTATGTTTTTAATTGTTCTGTAATTTTAATACTTTGTGTATTGTAGTCTGCTGCACATTATGTTTTTGTGGGCTGTATGATGTGTGAGAGACAACAGATTAGTTGCTCAGAGAAGAGAAACATTCATTACTAGTTTTCGTTAATTTGTAGTCATAATTCAAGAAGTGTACTTGCTCGGTTTATACCTGTACCAGTTCAGTTGTTTATTTTTACTATTTTGTGTAATAATAAATAATATTTTGGGTGAACAAAGTAGTGTTTAACGGTGTTCTTTGATTTCTATGATTAATTAATAATGAAGTTTGAATTTTTCCAGATGTGTGGTGAATTCCTTTGCTTTATTGACCAATCAATAAAATAATTCCTTAAATTTTGGAAAGGAAAAAAAAAGTCAGATTTGTTTCCCTTCACTTGATGAATTGTTTGCACTGTCTCAAGGTTACAAAATTAAATTGTTTGCATGGTGTCAAGGTTACTGAAGTAAGATTCTGTCATACCATTCTTGTGTGTCAGATTAATTAATTTTTAGTACTAATCAAGCATCTGGAATTGGTCCAGCAGCTAAAGCAATTCAAAAATGGATACCAAAAGCAACTTAAGACGTAACAGAGTTCCTAATTAACGATTTCTTATGAATAAGTGAATAATTAAAGGGGGTTAAACCATCAAAGAAAAGGGGAAAAAAATGAAAATTCTAATCCTGTTTGTTAATAAAAAAGTAACTCTACAACCAATTTTCAAAAGTTTACCTAATTTTATGGGAGATAAAAAAAAAAAAAAACACGCCGAATAGCATACAGTTTACCAAGTTGCTATCTTTCTTTCTCCTTTCGTGCAAGTATCGTAATATGATTTCTTTATCCCAATTGCTACCCAAAAAAACAAATGAAATTGATACTCTGAACCATTGTAGATTATTTATAAACTATCACTCTCTACTATTACTTTATATATTTTAAAAAAAAAAAACTAAAACTTTCTTCATATTATTCATATTTCAAATGTATACCGCATATGACAATAGTATATTGCAGTCTGTTTTTCTAGTTACGACTTTTTGTTCCCATATTTTGTACCGAATTTATTTCAGGAATGGATCGAGTTTGCCCTTTTTTTGCCAATAATCGAATGAACTCATTTGACAAAATATCTCAAGTTGCATTTACTTTCAGGAAAAATAAGAGAAAAACATAATAACCACATCTCGGCCCGGCCCAGTGTCAAAGTCAAGTTTGAAGCCCAATATTGAATTGGATCCCCTGTTCACCATTTCAACAGTCCCAGCTTTTTATTTCTTTTTCCTTGAATTTGTAATTTTGTATAGAGAAGATCGCTTCTCAGTTTTCACCGACCTCTGAGAGACCAAAAATGGCGTCCCTACCAGATGATATTTGGCACAAGATCTTGCAAATCGGCACTGAAGAAGAACGATTGGACCACACTGATCTCTGCTCCCTTGCAATTGTAAACAGCCACTTTGATCAGTTGACGCAGGATCCTGCTTTGTGGGCCCCCCTCCTTTCTCGTGATTTCCCCTCATTCCCCTCATTCTTCTCTTTTTTTCAAGTTCCTTCAAAAGCCCTCTATAGGAGAAAGCATAAGTAAGTTCTTTCATTCTTTCTTTCATTTTCATTGCAAGTTCATTGTAGAGAGGAATTATTTAAGAACGAGTCTGAACTCTCTTAGTCTTAGATAAATTTTGACCAATACTTGAACAATCTGATTCAATTCTGATCCATTCATCTAAATGTTTAGAGAAGTGTGTGCACACTAATCTCGACAAATCTTGAAGGTCTAGGTATCAGAGGGAACTTGTCAACTACATATAGGTAAACCCTAGAGTGAGCTCACCTGTGTTGCTCACAGGAGGGGATCATTATTCACTATTGTAGAAAAAATTCAGAACCATTAAAAAAAAGGGGTAAATTTCTCTTATTTACCCTTGTAGTCTTTTATTATATCTAATAAATCCTTAACTCTGTTAACTCTTTTCTATTTACCCCTGTAATTAATTATTCATTGTATGTATGACTTTATCTTTTCCCATTATACCCTCGTTCTTCCTCAACTCTTTCCCAAAACATCAAATCAAGCATGGTTCATGATTCAAACAAAATCAAACTGAAGAGGCGCAGCAGGATATTTATAAGGGAACTGAATTAGAGTGATCCCATCTTTCTTATTTAAGAGGGAGCTGAATTATCAGTCTCTTTGTTTTCACGTGCTCTCTGTAATTTTTCCTTTTCGTTCCTTGTTTTCCTCCTCCTGCTCATCCCTATACATCCATCTCTTTGATTTGATTTGGACACATTTAGCGCAAAAACAATAACAACATTATATAGCGATCCAAATTAAAAAGCCCATCACCAGTTCCTGATAAACACACTAAATGAAATAAATTATTTGAATGCCACTCAATTCAACACCCACAAGCATGCTTCTACTATGACGTGCTACAATTTGTGAGGTGATTAATCTTTTCTCTATTTAGTAAGATTCATGCTTAGAACTGTATAATTAAAAGGTTAGTTTTACTTTGTTAAATTTTGCTTGTATTTGCTTTGTAGATTTCAAATTCTTTTATGTTCCTATAAAAACCTTCACTGGTAGCTAGTTGCCAAGTTGATAGAAATGAGAACAAAAATTTAATTGCCCTGATTATTTTCTGATGCTAGAATTAAGTGATTTTAACATAATAGGATGGGAATCTATCTCACAAAACTCTATTCGGTATTATTACCACAATTGCGCTATAATGTCGTCTTAACACAACTCTGTTCAGTGCATTCGTTGAGCAAAATAGTTCAAATAAAAGTGAACTTCATTTGGTTCCCTCTTTTATACGAGGCTGTATTAGATATGCTCTAATTCAGTTCCCTCTTTCATAAATATCCTGCTGTGCCTATTCCAACAGGGCATGTGGTATTGATTTTGTAGTGAACTTTTTAGTTTTTTTAATTAAGCATCATGCTTGGTTTTGTTCGAAGCATGAGCATGCTTCATTTCATTTTTGGGAAAGAGTTTAGAAAGAACAAGGATATAATGGGAAAAGATAAAGTCTGACAATGAATAATTAATTCTAGGGTAAATAGAAAATGATTAACAAAGTTGAGGGATTTATTAGATATTATAAAGACTTCAATGGTAAATAGGAAATTGAAGAACTCTTTAAGGGTACATGAGAAATTATCCCTAAAAAAAAAAAAAGAAGAAGAAGAAGAAGAGCAAAACAAAATCTAATCTGATGCTCTCAAATCTCAATCACACAATTTTGTGATATCTTATTGCCTTCACTTTGAATAAGGGATATATATATCTTATAGTTATATTGTTACTTGCAACTAATTATATGTTATTTTTCCCTTCTTTACTGCACTTGTCATATTCTTACAACATTCAGGGAAAAAAGAGTACATGAGCATCTGAACATATGGAACAATGACCCATGGTATGACGTGTTTTGGTCCTTTGAAACATTGCACTACCCTCCGATCCAATTGAATTTACCTGATAATGATCTCATCAATCCTCTTGAACATTTGAGTGTTTTAAGTTTCCATGAAGCATTTGATCCAGTACTGCCTGAAGCCAGTCAACCCAGTTTAAGAGAAGCACGCAATGGCTACTATGAAAACAAGCCAAGTAAGCGTTTTGATAAGTCATCAAGAACAAAGGTCATTCCGAACTCAAAATCATACATACCGATGAATAGACCACCACGCAGGTCTATGCCGAGGAAAATTTGAAGAACTGACTCTTGTTCTGCTTGTTCTTCTTTAATGATCTACTGTATATTGTAATAATATATGTTTATAAATCTTTGTTTGATGAGTAAATAAAGAAAATAAATTGTCATTAATGTGAATACCAATCATGTTGGTTCTGTAAAAGCCAAAAGCCAAAAGCCATAGAACTTAATTTGTATGGTGGATTGGGTTTGGGTGTGACTCATATTGAAATTTAAAACATTAATTTCCATGTTACTTTACTTAGGTGGTGGTGGAGACTGTATACATCATAAAACACTCTCTGGTCTTCTACTTGTCAGACTCTAAACTTAAAGAGAACAGGAAATCAACTGGGTAAAGTTCACCAATTGAAAATAATTCCATATATACTAACTTTGGAAGAGAAGTACATTCATATTTATTAAAGTATGCTTTGATATAAATATCAATGTCTCAAACTCACGACAACACAAGATTAAAAATATAAAATTAATAATTATTATTAATAATAATAATAATACTAAGAACAACACAAAATTATAAATATAAAATTTCTAATACTTCGGTCGGATATCGATTCCTTGTATTACTATTCCAGATTTTAATCCCTGCGCATCATTCTCTTTCAATTTAATCTGGACTTCTCCATCTTCATCTTTTTCAAGATAAAATTCTCCTAATTCCACTTCCATCCATCCGTCAGCTCTTTCCTTAGCCGATATTGTTCCCATTATGTCAAATTCCGGATTCTCATATGCGATCTTCCATTCATTAAATATTTTACTCACATATTTTCCATAATCCGGCTCGAGATATACTGTGTTTTTAGTAATATTTTTTCCAACGGTCACAAACGTGCGTTGCTTTATCTGACCAATTGGATGGCGATAATATTGGCCATCCAATATTTCAGTGAGCTTATACACTAAATATGCAGCATATTTTGTTTTTGGAGAAAGTGCTTTGCAATCAATCTTACCACGAATGCCTAACTGACAGTGGAACATTGGCTCCATCACCTCAGAGAACCTATTTATTCAATTGAGTTAATTTCATGCATAATTAAATAAAGTTAAATATTTATGAATTTGCATCATTAGACCAAATTTACTAGTAAGAAATTTTTTTAACAAAAACAATATTGAAAAACTATATATATATATATATAGAGAGAGAGAGATGGGCTACGGTATATTGCAATGTATAGTCATTTTTGTATATTGGGCTATAAATCACCGGATTCAAAGTCCAAATAACTGATCCAAACCGTTCATCTTATTCTCCATATTAATATTTGTTTGGAGACCAAATTTTACTATTTTTTAGATTTATTGAAAATCGCTTTTTTTATGGTCTAGATTTGTCTGAAAAACAATGATTTTCAATAAATCTAAAAGAGTAAAAAAATTCCAAAAAAAAGTAAAGTGATGTGAGCAAAATTTGACATAAAAAAAATTTAGAACTAAATAATTTAAAGATATTGTCTGCAAACCATATATTTTAATTACTATATTATTATGAATGTCTGTGATATGATATTTTGATTTAAAACAAGACTTATGTAATTTATCATTTTCAAGTCTTAGATTACTATCAGAAAATAATTTTGTGCTACTGTGAAAAAAAGGAAAAATAAAGTGGTTTTATTTTGTCAAATTGATGAGAAATCTTTTTTTTTTAATTACTATCGAATATAATGTGATATTACAATATCAAATAACAAGTGTAACTTTAATCCCCATCATTTCGACTATTTCCAAAAAACTTAGTTTATATTTATACTAATACAATAATATATGTTACGAATTAAAGAAGTTCAAAATCCTACAGATCCGATATTCATCATATTAGCGGATTTTACAAATTTTATAAATGAATTCGCAAACCTTATATAATTACCCGGATTGGAAGTATACCCGAATAAATTCGTAAACTTTATAATATCCAAATAAATCCCTAATAAACTTTCGAAATATGTCATACTATATTTACGAATTTAATTAGAAGATTATTTATAATTTCTAACTTAGTGCACTAAATTCATGCAACTTAAAAGTTGTTAAAAATGACTTCTCCAATAAGATAAATTCTATAAATGATATACCTTTCTTTCTTCTTCACAAAAAGAAAAACTACTTTGCCATATTCAAATAAAATTATACCTTGAGTTGTCAACAGATATGCGCCTCCAATAAAAATGAGGAGCATCAGCAAAATCTATGTCTAACATGCTTGTCGATAGCATGTAACATTTGGCTCCATTGCCTCTATCGAGTCCAAAACTCTACGGACAAAAGTAAGCAATCAATCATTATTTCATTAGAAACCACATATTTGACAAGTATATATTAATTTTCGCATGTCAAAGAAAATCAAATAAAAATACCATTTTGCCTCCATTGATGAGCACATGGCGGTTGGAAAGCTGGAAGAAGAGATCCTTCTTAGAGTTGAACACGACCGGATCAACGGTCCGAGATAGAATGGTGGCATAATCTGATGGGAGAAAATTTTTCCACAAGAAGTCGGAGTCCGCCATTGATCGGCAGCTAGTGGAGGTGAGCGAAAAATTGTGAGCAGTATCCGGTGAGGTGCGACGAATCACTTCATAAAGACAGCCCTCCGGAAGATAATTAATGAAACCTTCCATTTGTCTCTTGTTTGATTATGGCTGAAAACTTCTTGTTTGAAGATTGGTTATGGTTGAAAACTTGAAATTGATTATGTGTATTTGTTTCCGGAGAGTTTAAAGCATTATATTTATAATCTGCAAATCTATTTGTGGAATGATAAAATTGACTTGTGTAAATCTATTTGTGGAATAATAACATATATAGAAATTTATTATTGGAGTGCAAATCTAATTCTGAAATGGTAAAAAATATGGAATTAATGATTGCAGTTAATGGCTGTGTAATGACAAAATTAAATATACTTTCTATATTTGGTGGATGTTACTGTTTTGCTTTTAGACCATGAGAGGAAAATAGAGATTAAGCAATTGAGGTATCTTTCTTTCAGTCCATATAGATGTAAATTAATTTTTTAGCCCATATAATAATAGTATATGATCGAAGTAACCTTTTGAAAATGGCCCAACTGGATTGACAAGGCACAAAAGTTCATGGATGGAAATATGGAATTGAATTGTGATTTGAGGTAAATAGAAGAGAAGACAATATATCAAATGGATTTCAATATATAGAGTATGCAAGTTTGGGTTTTAAATAAAAAAAAGACGGAAACTTTCATGAAAAAAATGATAATTGTGTGAAGTGTCAATGAAGTCCACAGGATTGAACTAGAAAATTGAGATTGAAAGAACTAAATAAATAATTGATATAATTTTATTTTATAAGGAGACTAAAAGGTATGCTCAAGAAGCATCTGTGTGCACTGCACCTACATATTGTTTGAAAAATCCTCATTTGGGCTTTTAACAACCGTTCTTTTCGGGCCTGTTCGGCCAACAAATGGGAATGGACACGGGCACGGGCACGGGCACGGGAATTGAACTGAAAAACATTGTTTCCGTGGGAAAAAAAAAATTCAGTTCAACTGAATTTTTTTTTTCCCACGTGAACAGTGATTCGGCTGAACACGCCCTTCATGAGGATGGATCCCTCGATAGTGATCATTTTGACAATTTTCATTAATATATTTAAAAAAAAAAACAATCAAATAAAAGTAGCCAAATAATTAAATTTAATAGAATGTGTGCACCATTTAATGATGTATCAAGGTCGACCGTTAAAGTTTAAAACCACTTGATGCACGTGAAACATAGATGAAATCTCATTATATTTTATAAACTTGATTTGAAAATACTGTAAATCGTGACTATATTGTTGGATTTCAAATTTGAATTTTATCTTAATAATCGCCAAGACCAACAAAATAAAAAAATTGTTAAATAATTTTCCTCTTCTTTTATAAAGAGGTTGTGGTATTAAGTTGGCGCAATATAAAAATTGAGATCATGTTCGATGTTATATGTTTATTCTACCCTTCCGATAAAAATGTTTCATTAAATTAACGTAGAATTTCTGATCATCAACAAATGAATTGTCAAAAAAATTTCAAGTATTGTTAAAATTTCCAATAATCAATTTTTGTGGTACATTTTTCTGTTTCTTATTCTTTTCCCCATTTTTTATTTATTTATTTTTGTTTATTTTCTGAAAAATGTTTTATTTACTGAAAGTGCAGTTTTTTAAAAAAAAAATTGTTTTTTTTTTTATTTCTATTAATAAAAAATTCGGAAACAAATATGGTCATTTCTCATTGGCAAGTGCGTGCCAGACAGTAATGATACAACCCATTTAATTTGGTATGAGTCAACAAATTTTAAAGAAAGAATGACAATTTAAGAATTATTATGTAATTTACTTTTTGATAATTAATGTCTGAGTAGCTACTTTTGAATTTTGACATGTCACAAATTCACACAAATGTTCTCGGAACATGAGAAATGTGTGTATTTATGTATGAAGGACATTTATTAATAACTAATAATAGCTATATATACATGCAACTCATTTCGATTGGAGAATTATAGTGCCAATGAAAATTTTCGGATTATTACTAACAGAATTATGTTTCTATTTGTCAACGATAAATTAATAAACCATAAGATATTTGAGGAAAATTTTAAAATAAAAAATTTGATAAATAAAATTCTTATTAATTTTTAAATTTAAATTTTGAAATAATAAGTAATGAGTTGGCAAAAGTAAAACATACTCTATAAATGCATGTAATAAATTAACCAAATTAAGTCGTGGTTTACTGGCAAGCTTACACAGAGATTATGCAAATTTGAACATAAATGATGATTTCACTTGCTAGTTTGTGTGAATAGGACTTAATCTTGAGATTCGTTGTATTGTCAATCTAGCAAGGATTGAACAGTAACAATTAATAGGTTTCACCTATTTTCTCTTTGTACAGATTAAATAAAGAATTAACTATCTTTGTAAATTATAGCTTTGTGTGCTTTTTGTTAGATTCCCTCACATTTGCTTTTGTTTTGGTGGGGTTTTAACAAAACATAAATGATGATCGACTCGAATATCATATTGACACATATTCCATTATACTATATGAGAAAGCACTCTATTAAGTGTAAATGTACTAAAATAGATTATAAAGCTTGCTATCGCTACTTAAATATGAACAAGTTAAGGGTACTAAAATAGATTTTAGAGAGTGAAGAAAACTTGACCAACTATATTGTTAACTTACAAACCAATATGATCATATGTGAGCACAACCTTAATTGTATTTGAGACTTACAGCGTCCAATTTGATAACTATAAGTTGAGATACTATCGTGATTCATATAATATGTGGAACTTCTTTTTTTTTTTTTTTACAAAACAATGAAATTTATGATACAAAAGAAAATTTATTATATAAATTAAGAAATAAAATTAAACCTCAAAACTCGATAAACACTTAGATAATAAATAGCTCAGTTTTAAATAACTTTTTTTTTGTTCATTGCATATATATCTCATTCGAATACAATTTACTTTGTATTTTCTCTTTTTATCTTCTATGGAGTTTGTATTTTATCCCTCAACAGGTTGATATGCGTACAAATTTAATGTTTATTATATTGAAAATATGAACACTTACTTTTAGTAACCACATTATTTTAGGGGATTGAATCTATTGACAACAAATTATTTTAACAATTTTGACAATCATAAAAATATTTTATAATCTTGAATTATGACAAGTTGAATAAACTTTATCCTTCATACATATTATATACATGAAAAACGATGATATTCATCACATCTTTTATCGTACGTTCATCAAATTTAAATATGAAATTTGTAATAGGTCATATTAAACAGCATTTGATGAAATATCAAATAATATCTAAATTGATGAAAATTGACTCTTAAGAAAAACATTATGTGTACATGCTTTATATATATATATATGAGGTGGTTACAGTGAGTTGCGAAGTAAAGCGACTATTTTACTTCACACTCATATTTTGCGATTTTAAAGTTCAAAATGTCGATCCGAACCATTCATCTTGTTCTCCATATTGAAATGGGCTTGGAGACCAAATTTTACATTTTTTTGAATTTTTTTACTATTTATTAAGTAATTTTGAAAGTCGCTGATCTGATGGTCCAGAAAATTTTACTGTTTTTTACTGTTCACAGCAAAACAGCAATTTTCAAAAATGCTTAATAAATAGTAAAAAAAATTCCAAAAAATGTAAAATTTGGTCTCCAAGCACATTTCAATATGGATTAAACATCTAACGGTTCGGATCGGTCATTTGGACTTTCAAAATAAAAATACGGCGTGAAGTAGAAACGCGTTTTACTTCGCAACTCACCGTAGCCCACCTCTATATATATATATATATATATATATATATTTTAATACGATATGGAAAAGCGTTGTCAAGAGATCCTAACCCTTATATGATATCTACTAAAATCATATTATTTGATCATTCAACGCCCATACTATTAATGATACAACCCATTTACTGCGCGTCTACAATTATAAAAAAACATAAGAATCTTCCAATTTTCAGGGATGAAAATTGAGGCATAATGATAATTTAAGAATTACTTATGTAACTTACTTTTTGATAATTTCTGAGCATAAAATGCATGTTAATTAACTACCTTTTACATGTTACAACTTCACACAAAAGTTGCAGGACATGAGAAATGTATGTATTTATGTATGGTGGACATATATTAATCACTAATAGTAACTATAAATATATATAGTTAAATCATTTTCATCGGTGAACTATGTATAATGTCATTGAAATGTTTTAGATTAATTAGTGCTTATTGCAATGTTAATTATAAACTAATAAATAATAAGATATTCGAGGAAAATCAACTAGAAAATTAAGCTTCAAATTTTAATTCTTGATAAAAAGTGTAACACTAGCCTTATTATCTTCGGAGGTAATTATTTCATTTATCAAATTAAGATTTATTTTTTTATTTCTTGATAATAATTGCATTGCATATACTTTACCTATAGGTACAAGCTGAGTCGTTTGGAAAACAATTCAGTTACCAATTCCTTTTTTCTAAGGAAATGAACTGAAGAGAGTCCAAGCTGAAATTAGGAAAAATATTATTTAGTCAAAATATAAAGAGTGGAATATTTTTTTTTGTTTATTTTGCAAATACTATTGTTGTTTTGGTTAAATTTCTTATACTTCAATTATAATTTTTTATGTTATATGGAAAATTTTGGATGGCACAGTGATTTGCCTAGTTATTTTTAGAAAATATATTTTATATAACATGTTTATAAATAAGCCAAGTGTTTTTCTATTGTACCCAAATTAAACTAAGCATGAAAAATGAAGGTTTAAAATTTGCATTCTAGATTTTACTGATCAAGTCCATGACTGTGTTTGTGTCAACATTATTAAAATTTACAAGTGTCATATAATTTAAATATTTTTATCAATATTCACTTTCAACTATTGGAAGTTTTTGAGTAATGTGTATTATTTAGTCATGTATTTGAATAGATCAGCTAAATTCCGGTCACCACAATACATTTAAACAACAGCCATTGCCATTGAAAAGTAAAATCCAATAATTTAGATACAGATCAACTATTTTGTGCTAAATTTGCACCAATATGATTTTACAATTGCCGATTTCACACAATCTGTAAGTAGAAGATGAACTGCGTAACAGATAATGTGTATGAAAAATATAATTTTCATTCTTGCATGATCTTCTAAATACTGACAACTTGAAACTACTAGATAAATACAAATAACTGATCAAATTTATATATTCAACAAAAATAGTACAAAGTTGCAAATGAAAAAGAATGGAGATTTTGAGCTGAATTTTTGTTGGTGCAGAAAAAAGAATGAGAAAAGACTTGAGTATAGAATAATAAAAATATAAAAATCAGAGTTTTCAAATATAATTCAACAGAATTCCCAACATAAATCTTTCTCTCTTACACATCTCAAAGTAAATTACACAATTACCCAAAGAATGGTATGAATTAAGAAATTAAGAAAATTAAAACAAAATCATTTTCAGCCGAAACAACTTTAGCATATTTTGTTTGCCTTACAGTAGCCAAAATTGTTTTATGTTTCTCTTCTTGAATTATTTGCTTCCATTCGATCTGAAGGATTACTTAATCAATGAAAGTGTAATCTGATCAATTCTGAATTAAATTGTATATATTTTTATATTTTCCTAAAACCAATTAATCAATCCTGAAATATCAATTGCTCAGCCATAGCAATATACTGTTGTCTCTCTTCATATAAAGTGTTAATAACTAACAAGAACTCCAATTGTCCTTTTAATTGAACCCACTGACTTGACTGCAACTCTGCAAATTCCAAATCGTATCAAATTAATTTTACAAGTAGACAATTTTTATTTTCCTTTATAATTTTCTTAAAAACCCACAATAGTTTTACACGAGGGTTTTTGGCATAAGAAAGTTCACATTTCAAAATTTGATTTGATTTAAAAATTAATTATCTGGTGTGCTTTATTTATTAGATTTTTAGAAGTAGCATATTGCTGTCTGTTATTGTTTGATCATCAAACATATTTAGAAAATAGTGTTTTGGTCAATTAGGAGTAATTATTTTGATCATCACGATATTTTCATGTTGATTCGTTTTGGATTGCAGCGATGGTTGACAAAGATAGGAAAACATCATTTTGCATGTTATCTACAATTGTTTACTTCCCGTCCAATTTAGAGTCAAAATTAATTTTGTCTATTTGAAATAAAAAAAAAAAATTCATTTTGAAATTCGTACTATATTAACACAGACGACTTAGATCATATTCTATACGGTCCGGTATTGCACTGAATCCCAATTCGCAATTTGTACACCTTGTATGGAATGCTACAGACTACAGGTTAAACCAGCTGATTACACGAGTCATGTCCAGTACAGAACTACAGATCAACACCAGTCCCAGTTTGTAACAGCCTTTCAAGGCCATTATAGGAATTCCATTTCAATAAAAACTACATTTAGTGACACAGCATTCCAGTCATTACCCCATCGCGGGTGCCCCTACGAAGAGCAACACCGTCAAATTTTAGTTTTCTCTCGAAATATCATAGCACTAGATAGCTTAAAATTGTCACTGCAGCTATACCAAGTATAATTAAGTACAAATGCCTCATGCAGAATTCTGTAGCAGTTTCCAATTGGAACCAATAAATCATACGCTACAAATGTTACAAGTGCTTTATTATAAAAAAAAAAAAAAAAAAAAACAAAGCTAGTTGATACAACAAGGGAATACATAATACATAACACACAACATGAAATATATATGACCTTCCAAACAACAGCAATCTGCTATGATTATTAAAATCTAGCTTTATCAAATACAACAACCATAATACACGACACATACAAATAAACATGCATTATTACATCTAATACAACAGATGTTTTAGATTGAGAAGTACAATGAACATACCATATGTAAGTTTCATGTTGATCTGGTTGCTGCTCTTTCTAGAAATACTGCTCAACCACCATTTCTTGCATTGACAAGCTATTACCAAAATTCACACTACAACCACTTGGAAACCACTCGGAGACATCTGAGCATGACCTAAGATCAACGTACTCCATATCTTTGCAAAACTTTGATATAATGCGAACCCCCGATTCAGTAAAACCCACATGGGTTGCCTTCATGACCCTCAATTTTGAATCAAACTGATTCTCAGTCAGAGTCCAAAATGTTTCATCAGTTACCTTATCACAAGATCCAATATCAAGAGCTACAAGGTTCTCACAGTTAGATATCACTGACTTCAAAGAAAGGTCAGTTAACTTCTCACAGCCATCAAGCCTCAAGCTCCTTAAATTTTTACCACAACTATATACAATGGCATTCAACGATTGGTCAGTAATATCACAACAGCCACCGAGTACTAGGATTTCTAGATTAGGACACGACTTGGCCACAGCAAAAGCAGTTACATCAGTAACATTAAAGCAGTCCAATAACTTAATTGACAACAAAGACTCACCAGAGGAGCTTATAATTTTGCCAATCCCTAAGTCACTAACAATGGTACACTTGCTTAAATCTATAGTTTTAATACGGCGGGCTCCCTCCGACAGGTGGCAGAGGCCTGAGTCAGTTATTTTGGGGCAAGATGCAAGGCCTAGTTCTTCTAGCTTTGAACAGTTTGAGAGAGTTCGTAATAGAGAATCTGTAACTAATCTGCAACGAGTAAGGTGAAGCCTTTTCAAATTAAGGCAACCTGATACAACTGCCGTGAAGCCCTTGTCAGTTAAATTTCTACAATGAGACACGTCAAGGGATTCAAGCAAAGGGAAGCTGACGCCTATTGCATCCAATCTGGTATCTGAGATGGCTACAAAAGCAAAGACAAAATTACAAATTAGGGGCAAATCTTTTATTCTTCTAAACACCAACACTTAAATTAATATATAAATGACCATCTGACAGATCAATGTAAGAGTCGATAAATCCCACTGTCAAACAGCTTTCAATCAAGCACAAGGTCACAAAACAAAGTCAAAGGGAGCAGATTAGTAATTTTCAACTGTGTCAGAGAAATTACTAACATCTACAATTCTTCAAATTGAGAACCCGCAACCCTGGAAGTGCGTAAACAATCAAATCTAGATCCGAATCCGTGAAGTCCCGATAGAAGGGTCTGGTAACTGACTGGGACAAATCAAGCTCGATGAGACCGGTAAAACGTGCGAGAAGGTGGCGGAGCCTGTCGGGTCCCGGAGGGGCGCAGAGGCGGCGCCGCTGTGCGCTTTGTACCTTACACCAGCGCTTGCACACGAGCCTGCAACACTCCTTCTCCCCCTGTAACTCGAGCTTGGATAGTATCATGAACAGCTCATCGTCTGAGAGGATGTCGTTGATGCACGGTGCCGATTCTGCCATTGATGAGATTCTTTTTTTTTTTTGAGGAAAAGCCCGTAGGTGAATCGTCGTATGAATTTGCATGATTGCTTCTACCTCGGCGTCTGCCTCCTCTGCTGGAATTAGCCCGTCCTCTGCTGGGATTGTGGCTGCCTCTTCTCGAATTATTTCTTCTTCTACCTCTGCCTCTTGGGTAGCCATTAGATTGGCCTCTTGATGACTCCCCCTTCACGTAAAATGCCTTGTCGTCGCCTTTATCTTCAGCCTTTGACATCCTTGCGCGTTGGTGAAGAATTGTAGTGGATTTTTTTTTAAATACAGAATTGTAGTGGATTAGCGGGCCAGCGGGGTGCTTTATACAGTGTTTCCTTGCGCGTTGGTTGTGGACAGTGATTTGCTCTCGGGTATCTCGGACCGGGCACGGGTAAACTCGTGACGGGTATGAGTATGAGACGGGTACTCAGGTACGACGGGCAGCAGGATTTTTGTCAGGGCGGGGCAATAATCGGATGCAAATAGCTTATCGGGTTCAAACCCAATAGCTTATCGGGTACAATTCAACATAACAAAAAAAATACCAATCAATATAATAAAAATCCTAAATTACTTAAAAAAATCAACAATTCAACATTTATAGGGAATTTGAAATCAACATTTTGGTTCAACTTGGCAGCCTCTGCCTTTGAATTCAAAAAATAAATAAATAAATAAAAACATTTTGGTTCAACTAATTGTCGTTATTTGGGATCAGCGCCTATTTGGGCTCTGCTAATTTGTTTCGCTCAGAGTTTATATGGGCTCCGTTCCGTCTACTAAAAATCCAGAATGGGCTACAGGGAGGCAATTTGAATTCCAGGGAGGGGCAGAGGTCCGAAAAGCAGATTTTTTAGCACTATTTTTGAAAATCCAGCGGGGGGCCGCTGACCCCCCCTGTGCTACAATAGATCCGCCCCTGACGACGGGTACAGGTAGATGGGTTTTTTTTCAAAAACTCTATTTTATTTGTTTCATACTCGTGCCCGTCTCGGGTTCTAGGGCCGGGTCCCTCGGGTACGGGCGCCGGGTACCTCGGGTAGGGGCGGTCCGGTTTTTTCGGTTTTTTTTTCTTTTTTTGTTTGTTTTTTTTCTTTTTTTTTCTTTTTTTTCCCTTTTTTTCTGTTTTTTTTTTGTACAGTGTCGTACGAATATTATTACGTGTTTATAATTCGACTTTTTAAATCTGAATAGTTCGATATGAAATAGTGTATAAGGATGGGCTATGGTGCATTGCAATGTATAACTTTCTTTGTACATTGAACTATAAATCACGTGATTCAAAGCTCAAATAACCGATCCAAACCGTTCATCTTGTTGTCCATATTAATATGTGTTTGGAGACCAAAGTTTACATTTTTTTAGAATTTTTTTACTATTGTTTTAGATTTATTGAAAATCGTTGTTTTCAGACAAATTTGGACCATAAAAAACAGTGATTTTCAATAAATCTAAAAAAATAGTAAAAAAATTCCAAAAAATATAAAATTTGGTCTCCAAACACATATTAATATGGACAACAAGATGAACGGTTTGGATCGGTTATTTGGACTTTGAATCACGTGATTTATAGTCCAAAGTACAAAGAAAGCTATACATTGCAATGCACCATAGCCCATCTCATAGTGTATATATATACATAAAATTAACAAGTCACATCTTTATAATTCCTAAATAAATAAAATTTGTAACTTATATATAAAAATTATTCGTGCGAAAATTTGTATATTTATTCGGCTAAGTACAAATCTATTTATTTATTTCTTTACATGAGTCATTTTATTTTATTTTCAAATTCTCATTCTAATTATATAGTTTCATAATTTATTTATATCTCAAAATTTATAGTTTACATTTTAAATTGATAATATATCTAAATGTTCATTTTAAATTGATAATATATTTTCTAAACGTTCATTTATTTTTAATAGGTTAAACAAAATATATAAAAAATTATTAAATCAATTACTTTAAAAATAAATATGAATTATTTTAAAATAATAGATTAAAAAATAAAAGTTACCCTCCTCCTTTATTCCGGGCTTGGGACCGGCTATGTAAAATAACATAGGCGGAGTTCTAACTTTTTTTTTTGTTAGTAATTCTTCTTTAAAATGAATAATTTAAAAACTAATTGAAATGTTTAGAAATTATAAGTTAAAAAATAACCATGAAGATTAAAAGAGGTTAGAAATTTATACCAGCACTACCTATCTAGTAGTTTAGATTCATATACCATTGTTCGCTCCTTTCGCACCGTCTGAATCCGAATTAGCCTCAGGCTGCTGCTCAGTGCCGCTTTCTTCAGTATCGACTCCATATGATGATGCTTGTTGATCTCGATGTTGCTTGCGCTCGTCAGCCTCAATCAAATCTTTCAAGCACACAAGTCTCTCAAAAACATGTGCACCCAACTCACTGTGTTTATCGGAGAGGATCATGTTCGTCGAACTAAAGCAACTTTCAGAAATGACGGTTGACACGGTACGGCAAATACGTCGCGGGCCATCATCGCTAGCATTGGATAGGACCTTTGATTCCTCTTCCACCACGCCATGATGTCAACGTCTTCATTTTCATTGAGCATCGACATATAGCTCAATAACTCGTTTGAGGTTGTGTGCGATTGACTCTCCAACTGGAAATCTGCTAATAATCCACCACTGCTAGTGCTCCTTGAAGTGGAACTATTAAAAAATAAAAAAAAATTAGTGGACAAATAATGTAGATATTATAAATAATAAAGATTAAAACACATGTATATTATATAGTGTTTGGATCAAACCCGCTGGGGGCTGCTCGCCCGTGCCTTGACCGTGCCCGCTGCCCGGGGTACCCGTGCTCGAGCTAAGGTATTCACAGGTAAATGGGTACACGGGTACAGGTATGAAACAGGCCGGATCCAATTTTTTGGGCAAAAACTCGCGTGTACCCGGACTGCCGTGAACCCGTGCCCGCCTGGACCGGACCGGACCGGGAACCCGTGAACCCGTGCCAGTGCCCGTACCCGTGTACCCTACCCGTTACCCGTTTAAAATTTGAATTTCTATTTTTTAAATTCTGTTTTTTAAATTCTGTTTTTATTTCTGTTTTTTAATTTCTGTTTTTTTTAATTCTGTTTTTTAATTTCCGTTTTTTAAATTCTTTTTTTTAAATTCTATTTTTTAATTTTTGTTTTAATTTTTGTTTTTTAATTTTCTGTTTTTTAAGTTATATTTTTATTTTTGTTTTTTAATTTTTGTTTTTTAATTTTTGTTTTTAATTTTTGTTCTTTAAATTATATTTTTATTTCTTTTTTATATTTCTGTTTTTTAATTTCTGTTTTTTAAATTCTGTTTTTTAATTTCTGTTTTTTAAATTCTGTTTTTTTTAATATATTTTTGATTGATTTATATTTTATTTAACCTATTAAAATAAATGAACGTTTAAAAAATATATTATCAATTTAAAATGAACATTTAGAAAATATATTATCAATTTAAAATGTAAACTAAAAATTTCGAGATATAAATAAATTATAAACACGTGTAAAGAAATAAATAAATAAATTTGTTCTTAGCCAAATAAATATACAAATTTTTCGCACGAATAATTTTTATATATAAGTTACAAATTTTATTTATATATATACACTATTTGATATTGAACTATTCATATTTTAAAAGTCGAATTATAAACACGTAATAATATTCGTACAACACCATAAAAAAAACAGAAACAAAAACCGGATCGGACCGCCCCCTACCCGGACAGGCCTACCCTGCCCCCCGCGGGTACAACGGGCACGGGTATTAGACGGGCAGGGCAGGGTTTTTGAAAAACAAAATCCGTCATGCCCGACTCGTGGTACCCGTATACCCGTCGTGCCCGTGCCCGTGCCTACCCGTGCCCGACCCCGGATATACTCAGCCCGCCCGTGCCCTGCCCATTATCCAAACACTAATATTATATTCATACCTAGGGGCGGCACGGGACGAAGACGGGTTTTGGTTGTCACCCGTTCTTGAGTTGTATAAGTTAAACATCTCAGCGAACTTCGAATCTACGTATGCCTCCACCCCGGTTGTGTTTAAACGTAGATTCTCTTTGTACGCTCCAACCATTCTGATCGTATAATACTTCTTGTATGCCGGGTTGAGGCAGCTTGCGATAATAGCCAGGAGGGGTATACCTTCCTAATATTTTAAAAATTTTAGTTTCATGGCATCTACGATCGCCGTGAGAAATTTATCGTGGGTTTCTGCTTGTTTCAATTCACGATACATCTTGGAGATTCTATAGAGATGTTTGACCAACTCAAATGACGTCAGTGAGGACGAACATGATATCACAATAACAAAAACAGGACACTCACAATAACAAAAACACACCACATAAAAAAACATCTTACTACAGACTATTTTATTCATGCACAGAGAGCACACAACAAGGCAGCCAGGCCCGGCCCTAACCCAGGGCTACCAGGGCGATGGCCCTGGGCCCCAACAACCAAAAGGGCCCCCAAAAAAATTATATATGTTAAAAACCAACAGGGCCCAAACAATTGTTGTTCATGTCGTTGGCCCATGAAGATTGGTCCTTCATTAAACCTAATACAGAGATCCCACGTCAAGTGATTGAGGGAATTGAGAATCAAATAACATTCAACAGGGCCCAGCGGTTCACATTCAACAGGGTCCAAACAAAAAAAAACCATTTTTCTCTGTAAAACGACAAACGAGAAGGAAGAAAAAATATTCAAAAACCTAGTTTGCCGTTTCTAAGAAAGAAATTAGGAGAGATTGAGGGAAATTAAAAAAAATTAGAAAACGAGGAATCCAGGGATTGAGAGAAATTAGAAATCTAGTCTGTCGTTTCTAAGAAATAAATTAAAAAACGGTTTCTTCTATGTAAATCGACAAACGATAAATTGAGGAAGAAAGAAATTAAAAAACTTAGATCTTCTAACGAGTCATAATTTTATTCTGTGATAGTGAGTGCGAGGCGGAGACGGCATCTGGTTAGAGTGAGGCCGACACAGTGACACATCAATACAGACTAGGTCAGACGAGGTGTCGATCGCAGCCTCTGGATTTGACTACCGGCAACTCAGCGATGCATCTAGTCATCTGCTTCAGGTTTTATCCTTCTATTACTTTGTTTTATTTTTAATTTAAAATAATATTTCCTTAAAATATGCATTAGGTAGCAAAAAAATAAACAAAAAAAGAGAGGAAGAAAAAAAAACATCAAAAAAGTTATATTCAAAAGCTTTGGAAAAAAATTGAAATACAAAATGAGTATTTGGAAAACCAAGTTAAAAGTGAAATGCATGAAGAAATAAAAAATAATATATCTGAAAACTAAAATGAGAAAAATGAAGATGAGATAAATCAATAAACAACAAATATGTCTGAAAATAAAAAAAACTTTGAGAGATATTGGTTTTATGTCCCCCTATTTTGTATGATCTATTGACATATTAAAAAAAAATGTACATAAAAGATGTAAAAAAATTTCCCGCCCCGGGCCTCAAAATCTTCAGGACTGGCCCTGAAGGCCACCTTCATGCATCAGGTCGAACGCCTTGTTTCTTACTTCAGATTTCTTCTTTTTTTCTCGTTTCACACAGAGGAGGCCGGACACGGGAGTTAGGTTTTATTTTATTTTCTTGTTTCACACAGAGAAAGCGGTGAGAAAGCTTGAAAGAGACGACATAATTTTTTATTTTTTTATCTTATACAAACTTTTTTTTTTTTGACCCCTGACTTTTGGGGCTCGGAGTCATGATCCTAGGTACCTTAGACCAGGGCCGGGCCTGCATAGAATCTCATTTGAATTTTGTTCACATTCAAAAATATAGATGTAGTTCTATTGGACATAGCATTAAGTCAATAAATGGCACAACCCATTTAGTACGGCCATTTTTATTAATACTCTATAAAAAAGAAAATTTTAAAAATGCCCCGACCGCTGGGCTCACGGGCGGCCCATTCCCCATAGCAGACTGCACCCCCCCCCCTCCCCACTGGTGGTCCACTAGGGACCAGACCACCTGGGGGCCGGGCAGTCCTCTTTTTTTATTTATAGAGATCTTAATTTTTTTTATTAAAATAATTTTGTGAAGAAAAAGTTTTCTTGTTTAAAGATAACACTAATTGATGTCGTAACTTTTTATAACTTTGATTTGATTTGTCAGTTGGATATCACAAGTCTAAAGATAACACTAATTAAGGACTTGACCATTTGTGAGAACTATTTCAATGTGTTGAGAACTTATTTAATTAGATGAACTTTATTTTGTGAATAATTTTTATTTTGAGCTTTGTATGAAATTTATTTGTATGTGTTGACAAGTCATAGTTTCATTCTGAGTCCAACTTTGTACCTCTCTAAAAATCATGAAAATTGACTGACATGCAGTCTTAACATCATAGAACATGACTGCAAAGTTTCATACAAAATCTCCAAACAGATCAAGAGATATCGGCTCTCGTGCAATTAATTGACCGAACTGATAAAGGAGTGCATATTGTAGCAACTTTGCAGCTGTGGTTAATATAGCAAAATATTTTCAAAAATCATGAAAATTACCTAACATGCAGTCTTCACATAATAGAACACGACTGCAAAGTTTCATACAAAATCTCCACAAAAAAACTTAAACTGAATTTTTGAGGCACTAAAAAACGTTTTTTTAAAATTGTGATGCTTTGGATGCCCGGGGGTGACCCCCGGGCGATATTCGGATCCGTCTCGTCCCCCCCCTTCCAAAAAGTGGTTATAAGCGGAAATCCGACTTTCCTAGCCAAAGTTATGGTTGTTTAAAGTTTTTTCGAAAGCTAAACTTTGGAAATTCATAACTAATTGTAAAAAAATCCAAATAAATTGAAATTTGTGTCAATTCTATGTATTTTTATATGCTCTACATGCTGGTGTAATCACTTTTGTAGTTTGGTCCCTGTACCAAGTCCAGACTTGCTGTATCACTTTTGATGTTTTTAGTGCATTGCACTATACCAATGGCCTTTGCCCAGTGCTTGGCTGCTGAGTTTGGACTTGGTACTGTTGTTCGTACAATAATTTTTTACGTCTATTTGACTAATTTGCAAAAACATACAACTATTGAATTTTACGATTTCTTCTATTTTGAGATAATGTAGGTCCAAGAAGAGTTGGAATTGCAATATAATATGCTTGGACTGAAGAAATCATGAAGACTTTTATCAAGAATGCGAATTGTAAAATCAGAAGTTTGAGGCTGTTTTTATAGAAGTAAAACGTTGGTAACATTTATCAAACGTTGTAACGTTTTAATTCGTTCAAAAACACTGAAGTAAAAGCTTGATTAAAACTCAGAAACAACTTAAAACGTTGTAACGTTTTTACAAAACGTTATAACGTTTTAGGATTGTCAAACCAGCTGAAGCACAGGTGTACAAAACAACTTAAACGTTGTAACGTTTCAGGATTGTCTGTATCAATGCTAAATTCAAATTGAAAACGTTGTAACGTTTTCATAAAACGTTGTAACGTTTTAATTAAATCTAAGCTTCAAACAATTCCTGTTTTTATCAAGATTTTACAGAACAAAACGTTATGTAACGTTTCTAAAACGTTGTAACGTTTATGAACAATTAGCTGAGCTGTCAGGAAATTGAAAACCTAAAAGGAAAACATTGTAACGTTTTCTGAAAATGTTGTAACGTTTTAGCCCAATTAGCTCGTTTTTGAGCTGACTCTATAAATAGTTAATTGGGCTTTCTTCTCAATTTAACCTAGCCGTCCCTAATTGCAAAAGATGCGATTTTCTGAGAGCTTGGTTCCACTATTGTTGATTGAGCTTAAAACTTCAATATCTCTCAATCAATCTCAAACAACCTCAAACCCACTTCACTAATCTCTAATTAGATTAGGTTAGAGTGATCTATTGAGTGTTTCTCTTGTTCGTGAGTAGCTTGTGTGACTTCCCTTGTTTGTAAGGGCTCGCCGGCTCAAACCTCGAGTTGCTCGTGTGACTTCCCTTGGTTGTAAGGGCTCGCCGGCGCTCATCTCTCGTTGGCCGTGACTTCCCGTTTTGTAAGGGCTCACGGTTCACAATTGTAATCCTTTCATATTGGGTAATAGAAAGGCGCACCTAGAAAGAGGTTGCGACGCCCCGGAGACGTAGGCCTTTGTTTTGCCGAACTCCGTTATCATCCCGCGTGTCAAATTTCTCTAAACTCATCTATTTACTTTCAATTGCAATTTAATTTCAGTTTTCGAGCTAATTAGCGGTGCCCCTTAGTACAACAGGTACCATACCAGAGGTCAATCTATGGTGCTTTGTGCATGGACAGAGATCTAATTTGAGATTTGTACATATTTTAGTAGCTCTAAACTACTGTTTTAGTACCAGAAATAAGGAGAAGAATATCAACAAGTTGTCAGAGCTTGAATTTTTTTGAATCAAGGTCAAGTCCTTAATCAGTGTTATCTTTAAAGTTATAAAGAGTTACATCACTTCATAAATATATCAAATGTCTTATTTTTTGACATACACTCTAAACAAGAAAACTTTTTATTCACAAAATTATTTTAATAAAAAATATTAAGATCTCTAAAAAAAAAGAAAAAAAAAAAAGAGGACCGCCCGGCCCCCAGGCGGTCTGCTATGGGGATTGGGCCGCCCGTGGGCCCAGCGGTCGAAGCATTTTTAAAAAAATTCATAATGCGGAGGCATTTTTAAAATTTTCTTTTATTTAGGGTATTAATAAAAATGACCGCATTTAGTACAAGTCCAATATTTTCTTAATTAATTAGCAGAAACTTTGATATTTTAGGGACCAAAATTGAGGCATAATAATATGATTTATGAATTATTTATATAATTTACTTTTTTTACTTTGATAAATATTTTCTGAGCATAAATTGCATGTTAGCTATACTTTTGACATGACACAACTTCACACAACCGTTCCCATAACACGAGAAATGTATGTATTTATATATGGTGGACATTTATTTATAATAGCTATTAGTAACTATAAATATACTTCACTCATTTCCATCGGAGGACTATACATGGCAATGATATGTTTTAATTGGTTGGTGTGCTTAGTTAATAATAAATTAATAAATAATAAGATATTTGAGGAAAATCAAGTTAGAAAAAATAAATTGCAAATTGATCATTAATAGTCAAAATTTAATTTCAAAACAACTATTTCAGCAATAATTAATTTTGGGTCAACCTCAAAAATCACATTTACACATATTTTTTTTAATAAATAGTGTGAACACATTTTATTACATAACAAACATGACAATACATAATTTTTCTTATATGCATGCCACAGTGGTTGTCATTAGAATAAAGTTTTTCTGAATTGGTACAAAAGAATTAAACCACAATTTTGAGTTAGGGCATAAATGAAGAAGACAGTGAAAAGGATGAATAAGTGGGCAGATTTAAAGAGTTGGCTCGTGAGCATGTCACAGTTTTCGTGATTATAGTGATTGTGTTGAATGTATTGTAGTAATTTTATTATTAGAGAACTTAGTTTTAAGTATTTTTTTATTTAAGAAAAAGATTAAATTAATATAAAATTTTGATTTAGTTTAAAAATGAAAATGGCTAAGTTAAATTAAAAAAGAGTCCATTATTAGATTAGATTCTTTCTTGCTTTTACATATCCAGCACAATCCTCTTTCACCCGAATTCATATCCTCTGAAATATCTCAAAACTTTGCGTGAGTTTTTGGAAAATCTCAACCGTTTAAATACTTCTGCACAAATCTCAAAGCACACATGATACTGACCCCTACCTGGTCTCCGAATAGACACCGGACACGTCGGTCACGCAAAAATTGAGATATCTCAGAGGATACGCACTCCTTTCACCCGGTCTCTTTTTTTCTTCCAACACCGACTCTTATCTTTCTGAATTCAAATTCTCTAACGTAACAAATTAGCACGAATCTTAAAGTTCCTCTTTATATTAAAATTACTCCGTAAATTTCTATTAAGCACATTTTCTCTGCTCAATTCGATTTTTAACAAACTCAACAATTAAATTAAAATTACTTTAGACAATTTGAACCCTATCTATCTCCTGTCATAATTTTGACCGGTCAAAACCTGCAAAACCGCACCACTACCCCTTTCTAATTTATATCCTTCCACCATGCATGCTCATTAATAGTCAAGACACTCTATGTCTCATTCTAGATTGAGGAAGCGAGAGTGGGGTGGAGAGGAATGAAGGATAATTAAGAGAGGTGGCGTTCAGGGGCGAAGGCAATCTGTAATTGCCTACTTCTGGAAAAAAAAAAAAAAAAAAAAAAAAAAAAAAAAATGGATCCGACTTTTTTACTGAGCTAGACCCAAACCCAATAATATAGATTAGCATAAATAGTTCCATAAAACTTTCAGCCATTAATTAATGTCTTCTAATTTTTTTTCCATCGTCCAAATTTTGAAGTGTGATTTTTTATTGTCAGTATTTTTTTGTATTTGAAAGACACAATGGTGGTTGATTGTCAGTTGTTAATGTTAAAGCAATTATGTTTTATCGATCATCTAAATAATTATAAGTTTTTGCATAGTGAATATTGTTAGCCTTGAATATCATATGGACTAAAATAGATTATATGAGAAAGCACTCTATTAAGTGTAAATGTACTAGATTATAAAGCTTACTATCGCTACTTAAATATGAACAAATTAAGGGTAAATGTACTAAAATAGATTTTATAGAGTGAAGAAAACTTGACCAACTATATTGTTAAGGTACAAACCAATTTGATCATGTGAGCAAAATCTTAATTGGTATTTGAGACTAACTTTGCCGCATGCCACTCAAGAAGGTAAAGGTGTAGCTTACAGCGTCCAATTTGATAAAAATAAGTGAGATATTATCATGATTCATATAATATGTGGAACTTTTTTTTTTATAAAACAATGATATTTATGATGCAAAATAAAATGTATTATATATAAATTAAGAAATAAATTTTCAGCAATGAACAAAACCTCAAAAGTCTATAAACATTGTGTGGGGGTTTTGTTCAAATGGTTTTGCACAAAGTCTTATCCAAAGCTAGATTTATCGTTCTGCATCAAAATTCATACATACATTTAAATTCAATGAGTCATTTAAATTTATTAAGTTGTAAATATGTTTGCATGAATTTCAATACAAATCGGACATTTAAACTTGATTTTGGATGAGACTTTGTCCAAAGCCCTTAGATAATAAAGATATCAGTTTTAAATAACTTTTTTTTGTTCATTGACATATCTCATGCGAATACAATGTTTTCACCACATACAAATTTTTTATTTTTTAGTAAAAGTTATGAATCAAGCTATCCAACTATTTAATACCCTTGTAAATACAACAAAGAATTTTTCACATACAATTTACTTCGTATTTTCTCTTTTTATCTCATTCGGAGTTTGTATTCGCATGACATTTATGCTTTGTATGCACATCTTAATTACTTCTGTTTATTCTTGGTATCTGAATTGAGAGTACCTTTTTATTATTTTCTAATAAATATACACCTGTATAAGATATAAAATTTATTTGATGCGCATAATAAAATTTCCGTTTATCCCTCAACAGGTTGATAAGCATACAAATTTAATGTCTATATTGAAAATATGAACACTTACTTTTAGTAACCACATTATTTTAGGGGATTGAATCCATTAACAACAAATTAGTTTAACAATCTTGACAATCATAAAAATATTTTATAATCTTGAAATCTGACAAGTTGAATAAATTATCCTTCATAATATTATATACATGAAAAATGATGATATTAAACACATCTTTTTTCGTTCATCAAATTTAAATATGAAATTTGTAATAGTCCATATTAAACAGCATTTGATAAAATATCATATAATATCTAAATTGATAAAAATTGACATACAATCAATCTTAAGAAAACAATATGTGTACTTATTTTTATTTATATTTTTTATACAATTTGGAAAAGCGTTATTAGAATTGTCAAGATATACCATTGACAAGAGATCCTAAACCTTATTATATATTTACTAAAATCATATTATTTGATCATTCAACGCCCATACTATTAATGATACAACCCATTTACTACGCATCTACAAATTATAAAGAAATATAAGAAATTTAAAATTTTCAGGGATCAAAATTGATGCATAATGATAATTTAAGAATTATTTATGTAACTTACTTTTTGAAAAATAATTTCTGAGCATAAATTGCATGTTAGCTACTTTTTTACATGTTACAACTTCACACAAAAGTTGCAGGACATGAGAAATGTATGTATTTATGTATGGTGGACATCTATTAATCACTAAATATAGCTATAAATATATATAGTTAACTCATTTCCGTCTGTGAACTATGTATAATGTCATTGAAATGTTTTAGATTAATTAGTGCTTATTGCAATGTTAATGATAAACTAATAAATAATAAGATATTCGAGGAAAATCAACTAGAAAATTAAGTTTCAAAATATGATTCCTAGTAAAAAGTGTAACATCACCCTGAATGTCTTTAGAGGTAATTATTTTATTTATCAAATTTAGATTTATTTTTTTATTTATTTATAATAATTTCATTGCATATACTTAACTTATAGGTACATGCTGACATGTTTAGAAAATAATTGGTCGATCTACCAATTAATTTTTCTGAGAAAAATGAAAAAATGAATTGAAGAAGGTTCAAACTGAAATTAGGAAAATATTACTTAGTCAAAATATTAAAGAGTACAAATTTTTTTTTGTTGATTTGCAAATACTATTGTTGTTTTGGTTAAATTTCTTATACTTCAATTATATTTCTTTTATGTTATATGGAAAATTTTGTTACATGGCACTGTGATTTGCCTAGTTATTTTTACAAAATATTTTGTATATAACATGTTTATAAATAAGCCAAGTGTTTTTCTTTTGTACCCAAATTAAACTAAGCATGACAAAACAAGGTTTAAAATTTGCATTCCAGATTTTACTAATCAGGTCGATGGCTGTGTTTGAGTTAACATGATTAAAATTCACAAGTGCCATATAATTTTAATATTTTTATCAATATTCATTTTCAACTATTGGAAGATTTTGACTTTTGACTAATGTGTATTATTCAGTCGTGTGTTTGAATAGATCAGCTAAATCCGGTCACTACAGTACATTTAAACAACAGCCATTACCATTGAAAAGTAAAATCTAATAATTTAGGTACATATAAACTATTTTGTCCTTAAAATTTGCACTGATATGATTTTACAATTGTCGATCTCACACGATTTGTAAGGAGAAGATGAACATAAGGTAGAGATGCAAGTTTACCTTCGAATTGAAATTAGATGCGCTGAAAGCAATTGTTGCGGTCCAATTATTAACAAGTTCAATGCGTATGAAAAATATAATTTTCATCTTTTTGAATGGTTGAGATTGGAATAACAAGTTTCCTATTAAATCCAATGAATAACAACAAATTTATTTCAATCTGCAGCGCTACAGAGCGGATTCGTATCCTCCTAAGTACCTGACTCAACAAAATTGAAGCGGACGGCCCAGATTTAATATCTTCGGGGTGATGGAGGGGGCAGTATTATTTGTGCTTTTAGATTCGTGCCAAGTTGAAAATTAAAATCTTCGTCCGTCCTATTTAATTGTAATTAGTCAGGTAACTGAGGGGATATGAATTCTTGTAGCCATGCAGATGAATTCTTCTGTACAAAGAATCTTTTGTCACTCTTTTTGACTACTTAGCTTCTCTTCTCTACTCATTCATCTTCTTCGACTTTCTTTCTCACCGTGGCACACTATGATTTCAGCTCGCTTTTGCATCATAGTTGGCATTATAGGTAAGAATAAATGAAGAGATCTGATGTTTTATTTTGAAATTGGATTTGTAGTTCTCTATACCGCTCTCCCTCTCCCTCTCTGTTTCTCTCTCCTCTCTTCATGTTAGAGATATTAATCACTTTTACATTTAATTGTTTCAGGAGACGGCACCTCCTTTCTTCATTTAATACGCAATTGTTGCGGTCCAATTATTAACAAGTCTAATGCGTATGCGCATGACCTTATGAATCCTGACAACTTGGATTTGCCAGATAAATACAAATAACTAGTTAAATTTATATATTCAACAAAAATAGTACAAAGCTGCAAATGAAAAAGAATGGAGATTTTGTGTTGAATTTTTGTTGGTGCAGAAAAATAATGAGAAAAGACGAGAACTTTTTATTCATAGAAATTATTAAAAACAAATATAGAAAAAATAAAATAGTACTTCAATTCTTATATTAATTAGTAGAAAGATTGAATGCATTGATTCCAATCCAAAATACAGCTATTTTGTTTTCTCCAGTTTATCTTATTTTTGTTGGGCTCCACATCTTTGGAGTGGGACCCACATGCTACGCAATGTAAAAACAAATGCAATTCTATACCTAAAGGATTTTACCTCGGTTTCACATTAAGAAACATAGAAAAATTATTGTATTTTGGTGTAAATAAGAGAGAGAGAAAAGAGAAGATAAAATGTATTTTGGATCGTTACCATTGTTTTCGATCTTTCTACAAATATAACAATTGAAGTACTCTTTCATATTTTTTTACGTCAGTTTTTAATAATTTCTATTATTAAAAAATTATTAAAAAAGACTGATTATAGAATAATACAAATATAGAAATCGAGTTTTCAAAAATAATTCAACAGAATTCCCAACATACATATTTCTCTCTTACATATCTCCGAGTTAATCACACAATTACCCAAAGAATGGTATGAATTAAGAAAGAAAAATAAAACAAAATCATTTTCGGCCGAAACAACTTTAGCATATTTTATTTGCCTTTTGGTTGTGTTGTCATTTTTTATATTTATCAGAAGTTTTATCTGATACGATCTTGTAAATACAACTATACAAGTCTGATATAGAACAGCGAAAAGAGAAATATCAATTCGATGTTATTTGTTAATTCTACCTTCCGATAATAATGTTTCATTAAATTTAACGTAGAATTTCCGATCATCAACAAATGAATGGTCCAAAAAATTTCAAGTATTGTTTTTTTTTTCTCTTCAAGGGGGAATTTTATTATCATAAAATGTTCTAACTTTTTCCTAAAATGTTCTAACTTTCTTATTTTCTTTTCCCAAATGCCATGCAAGGAGGAATTTATCATGAACAGCTTCAAGACCCTGGACTAAACAATAATGGCTTTTTTTACTGCCCATTTCCAGAAGCTACGGTTAACAGCGTCCCATTTTTTATTAATTTATTTTTGTTTGTCTTCCTATGAAAAATGATTTTCTGAAAGTGCAGTTTTTTTTAAAAAAAATTGTTTTTTTTCTATTAATAAAAAATTCGGAAACAAATATGGTCCTTTCTCATGGAAATAAATCTGCTGCCTGCGATCCTACAGGGTTCCTACGATTCTAATCTCAACCGCTTATATTTTTTGAGATTCGTGCACAAAAACTCTCTTTTTAAGTGTGAGATTTTAAGATTCTCACACTGTAATAAATGAAGGAAGGGTTAAAATTGGAATCGCAGGACCCTGCGATCCTGTAGGATCGCAGCAGATTCTCACCCCTTTCTCATTGGCAAGTGCGTACCAGACAAACGGTAACTTGTATCACTACCCTAACAATCAATAAAATAACTTCTGAACAATGCATTGCATCCAGCAACCATTGATATATCTAGCAAATACTCAACTGGCTTTTAACAATACCACAACAAAACAAGGAGACCAAGAGCAGGATAGCACAAAATGGCTTTATTGAAGCCCTTTTCTCCAAGACAAGGAAAAACAAAAAGTAAAAACAGGACACACACAATAACAAAAACACACCACATAAAAAAACAACTTACTACAGACTATTTAATTTATTCATGCACAGAGAGCACACAGCGAAGGCAGCCACCTTCATGCATCAGATCGAACGCCTTGTTAATCTCAGCAAGTGTCAGACTGTGTGTGATGTACTCATCCACCTTAATTTCCTGCAATAATTTATAATCAAAATTTTAGAGCTTATACTAAGCATCTGGTACATTGATAGATAAACAACATTTAACTTCTGATATATATATTTTTTTTGCAGGAGGCTAGCCTACTAAATTTTATCACACAAAATAATAGGAGTTTACTAGAGAAAGAGGATAAAAATCTGATTGTTGATATATAATTCACATAATGAGGCCATGGTACTATACATAGCGCGGAATGATATGTAATATGGATCAATATCTTTGTTTTCAAAGTCCAAACAGTCGATCTTCATCATTCAACATGATCTCCATATGAAAATGTATTTGTAGATCGAATTTTACATTTTTAACCATTTTTTTAGATAGGAAGAAAATCACTTGATCTAAAAATTCTAGACCTTTGAAAAGTAGTTCTACCTATCTAAATATAGTAAACAAATTCTAAAAAAATGTAAAATTTAGTCTGCAAGTACATGTACATATGGAGATCATGTTGAAAGGTTCAGATCAACTAATTGGAACTTTAAAAATGAAGATATTGATCCATAGTACGGACCAATCAGAGCTATGCATGGTATCATAGCCTCACCCAAATTCACATATTATAGCAGTACCTTGTTCATGTACTTGTCAACGAGCCATGGAACCTGAGATCGGCTCTTGAAGCCACCAAAAGCGGTACCCTTCCAGACTCTTCCGGTGACAAGTTGGAATGGGCGAGTGCTTATCTCCTGCCCTGAAGCCGCTACTCCCACTATCACAGATGTGCCCCACCCCTGTTAAACAAAGCATATTTATTAAAAGGCTTAATAACAGAGCACAAAGTTTCACCCAGAGTTGCACATTTTAAGTATATTTAGTTTTCTTTTACCCAAACTTGCATATATAGACACAAATCTATGAGGATTAAAACCATAATAGCATCCAAAATCTTTTGGCGCATTTACATGCCATATTTGGTTGTTATATTAGTGCAATGGTAAAAAAATTCCTCAAGCTCGAATTGAACTAAAATGTCATATTTAGATAGAGATGGTTTCCCATTTTATCTTCCCATGACAAGAAAATGTTGAGATTCCAAACTGCATGAGCATATATTGAAACATCTGAGAAAAGATGTGTACCTTGTGGCAACACTCCAAAGCAGCACGCATAACAGAAACATTTCCAATGCACTCAAAACTGTAATCCACGCCTCCATCGGTTTGGTCAACAATCACTTGTTGTATTGGTTTGTCATGATCTTTTGGGTTAATAAATTCAGTCACTCCAAAATTCTTTGCTGAAAATCAAAATTTATGCAAGCAGGAGTGAAAACCATTATCTTCATATAAAATTTCAGGGTGATTATGATTCAAGGAACAAAAACATAATTGCAAGTACAGATATAAGATTTTGCATTAATGACAACTGTCTTTCAGGATTAATCGGATGAAGAAAAAACCAACAATATAAAAGATGAATAAGCACGGTCCAAACATAAATACTACCTATACATTGTCAAGCACCTCATCAAAACCAATGTACGAATGTTGTCATCCGTAAGAGGAAACAAAAAAGGGACAAAAAGAGGCAAAATGAACGAGATATTTACCAACATCAAACTTCTTGCTGTCAATGTCTATTCCAATAATTCGAGAAGCCCCTGCGGTTTTGGCTCCCTCGGCAACCTACAAAAAAATTGTAATTTTACAAAGAGAAAAGGACTAATCATCACGTTTATAAATCTTGTTCAGTGAGCAACTAACCGCTAGTCCCACAGTACCAAGGCCAAAAACTGCCACTATTGAGCCTTCCTCCACTTTAGCTGTATTCCACACAGCTCCAAGGCCTAAAGTAAAGCCACAAAATGTTTACAAAGAGAATATAGCCTCTTCTTTTTTCATTTTAATTTAAAACAAACCTCTTGCTAAAATTAAGAAAAAAAAGAACTTTACCAATAAAGAACTAAATCATGGTAAGGTACTATGATTAGTTAATAGGTAATAATAAGTTAATAACACAATAAAGAGTTATCTAACTCTAGCTTTTATTATTCTGCATGTTCAGAATTTCAATTATATCATTTAACTGCCACAAAATATCAACTAACAAGTAGCATTTGACTGAGGATCAAGCTTTGTAAAAAAATTTAGTTAATAGATATTATCATACTACTTTAAATAGTACCTGTTGGAACACCGCAGCCGAGCAAGCAAACTTTTTCAAGAGGTGCTTGAGGATTTATCTTAGCAACACTAACATCATGCACAACTGTGTACTGGCTGAAGGTAGAGGTGCCCATGAAATGGTATATGGGCTTTCCATTAACGGAGAACCGACTCTTGCGGTCGTTCATCATAACTCCTACACCAGTGGCTGCACGGACCTTGCCACAGAGATTCGTCTTCCCCGACTTGCAGAACTTGCACTCCCTGCACTCTGCTTGGTAGCATGGTATGACATGGTCGCCAGGGTGGACCTCAGTTACACCCTCACCAACACTCTCCACAACACTGCACAAGTTGCATTAATTTAGAGAAAGTGAAAAGAAATAAGGGTAACTAAAGCCCATTTTCACCCATTCAAGATCCTAAAGTTGTATTGCTCCTTCAAAACAAGAGATATAATGTAGACCCCACAAAACATACAAAATAGTAAAATAGCACATATATCCCTATAAAACACAGCAAAGTATCACATTTAATCACCTCTGCATCTGATTGTTGTACCAAAACTACCCTTCCCTCATTGTTTCTAAGCACAAAAATCATACAGAAGAGAAGGGCAATTTGGATATTTCTTTACGAAAACTAAGTACTTGGTGTATAACTTATAGGTAGTTTTAGAAAAATAGGAGCTCAGTATATGTTCCTTTTGAAAAAGGGGCTCAACATATACCAGTATAGTAACTATTATTGAATTGGCATCTCCCCTTTTTTAAAGTAACACTTGGTTTTTCTCAAATCCATCACTATCTCAGATTGTAGTTTTAGCTTTTCAAACCAGTCAGGCCACATTCATATAGACTGATTAACAGTAAACAATTTCTTTTTATTTTATTTTGTTTAAACTTGAAAAAGAAACCTTTATTTCATTCAGCCCAACAACTAGTTACCCCATTGGAAATAGTCTCTAATATTACACCAATAGAAGGACTGAAAGACAGATGACACAACAAAAGGGGATCTCTAAGGCTCTAACCCACTTTCCATGCAGTCTATTATTACCTCGAGAGTTCATCTATGGACCCAATTCATTTGCTTCAGCATGTGTTAATACAACTTGTGACACACATTTGTAGGTATATTCTCATTCAACTGCAGTACAACATGATAGATTGAGGTTTTATAGTGGCACCCATCAAATACAAACTAAAAATAGTTTCAATTTGAGATGCAAGTGTCAGCTTACCATTTTATAATGGTTATATTGGGCTAATTGGGGCTGTTAATGATTGCCAAGACAAACTACTTTGGACTATCCACAGAAACCTTAAAGAGGCTAATATGTCTTGGTAGTGAATCAGTTTTCTATGAAATTAGTCTGGCTCAGCCAAAATTGTGCTGATTATTTTCTAACAAACTTAAGAGAAGGCAACTGTGCTCACCCAGCAGCCTCATGACCAAGAATGCATGGGAAAAGTCCCTCTGGATCCTGCAATTACAATAATTAGTTTAACAAAAGTGAAAGGTAGAGAGCTAAAGAGAAATACAATATATACAAACACTCAGAAAGACAATGAAGATACAAAGTCTAATGTGCTATTAAAACAGCATAGAAAAAATATATATTGGATTTAATGAACACATTTACTATACAGGCCATGGATAGGGAATCATGGCTTCATCTTTGACCTAGTGTTCAGTATTATATATAGGTAAAATGTTCAAACTTAAAAGGCCTCAAGAATGCATCAGTCAGCTATAGTTGACCTAACTACAAAAATAAATTCCAGAAACCAGAATCACTTGTTGATTAAAAAAAACATAAAACATTTGCTTCATCACATGCATTCAGATGTCATTTTCTCTCAGCGGAACCCAGTGATTATTCAAATTAAGTAGTCCTACGTTATACCAACACTAATAAATCCATCTTTTAGAAACTACCTTAATTATTAAAAATATTAGTCAGATAGGTCGCAGGCTGAAGTATTGTTGAAAGTCAAAACACAATTTTCAGAACATTAAAATCAAATTGACAATGAAAAAATGGAAAAATGGAATTCCTTGCTCAAATAAAATCCATGTATTTCCTAAAGTTACTACGCTCACGACTAACTTAAAATCTGACTAAAAAGAATTTAACAAAATCACTGTAAGTAGCCACTGTATAAATTGCTGATTTCATAAATAAATAGCTCTAGAGACTGATACTAATTTACTAAACTCGAATCAACGAGAAAAATGCACAAATAAATCCAGGAATATATAAGAAGGACTCAAAGAGAGATCTAATCTAACAAGGAAAGTGTGAGAAAAACAGATTAGTTAGAACGAAAACCTTTCCGCTCCAGGTGTAGGCGTCGGTGTGGCAAAGCGCAGTGAAGAGGATCTTTACTCTCACCTCCCCAGCCTGAGGTGGCGCCACCTGTACATCCTCTATCACCAGTGGCTTGTTCGCTTCCCATGCCACCGCAGCTTCAGATCAAAACCACAATAAAAGCACCAGAAATATCAGAAAATCGAAGAGAAAAAGGAGAGATAAGCACAAGAAATGGATCGATTTCAAGGTGGCGAGGCGAGGCATTTACCTTTGCAAGTGATAACCTGACCCTGAGTCGCCATTAGAGGAAGGAGAGATGAACGAGTGATTGAATGGATGGATAGGATGAGGAGCAAGAGAAGATAAATAGACAGCTGATCTATCGAACTGTAATAATGGAGTTCAGGTGAATTCGATCCTCTGTTTTAACTCAAATTTTGAGTTTATATCTCGTCCGTTAAATTTAAATCCGCACGAATATTATATAGCAGTGCATGACAGGTGTTGGCTGGATTAGCCCGGATTCTAATTAGACGGTCCAGATCTAAATTCGAACGGTGCCTTACTGCAGAGAATGTGGACTCAAATCACTGAGAATCCGTATCCTCCAGATTCGTGCTCTCTGCATTAACCTATGTGCGTGTATATATCAATTGCCGTGAGCACAGATCTTAATATTAATCGTACGGTGTTGGAGCTAATTGGACCTAAAAGTAGGTCCAAGGCCCATCGGACCTACTCCTATCTCATTCGAATTCAGAGAAGGTCCGATGCCGAGCGATTGGAATTCGGTCTGTTTTGAGATTCGTACTGGATTAAAACTGACGACTCAGATCTCATTCTACTCTGTCAGGTAGTGCACTGGATCTGAATTTCCTCAGGAGGCGGTGCGGTGATTTCAGATATCCGTCCGATTTAGATCGGACAATTTTGTGTTTCACCAGAATATTTTTTTTTTTTCTTGTATTTTTCTCCCAAATTAACAACGAAATTGTAAAAGTTAAAAATTAAGTTAATATTGTGGAGGTTCAAGTAGACATACTTTTGTATTTTTATATGTTTAAAATAAATTTAATTCATATTCTATTATTATTTGAGCATAAGTTTTATTATTACAATTACAATGGATAAATAATTGATAATTATCAAATAAATTGAATGTTTATATAATCTATATCTAACTAAAAAAATAATAAAAAGTATATTACTTTAAATTATTAATAAATAGGACTATAAAACATTGTATAATTAATCTTGTCATAAATTACTAACTGAAAATTTTATATAAAAATATTGCACAAATCAATATCATGTGTAATGATAAAAAAAACATAAAGTTATAATTGTAAGTAAAATATTATTATCAATGATTTTATATTTATCAATCATTTATTTTCTAAAATAACAGGTATTAAATAATGAGTCTGGATATGACATCAGTGTCATTTTAGTCTATATAACACTAACTTCAAATCTATTGAATCGACTTCAAACGAATAATTCAAACCAATCTACCTCATTACTTGTGCATTTACATGCAAAATTTATAATTTTTTGAGTATCAAGTCAAACGGTTAAATGTGAGAGTTTTGAAGTTAATTTTAATGCATTCATTTTTTAACATTTTTGACCGCTTGATTTAATACTAAAATAAATAAAAAATATATAAAATTATCATGTAAATGCATCACTCATATAGTAAATCAGTTTGAACGGTTTAGATTTTTCGTTTGAAATCTATCTGATAAATTTTGGAGTTAGTGTCATATGACACCAATGTCATACTAACCGGACTCCAAAATAATTATTATTTGTAGTCTTATACTCTTATTTGATAAGTTCATGAGTATTTTTTTATCCATTATAAGAAAAAAAAGTTATATATCCCATACGATGCACGCTAAAACAAATAAAAAAAAATTATTGACACCGCTGACTATTCGAAGATAAGGAAAATAAATATTCGAATAATAAGGTTGGTACCACTTAGACATTAATCATAGGCACCAAAAGATCATAATGGTCACATGGTGAGCCCCCTGCAAGGGCATTTTTAGAAGCCATTTGAGATGGATTCATTTCGACTAAGGACCTCATTCTTTGAGTTTGAATCTGATCCGTTGTTATATATTGACACAAATTTTTAAAAATTCCGTGTTGTATAAATTTGGGTTGTATTGACTCGGATTCAAATTCAAATGGTGAAGTAAGGCTGATGATGAGATTCTTTTGAGATGGGAATCGAAACATGTCCGATTTTTAATATATTAAGTGGATAAGTATTACATTTTTTACTAATTAAGAGAATGAGCAGATCCGTCCAAAGTAATATATTAAGTGAATGAGTATCACATTTTTTTTATTAATTAATCAATCTGTATTGTTTGCTCTTTAATGGGATAATAAAATATTTCACTCTTACACGTTGAAAACCCAACTCAGCACATTCTTTTTCTTTTTCTATATTTGATATTTCTCATCAAAAAATTACATATATTAATGACTGTAAATTATGAAGATGATGAACAAAATATATATCGTCCCTATTTTAATTGATTTTTTTTTATTTCTAGAGATTTAAACTCTTATATATCTTTAGATATTTTAAAAAATAAAAAACAAAAGACGAATATCGTAGTAGTAAACAATGAACGTGAAACTAATTTTACTAAATTGGCTCTGCAGTAAATAAGAAAGAAAATAAAAAAAATTTGGAGTTCAAAGCGTTGGCAGGGGCCGCGCGAACGCGTACCCCCTCTATCACAAATTACGACGTCCACTCTCCCTCTTGGGGAGAAGGTAGACCAGCACTCCTCCAAAGTGCAATGGAGGCCACTGATCTAGGCCATGAACCTTATTGATCGTTCATAGACCCCGTCCAGGTAAGTAATTTAAAACGCTACACCTCCCGCTTCTTTTATAGCCTCACCTGCTGTTCCAGCGCTTTCTTATCTTGTTGTGGGACTAAGCAGCCGATGCTGTATAGTAAGATCCGGATGCTGTTGCTGCAAGGGACTACTTGGGTTCCTTTTTTTGGGCCGTCATTTTTTATTGGGCTTCTCCCATCTCAGCCCAACTTTTGATATGGATGATATCAAAGATGCAACAAATGTAAATTCCATACATATATTTTCTGAGGAAGGATTAATACTGGACAATACTTTTTTGTTTTAACAAGGATTCATACTGTACAATTTTTTTAAAACAAAATTATTCCCCATGATTTTTGGAATTTTCATCATATATATTAGAGTTTATTGGTATTTTTATTTTAACATGTTCATCACGTGTAATCTAAAAAAAATCAATATTTTTGTGAACAATAAAAAAAACCACTAAAAAGACAATAATCTCTCCTCCTTATTAAGGAGCTTAATGTCTAGATCCTGCAAGGGTTCTGATTTACTTTTTTTTTGTTCGGAATGATGCTCAGCCGTTGAATTTCCAGATCGCATATAGATGAATTTTCTAAATTATGAGCTTCAACACTTAAGTATGCACTGGTCGCGCCGCATATGATCCCAGTGTCCGTAGACCGCGCGCCGCACCCGTGGAACACGCCTCTGGACCATGCACGTCACCTGCGGACCGAGCATGTGCACCGCGCACCCTTTTTCTTTTTTTTTCTGCTAAAGGCGGGAGTCAAACCCAGTTGGGTTCTGTTGGTACCAAAATTCTTACCACTACACTAGAGTTCACATGTGTTATCTTGTAGATAAATATAGTATTTAACTATTTTTCACTACAAATTTGATTTAAATTATCTCTCCTCCTTATTAAGGAACTTAATGATTTCTACTATATAATTTTCTCCCGTTGCTATGCACGGACACGATTACTAGTATTTATTTAGAGATGATCTATGTTAGCACCCTAATATTCAAATTGTAGTTTGAAGAAGCCCCGAAGAAAATGGAAATTAATCTCTTAACAAAAGGTGAATGCAATGTAAACCCATTTTAAGTCAATTGCAATTATTCCATTGCCTTTCTTGGAGTATACAATTTAGTTCCAGTTGAACCTGGTCTCTTTTTCCTCCAAATACATCAATCAAATTATAGAAATTCTTCTAGCTAGGAAATATATCTAAATATGCTTCACATCCTGTGATTTATATCCTCCATCTGATCTCTCTCTCTCTCTAGGTTTAGAAGAGCTTGTCTCCCTCTCTTTTCACACCGTTCAGAAAACAAAGGTAACATTGAAACCAATACTTTAAAGTGTTATTTTAACATTAAGTCTTTCATCTAATAAGTCATTATTTTATTACTCAGTATCTATTTCAATATTAGGTGAATTAGTTTCATTGGTTGGAAGAAATTTCTAAACCTAACTATATATCTAACGTTAATTTATTTTCATATGTTCAATTTTTATGACTATGTTTAGTGTATGAAAAGAGTTGTGATTGATTGAATTACTATACTGTCTAATTAGTCTTATCTCACTTACAAAAAAATAATAAAAAAACTCTAATATATATACAATATAAATCTATATACTCACATAGTGTAAGTGTATTTTAACATTAAAATATTAAAATGCTGTAACGTTTATTATTATTATTATTATTATTATTATTATTATTATTATTATTATTATTATTATTATTATTATTATTATTATTATTACTACTACTACTACTTATGATTCATTAGTTGTGACATATTTTCTTATCAATTAATTAATGACATTACTAAGTTATTTGTATCTCTAAAATGATATCTGTTATAGTCTCTTCAATTTATACTGTATTCTTTATAATGTTATTCAAATAATATTTAAAAGTCTCATTTCTTAATTTAATTAGTGTCTCTGATTCTCTGTAAGTCATGTAATATAATTTAATAAATTATTTTAAATGAGAAACTACAACTATATATAAATAGTCATTATTCGAATTATCTCCCTTTTGCTCGGGTTGCAATCGACCATTCTAAATTTTAATATGGATCTTTTGCGCAAAGGTTGGCAATCAACTCATGCTTGCTAACTTATTAGGATAGGTTGCTAACTTATTAATAGGTTTGGATGAAAGCTAGAATAGTAAAATTTGAAAATAGTGAATGAGAATAGAGAAAAAATAGTGATTTTTAGATTAATGTGAAATTGTTGCTATTCGGATTAGTAAAAATATTGTTTGGATTATACAACTAGAATAGTGAATAGCTGTGACCAATAAATAATAGTGCTAACAATGTGCTAATTAAGAAGAAATATATGTAAGTAGGGTCTCAAACGAATTGTCACGACGTGGAGATAATAAAAATGATGTCAATTTTATCATTTTAGGACTATGTTGGCGGAAATTCGAGAAGAAAACATTTTCCTCTCTCTCTCTTCATACTTTCCGAATAGTAAAAATATTCACAAGGAATAAAGAATAGCAGCTATATATTCTAGTTATTCCGAATAATAAAAATATTATTTAAATGTACATTGATATTTCCGAATAGTAAAAATATTATTTAGGTTTTGATTCATCAATTAATTAAATTCTCGTATTCGAATTTCTCTAGTAAATATTTTATATAGAAAAACCATTCACAAGTTTAAAGTGTTTATAACTAAAGTGAATATTCATCAAAAGGATTAATTATATAAAAAGGTAATATGTCCATTAGAGGAGGGTTCAAATGCATTCAAATTTTTGTGCACCTAAATACATCTTATCTTTCAAATCATTTTTCTCCGTTTTCAAAGTCCAAATAGTCAATCCGAACCATTAGATGCGATCTATATATTAAGATGTCTTTGGAGACCAAATTTTATATTTTTTGAAATTTGTTTACTATTTATTAAGTCACTTTGAAAATCGCTGATTTTACATTTTCTGGATCATTGGATCAACGATTCTCAAAGTGGTTTAATAAATAATAAACAAATTCCAAAAAATGTAAAATTTGGTCTCCAAACACATCTAAATATATAGATCGCATCTAACGTTCGGATTGACTATTTGAACTTTGAAAACAGAGAAAAAAAATTTGAAAGATATGATGCATTTGGGTGCACAAAAATTTGGATGCATTTGAACCCTCCTCATGTCCACTATTATAGTTCGGTTGCAAACAACCTTTAATGATTTTGGTTGTACATTTTTGTTCCAAGAAAGTTAGGTTACAGTCAATGTATGTGGCTAATCTTTCAAGTCCTTATTCTTTAGTAGATTTTTACAGTATATCCTTAAACGCATTTGTGTAACAAGTTAGAAGCAATATTAATTAGATTATTGTTGAGGAAATTTATATTCAAGTTTTGAAGAGCAAAACACGAAAGAAACGAACAATAATCAACTGAAGTAACCAGTGTTGTAAAATGCGGTATGCGGAAGGTATGCGGAAGACCACCGCATACCGCATATACGGTATACGGCCGCATATGCGGATTTTTATGTGGACTTATATATGCGGATTTTAAAAGAAACGATCAAATAAAATAAGATATAATACTCACAATATAATAAAACAAAGAAAACATACAGCCCAAAATCAAATAATAAATAAGCTGGACTTAACAAAGGGCTTTTATTTTTAATTAATGCAAATATATACGAGTCTGTATCTCAAAGTAAATTTCGGCCCAAAATCTCATGTACTGGCCCATGATCAAAGCTACGCATGCATCTCATTAAATGAAATAAAGTGAGTTTGCACAGCGAGCCAGCGACAGCTCAAAAGCGTCCGAACTTGTTTTTCTTTAGTCCCACAGCATCAAATTAAATATATGAAGACGCTTAGGACTCTATAAAATAAGCTGGGAGGTTCCTTTCACAGATCACTTGACTGGATGTCTCCATCCGGATGAGTCTTTGCAATTTGATTGGATCTGTTTTATCAATGGATATCAGATCATTTTTTTATAAATAAAATTATTTGAATTAAGAAATTTTAGAATCTGGTAAAATTATTTTTTAGTATGTTTTCAATGTGGACCGCATATGCAGTCCGCATAATTATTTTTTATGCGGTTCTTCCCCGCGTATTTTACAACACTGGAAGTAACGTGTGGGAGTTTTCTAAACTTTATAAAACTATTTTACTTGTCTATTGTCATACAATTGTTTATTATTATGACATTAGTTAGATTTATGCATATTGTTTTTGAACCATTTGTACAACTTGAGTAGACATAAATCAATTGCATGAAATAATAGAATTCATATATTGACCAATAGACTTGTATGAATAAAATGTATTGAGCATGACATAAATTGTGTAATTGAATAAATGTGTTTTGAAATGAACAAATAAGAAAATTGAACAAGACCGATATACTTGCATATTGAGATGTATACATTGGACTCCCGTTCAGGTAAATGCTTTCACACGCTACACCTCCCGCCAATTTTATAGCCTCTTCTGCTGTTCCAGCGCTTTCTTAGCTCGTTGTGGGACTAAGCAGCTTTTGCTGTATAGCAAGATCCGGTTGCGCTGCTGGGAGGACTACTTGGGTTCCTCTTTTTGGGCCGCTCAACTTTTATTGGGCCGCTGCCAGACCAGTGAAAACAAGAACATAGGAGATGCTACAAGTGTAAAGCCCATATATTTGTTTGAACAAAGTTCACACAAACAAGAACGAAATAAGTCAAGACCAAAAAAGAATATTCCACATAAAATGTTACGTGGTCAAACTTTCTTTAATTTTCAGTTTTGTTTAAACTCGTGATTTATTTTTTTTTTTTTTTGCAAAAGGATTTATTTATGATGTTCACATGAAAGAAAGATACAATAATGTGTGGCAAATTAATGAAATCTCAATTAGTAACGAGCTCATGAAAATTTGTTTGTTGTGTTTTTAAATTACAAATACTAAAGGTAGATGCATTCTTGTACTATTAAATATATATTTTTTAATTTAACGAAGTAATATTTACCCACCATAAAAATTGAAGAAGCCATGAACAAAGTGGAAATTAATCTCTTAATAAAAGGTGAATGATATTTCAAAAAATATATATATATAATATTTCAAAATTTTAATTAACATATCCACTGAGCATATTTATTTAGTGTCGTAGTCAATGATGCCTATTTCAAATTTTGAACAAATATAAATGTTATGAATTAGTTTATTTAATGCCATTAATTATGTAGTATTAAATAAGAAAAGAAACCTCCTTGACCACTTAATGGTTGGATAATTTTTTAGCCGTCCGATGTTACACACAATTGTTGATTTTCAATTTTATTATATCAAATATGATATTATTAAATATGTGACAATCCAACGGCTAGCAACCCATGAATGAATTTTGTATCCGTTGTATATTAGTCCACTGATAAATTGTGAGATATTGCTTGTATTTTGAAGCTTATTCTATAAGTAATTGGCTTTATCAAATATTACTTTCAGTTACAAAATAAAAAATAACATCCCCCCCCCCCCCATCAAACAAACTTAATTAGAAGAGAAAAAAATGCAGAGGAGGAAAAGGGGGAAAAATGAGGAGAAATGAATAGTTTTTCTAATCTCTAATTATCTTTCATTCACCGTTATTTCTCTTCTCTCCTTTCCTCCTCCATTCTTCTAATTTCATAAATTTGGAGCAAACCCTAAAGAAACCTCTCTAGGAGTGGAGAGTAAATCAAGTGGCAAGAAAAGGAAGTAAGCATATTTCATTTTAAGGTAAATATTTGATCTTACGTTTTTCGTGTGGCATCGGCGATGCGTGGATTTTTTTTGCGATTCTCCTATTTTTAAATTATTTATCTGAATTTTCTGAAAATTTTATTAAGATTTTTAACTTGTTAAATGGAATTCAGAAAGTTTGATCTACAGTCGTGCAAATTATTTTTTTTATGAAAAGCTATTAAAATTATTATACGATGTGTGCGCACATATAAAAAGAAAAGAAAAAGAAGTAGGCATCTTTCATTTTTAGGTAAAAATTTAATCTACAAATCATCCAAATTAATATTCTTTGTGTGGAAAGGCGACGCACAAATATTTTTTGCAATTCTTTCATTTCTAAATTGGTGAGAATTTTATAAAAAATTAATAATTTTTTTTAAATTGCTAAATGGAAATCAGAAAGTTTCATCTACAATTGTGCAACTTTTTATGAAAATTTGTCCAAATTAATGTGCCTAATTGTGTGTGCACGCTCTCAAATATATAATAAAAGAAAAGGAAGTAAGCATCTTCAATTTTATGGTAACATTTTGATATACAATTCTTTGAATTAATGTTGTTCGTGTGGCATAGGAGATGCAAGTTTTTTTTAAATGTGATTCTTCTATTTCTAACATTTTGGTCTCAATTTTCTAAAAAAATTATTAATATTTTTAAATTGTTATGTGGAAATCAGAAAGTTTGATATATAGTTGTGCAATTTTTCATATGAAAATTGTCCAAATTAATGTACCAGATTGTGTGTGCGCGCACACACATGTATAAAATAAAATAAATAAAGTAAGCATCTTCTATTTTAAGGTAAAAAAATTGATCTACAATTCTCTAAATTAATATTTTCGTGTGGCATAGGCGACCCGAAATTTTTGTTGTGACTCTCCTATTTCTAAAAGTTTGGTATGAATGATTTAAAAATTTAATTAAGAGTTTTTTTAATTAAATAAAAATTAATCAGTTAGATCTTTATCTCTCTATCTCAGATAAAAAAAAGTACATATGATAAGATCTTTATCTATCTCTGTATCTTTATTATACTTGATAAGATAGTATGATAAGAGATTTTTTTTTTTTTAATTTATCGAATAAAGATACGGATAAGAAAAAAAAAACCATATATATTATTATGTCGATCATAACTAATTATATAATATATGAGAGATTGGGAGGTTGTGGGTTCAAAATTTTGATGGTAATAAACAATTAAATAAAAATTAGTAAGCTAGATCTTTATCTCTCTATCTCAGAAAAGAAATTATGACACAATACATGTCCTAGTCATTGCCGTGCCATCTTGTGCATGGTTGTTAACCTAAGATCGATGTTAATTACATCGTTATCGTTATCGTTATTATGGTAATAGCTTTTACAATTATAAATATTTCAAAGTTCTAAATAGTTATTATGATCATTGCGGAAAACCTTTAAAAAATAGCTATAGCTAGTTATAGCATCGGAAATAGCTGATTACGCTATAGCTTTTAAGGTCTGAAAAAATTATAATACAGCTGTTGTGCAATTATAGCTAGTTATTTAGAACCCTTCAGTTAGGATTCTTATATATATTTGTTACACTAGATTATTTTTTTTTCTTAATTAAATTCTAACAAATCCTTGTAGGAAAAGTAGGCTACAGAAATTACAACGCCAATGGAGAACCAAGCACAGAATCAACCAGAACAGCAGCAGCAGCAACAACAGCTACCAGAGTTGTCTCCAAGATACCCACCACCATCACGCACCGGGCTATCGCCACATCAGCAATATCAACTAGACATACTTTGGAAGAACCATAACCAGGAGGTGGAACAGATGAGAGATTTCAAATACCACCAGCTACCTCTAACGCGCATGAAGAGGATGATGAAAGCCAACCGGGACGTGAAGTTGGTCTCGTCAGAAGCGCCTGTTGTGCTCTCAAAGGCCTGTGAGATGTTCATACAGGATCTCATTTTACGTGCGTGGCTCGATGCGCAGGAAAATGATGTGTGCACCATAGAAACCATCAACATCTACGACGCAATCTGTCGTGTCGACAATTACAAGTTCCTAATTTTGCCTAGCAGTTCCAGTGGTGGCGCCGGAAGCAATTCCTCTGAGGTAAGAGGTCAAAGTCACGATTCTTCTGTCGGAGAAACAAATCCAGGAGTTACGATGACAGAAGAGGAACAGCCATTTAGGATCAATTTGGGAACACATATCGATGACGAGATCGTATGAGGAGATGTGGTTGCAATCAGTGGCTTGGGGGACTTGGTACCAGTAACTGGCAAAACTGTGTTATGTTTGTGTATTTTTTTTAATTAGTCTCTGTTTGTTTTCTGGAACATTTGCTTATGTTGTTTATTTGTGCTTATGTTTGTGCTTAGTTTGTCAATTTTTACAGTATTTTAAGTTAGCATATGAAGTAACTCTTTGAAATGCCAGAGAAGGGTTTGCTTTCTTTTTTCAATGATATCTGATGAGAAAAAAATTAAAGAAAATGGCAAAAAAGTTTAATAGAGAGATTGAATGTACAGAAACAATGTATCTAGGGTTACGCGCCTGTACCAGTGGTAAAGGTAGAAAGATAAAACAGAGATGAAAAATAGCAAGAAACTTTATGAGGATCTATATCTCTCGTGTTGTATATATATAAAGATAGATAGATAGATAGATAGATAGAATTCAAAATCACATTTCTTCTTGTCCAAAATGCTCGGAGGCTCTTCATTGATACTTAGTTCCAACTTCTAATTTCAGTACAACATGCACTTCTCATACATTAAGAAACAGAGGATAATTAAGTAATACCTACATGACTAAACTTTTTTGTTCTTGCTAAATTTGCTATATCATGGGCCAACTTGTTTCCTTCCCTCTGAATATGGACACATTTATAGCAACTGTGCTGCGACAATATCGAATGAATGCGCCTCATTTCTTTACGCACCCGCAAATTTTCATTTACGGGTGTTTGTTTGGTGTTAAGTACACGCACCAGTTGCTCCGAATCCGTGAGGAAAGTGCACGAGTCAATACCAGAATCCACAGCAGCGCGCATGCCCATCAGAAGAGCAGCCGCCTCCATATGAAAAGGGGAGAAAGCTGCTGAGTAGTACCTGATGCCATATTGCATCAGTATATAGTCATGCTTGAGAACATAGGCGGCCCCACCTTGATCCGGCATCTTGAAAGACCCATCGACCGAGCATGTGTACGCAGCCGTTGTTATCACATTTTGGTTGTCTATGGCCACACCTCTGTGCCCTCGCAATGCAAAAGCATTTTGAACCAAATTAAGTAACCGGTGTTTGCTTCCAACTGCCATAGATATGTGCACACCTGGATTTAATAAGAAGGATATATAGAAAAATAAATATCAAAATTGAAGATCAGAGAGGAGGATGGAGGAAGGAACAAGGACATGCACAGATGCACTACACACTTAATTTTCTTGCTTAGTGGTTTACATATTCGATTTGCCACAAGAGAAGAGAGCTAGGGAGGATTGGAAAGAGGAGGAAGAGAGAGATATTGCGACGGATTCACCAAGAAAGGAGCGGAGAACAAAAGAAAGAAAGGTGATGAAAAGAAATGGGAGAGAACCGGAGAGGGACACGCAAGAGAGAAGGAATGAGAGCGAGCGCGAGAGAGACAAGTGGTGCGGTACACTTGACTTCACAGGGAAAAGAGTCTGATGTGTGGGATCCACATGTCAGGTTCAGTTTTTTAAAATCATTATTTTCCCCTTATATGTTTATTCGTAGGCAGAACAAAGCTGACGCGTGTTATTTTTATCAAGAGAGTTTGTTCAGTATAATTTTAAATATGAGATTGGATTCAAACGTGAATTTAAATGGTGAAACTGATCTATTTCTGAAGAATAATGTATCTACATATAAAATTTTAATTTTTTTAAATATATTTAGTATAAAGTTAAGTGGTTGAAAAATATACAAGTACTATATATAGCTAAAAATTTTGATAATATTTTTTGACCGCTTAATTTTGTACTAAATGGATTCAAAAAATTTAAAATTTTGTATGTACACACATGATCATTTGAAAAGTATATCGGTTTGAATTTGTCGATTGAAGTCAGTTTAATATATTTTGGAATTATGTTCACCGAGCTCTTTTGATAAGCAGAGCACACACTAGCTTTACTCTTCCAATATATATTCAGTGTATTAACTTTTCTTATTCGAGTTAAAATTTAATATATTGGAATTAAAATTAAAATTATATGTATTTTATTGCAGTTAGATAAATTTTCAAACTCAGACAGTCAGAATTTTAAAAAAATATATAAAGCATAATTTCAAATTTCAAAATTTAAACTTATAGAGCAATTTAAAATTGATTCAGTTTCGAATCATCAAATTTTGTTCTGTTTTGATCTGATCTGATTGAAAAATGCTATTAAGACCTTAGATTTTATTGTGAAATTTTAATATGTCTAACGCGAATACGCTTCGATTACATCATTTTTCTAATAATCATAAGTTTATTAGGCCATTTGCGGAGAATTGCATTGGTGGAGAATGAGGCGAGTAAGAAAGCATCTATATTATATTAGAAGAAATTAAAAACAATTGTCAAGAACTAACTAGAAATTAATTATTAATTTAAATTTTAAATCTCTACGATCGTGCAATTAATTTTTAATTGTTTTTAGTGGTAACGTCAACAATTATTACTATGAAAGAGAGAGCAACGAAAATGAAAGTCAATAGAAACATTTTTAAAAAAATATATATATATATATATTTTTTACCGAAGACCCTAGAAGTTTATTCGCCGATATCCCTAGAAATTTAATTTAGGACTATCAACGATTAAACTTGTAGGATTTTCAGTGAAAAATAATCAACAAATAAAATAAAATAATATATATATGTAATTGGACTTCTTTGTAATAAAAATTAATTTAGGGTTATCGGCGATTAAATTTTTAAGGCCTTCGGTGAAAAAAATTACAAAATAAAATAATATATATGTTATTAGACTTATTTGTAATAAAAATCAATTTAAGAATATCGGCAAATAAACTTCAAGAATCTTCGGTGTAAAATAACTATAAAATAATATATATATCTAATTAGATTTTTTATAATAAAAATTAATTTAGAGCTATCGACAAATAAACCTCTAGAGTCTTCGGTGAAAAATAACCATAAAATAAAATAATATATTATATATTAAAATCAATTCGTACCATCTGAGATTCTCTCAATTTTGAAAAAATAAGAAAAAAAATAGGGTCGCATCTAGTGGATGCGGACTCTATTCTGGAACCGCATTCTCTAGATGCGGTCCTCAGTAAGTGGGTCCACATCTCCTAAATGCGGCCGTAGTAGATTTATAATTCACTACAACAAAGTAGACACTCTTTGCAAGGGAAAAAACGCTTTTATGACAGTCGTCCGTCGCAAAAAGAAAAAAACTAAACAATGAGAGTTGTCCATCGCAAAAAGTCACTTTTTTATCGTCGCAAAAAGTCATTTTTTTATTATCGCGAAAAGTGTCTCATTCTTGTTGTGATTGTACATAAATCGTGGTTTTTTATTTATTTTTATTGAGAAAATGATACATTTAAAAATTTTCGGGACAACAAGACTACAAGAATGAAAAAAAAAAATCCAAAAAAAGAAAAATATGTAAAGGATATTTTATTATTTCTTTCTCAATTAATCCGTACTGTACTTGCATGAAGCCGAATTTGAAAAGTTGAAAGCTCAAATTCAATCCAGCAACTAATTAATGTTTCATAGCAACATAAATACCAAAGTTCATGGTACTACCTTGAAGGACTTTGTATTGCACTATCACAAAGGGTCAACAATACAAGAGGTGACTATGGTTAAAAATAAATTTTCTTTTTGAGTAGAATATGCACTAAAACAATGGGTGAATAAGAATATGATCTTAATTATTTCCTTGTTTTAAATATTTAACAATTGACGGAGGAAGTGAAAACCCAGTGGAATTATACAAGTCAAAGAAGATTGAGATGATTAAGAAGATCATCATGTTTCTGTTATGTTCTAGGTTTTTTTTTTTTTTTTTTTTTTTGTGTGGCAATCACATGTATATCCATCAGAGGGTTATTTTTCACAACCCTCAACAAACAATGTAACCAATTGCGGTTAATAAAATAGAAGCACGACTCCTATTCTTACTCAAAAAAAAAAAAAAAATTAACAATTTGTATGCTTGCAGAATTTTTTTTTTTTTTTGCAATTGAGTTGATTGGAGTGCTCAGTTGAGGTTCAATGACTTCATTTAAACTATTGATAGTAAATTATTACTTTAATCAATGGTTGAAAGTATGATTTTTTTGAAGTCTATTGAAGTTCAATAAATTTTTTTTCCTGATGCATAGCTTAATTTATCATTGGATATGCAAAAAAAAAAATGATGTTGCCTCATTTTTCTTTACAAATAAATCGAATAATTTCTATTAATACAAATGCTTCAAATCAAATAAATGACCGGTTAATCGTTTAATAAATACTAGGGTGAGACTCTGTACTAGAATTATCAATATGTGGACACATATGTGTAACTTCAATTATTTTTGGGGTCTTATAAGCAAATAGTTGCTTGAATGATTATGCTAGAGATGAGTACTTAAATTAGTCACAAAAAAAATTTGTCAAATGAAAGAAAAAAACTTGTGACTAACATACATAAAATGTGAGAGCTCACATTATAAATTAATAATAAGTGACTCAAATTTTTTTTAAAAAGAATATACAAATTAAAGTTGTATAAGATATTTGAAATAGTTGGCATTTAATATATATGAAAGTTTAAAATAAATATTTCATAAATTGTTGAAGGAAACTAAATAAAAGGAAAAAGAAATGAAGAAAGTAAATCTGATACATTTTACAATGATTTTATGTGTATGCTATTATGCATACGTTTGTATATTAGATAATACGAGATGAAGAGAAGCATAGTGACAAATGAAAAATTCAGGTTCGGTTCGGCGAGATCAAAAGTGCGTGATTCGGGTATAATTCGGGAATAATTCGGTACAACCAGAACGCAAAAAAAAAAAAAAAATTGAAATTCAAGTTACCGTACAAACTTTATATAATTCATGAGCACAAAAGATCCTAAAAGCCATTCAAATTGTATAAGTGGGAAATCACGTGGGCATGGCCCACAGTATCTCTCCTCATGCTTATTCCCAGTAAAGCAGACGAATTTTTAGTGAAAAGAACGGGTTTAATTCGGAAAATTCGTCAAATTCGCGTTTTATACGGTCAAACGTTCAGTCAACGTAAAATACGCTGTTCGGTTCGGTAATAGCAAAAAAATGAATTATTCGCGAATTAAACGCGTACCTTGTCACTATGAAGAGAAGAGAGTGAGAGAACGAGTTTTTCAGAGCTGACAGAAAGAGAGGGTGATTTTTTTTAGCGTAGGACTAAAACGAAGAAAGTTTCGAGAGGAAACACCGACGACAAAATAGAGAAATGTTAAAAGTTCAAAAAAAACTATGGAGTTGGAGAGGCTGAAGTGGAACCAGATTGTCAGTGACGTACTGTAGAGGTATGAGGATATATACTGTGAAAGATTATAGATATATCATATATAGAATAGATTGGCTGAAGTCACTATGGACCTATTAAGAGAAAATAAATTAATTTATGATCATGTCAAAATCACATTCAATGGGAAAATGTCTTGAAATATTATAAACAAATCATATCAAATATATTTCATCTACAGTTACAAATCTAAAATTACAGATATTTTAAGAATGAACTGTCTTATTTTGGTAAACGTTGCACAAATGATAGATTAAGATGATGTTAATTATGTGCCAAACAATTGAAAACATGCATATGTTTTAGAAGGGGACTATATATATTTTTGCTTTCTCCTTCTTTCTTTCTTTCTATTTTTTTTTTTTTTTTGTACTTTTGTCTTTGAAAGCAGATCTCCTTTGATAGTTTTGCGTCTCTGTCCGAGCGATATTATTATGTTTTATTAGCTTTATGTTATAGAATTAATAAACTTAATTTTGATACGAATGGTAGATCTTATATTACAGATAGTACTTCTACATATAATTAATTATTCGTATAGTATGTAAGTACATTTACAAAAATATCATTTTAATATTTATTGATCAGAAGAAAATAAAAAAAAAAAAAAAATGTATCATATGTGTTATATCATTGAGTTGTATTAATATAATGGATCAACCTCCATATGTGATTATCTTTATCATTTGTTACTCAAATCTTTGCCTCTAAATTTTTTGCAGATTGAAAACTTCTATATAATAATATAAGAAACCGTAATATTGGTATGATTCCTTGTAAGTTTTTTCTCAGTCTATATCATTAAAAATAAAACCATCATCTCGCTTTCCTTGAATTTTTTTTTAATTAACAAAAAAAAAAATGAATAAATTCGGGGCTTAGAACCTAAAATTGTTGATATGTATAAAATAAGTTCTAAATTTTATAATTTTAGATATGATTATCCTTACATATCACTTGTGACTTAAAACAATACTATGACAATTCAGACATTTTATTTCAAATTTGAATTTTCAATAATATGCTAGCATAAAATGCTTATTAATATCTTGTGAACAGATCAGCTGTTTCAGAAAAAAAATATTAATGTTTTTTCTACTTATTGCGTAGCGTAAAAGGCTGCAAAAGTTTGGAATTATAACATGAGTGAATATGCATGGCTTAACGAACAAATATCACAATAAACTAATTTTTGGACCATAAAAATAGAATTACAATGAATCATAAACTTTTTTTTGAAACCTTGACAGTGGTTGTCAAGTATAATTTTTATTAATAATGAATCATAATTTTTTCTTTTTTTTTTTGAAAATTTGGTAGTGAATGAATCATAAATTTGATGCACATATTTAGTGCGCTTAGGACGTCCATAATAAAATGAGTAATAGTTTAGGATACAACCAACAATAAAATGCTTGAACAAATTTGAGTTTATGAAGGTTCCAACGCCAACCAAACTCAGGTTATGGCTGGTATAGCAACGATTTATGAAAGATGAGTAATATTTCTTAATTTCTTAATTAAGGTATGGGATACATTTTCTTAAATATATTTGTCATTTTAAGCACTAGAAATGAATATAAGGGAAAATATGTGAAGTTGTTAGTGAAGTTATCGTTTGAAATACCCAGTCTCTAACCCTCGATCCCGCAGAAGTGAAAAATAGATGAGAAATAAAACCTCTCAGTGCGAGAGTATTTAGGTCCAGTTTGAGGATTTGCAAAATCCAAATCTGGAATTAAATTCCCACAACATGATAATCACAGTTTAGTTTAGTTAAAAAAAAATGTCTCCATATACATATACAGATACATGCAATGCTTAACAATTAACATATATATTCAAATGCATGCAATGGTTAACAACATAATCCAAATGGGTATCAAAGTTGCCACAACAATAGTATATATATATATATACATGCATAAAAACATGTATACCAATGTTCAGTCACTTATTAGACATACCGACTGACAGTTAAACAAACACACAGACATTAAACAGACAGATAGACACTACGAGAGATACATCTTCCCTTTCCTGACATAAAAGCAGAGGCCAGATTGATTCAATGCCAGTGTATCACCCTTCCTTACACTTTTGCGGTGGTCAGAAAAGATAGACATACACACGTACACACACAGACATAACAGATCAACTGAACTCAGACAGGTAAAACATAATTGTTACTCATTACGTACAGACGATCATATATATCCATTTATATATTTTGGTAACATAGATGGAACACTTCAAATATCAGAGTATAAACAAAAATGTCAAACAATTGAGTGTTTAAAATGCACAAAAGGATTAGTAATTAATTCCTAAAAATAAATTCTTACAAAACGTAAAACTCTGCATATGATAGCGTAGTTTATCAAGAAACAAGTGCCACTAAGTATCAGCTCGCAAAGGTCTCGTCAAATCTGGCTCGACAGAATCTGTACTTGCATAAGGATTACGTAGTTCAGTTAGTGTTTCTGACAATAGTAAACAATAGGAGTGCAGCACTTCAAAAGCTTAGCAAACAATTGGGGTGCAGCACTTCACAAACAAGGATAAATAATGTACAAGGAACTAAATATTTTGTTAAAGAAAAGCAACAGGAGTTTTCAAAATAACAAGGGCATTAAGAATAAATCAAGGCTGCCATGAGCAAAGTGCTACCACTCATACATATCAAAGATTCAAAGTTCATTGTACTACCTTGAAAGACTTTGTATTGCACTATCATTAAAGGTCAACAATACAAGAGGCTAGCTATCATTAAAAAAAAATTTCTTTTTTGAGTGAATATAATTAATAAAAACCAAATTAGTCGGATAATGCACTAAAACAATGTGTGAATATTTAACAATTTGTATGCTTGCCAAAAAAAAAAATGTTTTTCTTTTAGCAATTGAGTGATTGGAGTGTTCGGTTGAGGTTAAATGACTCAATTTAAGCTATTGATCATACTCTATTACTACTTTAATCAGTAGTCTAAAGTATGATTTCTTAAATTTATTGAAGTTTAATATTTTTTTTCTGATACTTAGCTTAATTTATCATTGGATATCAAAAAAATATATGATGTTGTCTCACTTCCCTTGGCAAATAAATAAAATAATTTATATTGATGCAAATGCTTCAACTCAAATAAATGACCAGTTAATCGTTTATTAAATAGTTGGGTGAGATTATGTACTAGAATTATCAATATATATGTGCACATAAGTGTAGCTCAAATTAATTTTAGGCGTCTTATAATCAAATAGTTGCATGAATGATTATGCTAGCTAGAGATGAGTACTTAAATTAGTCACAATAAATTTGTCAATGAAAAGAAAAACGTGTGACTTAATGAAAGGAAAAAATTGTGACTTGGTAGTTTAAACATGCTTAAAATGTGAGAGCTCACATTATTTAGAAAAAGAAATACAAATTGAAGTTATACATGATTTTGAAATAGTTGGCATTTAATAAATAACAAAAGTTTGAAATAAATATTTCATAAACCGTTGGAGGAAACTAAATGAATGGAAAAGAAATAAGAAAATATTTATTTTTCTTTTAGTTAAATAATAATAAAATATCAATAGATAAACGTAGCACAACAAAATAATAAATTTGAATTTATTATTATTAAGATAAGTAATTTCATTGTATTTTCAGAATAAAACATAGGCAATAGGGAGAGCAGAGGTAATAGGGAGAGAAGACGGAGCAATAGGGAGAAGAGATGCTGTGGAATTTGATTTTATTTTCAGAATAAAACAGGATACTAAGATGAATTCAAGGGTATTTTAGTCAGTATATAAATTTATTGTATTTTAAGAATAATTTTATCAAATATGTAGATTAGATGTATAATTGTGGCAATTTGATAAATTTAATGACTTTAGAGTGGCAAATAACTAATTTTATATTTTTGGGTGGCAATTTCCTAATTTTCATGTATTGGAGTGGCATAAAAAAATTTCCCTTAATTATAACTAGAAACTTAATTAACAGTGTTGAATTTATTAATAATTAAAAAAACAATGCATGTAATAACAGAGCCCCATAAAAAAAATTATTGAAAAATACAATATTGACAAAACTCAAATAATGCACCAAAACATTTTTTTTTCTTCATTTATAGTGATTTTGTTTAGCAAGATTAAATAATGCACCAAAACAGAAATCAGTCAATTGTTATGTTTAAACGTTTCAGATGAAATTCAACAAATTTTATAACACAATTCGAGGTTCATCTGCTAGGCAATGCAATGAAAAGTTAGAATTGAATAATAAAAAAATAAATTTTTATTCATGAAAATAAGAAATGAATTTCAGAATATGAAAATAGGATTGAAATGTTAGTTTATACGACGCGATTGAAACACATTTAGTTTTTTTGTCACTTCTTTCAAATCGTATTTTTGCCGTGTCCAATGCGCGTCAACGAACTGACCTTATCCAGTGTCTAGACACGTTGGTTACGTATCCATTTTTGGCACAGGTATCAGACTCAAACTGTGTTAATTAATGTCTCATTTCATGGCAACATATATATAATTGATACCATATAGAAAAAATTTCGATGACTGGAATAAGGTGTTCAGATAAATGATGACGTAGTGCCAAAATATCAATGCAATCTAAGAGGGTCCATTGAACAAAGTGCAATAATCAAGGATAAAATTCAAATATTTAATTTGAGTTCAGAATTTCTTTAATTAATTTGATTATTGTCCGATTTAGATTCAAATTGGACCTGATCCACACCCGGTAAAATCGGGTAGGACCTGATTTATTAAATCCCGAACTAGATTCTTTTAATTGTCTTATTATCAAATTATTGTAGAATTGGTTAAGGTAGAGATGAGTAGTTATTAGTCACGAGAAAATTGTTAATGAAAGGAAACAAATTGTGACTATAGTAATTTTAACATGCTTAAAATGTGAGGGCCCATATTATAAAGTAATAACAAAGGACTCATTTTTTTTAAAAGAAAGTATAATTTATAGTTACGCGAATATTGACATAGTTGGCATTTAATAAGCAAGAAAGTTTAAAATAAATATTAATAAATTATTGGAGGAAACTAAATGAAAAGAAAAAGAAAAATAGCAAATTTTCCTGTAGGATTCTCATGTCATTATATATTTATAGCATACTTGATTTAGGCTGGTGCAATGAATAGCAGACTCACATCTGACATATTATTTTTATGAAAAAAAAAATGTACTTAGTAAGTTATTTTAGGATGGAATTATTTATATGTTTTTGTTTTAGAAATTTTATATTGTTATATATAAATAATTTATACTCGGTGGCTGATGAAGAAATTTGACTATTTTTTCACATTTAGTAGCTTTAACCTCAGTACTAGTCTCAATGGCTTAGTATTAGTTAGAATTAACTTCTTTTAACAAATTTATACTGTGCTGGTTGTAATTATGTATGAACTGTTTAGTTTCTGTTTTGGTCGACTTTATAGTTGTTTCAGGATACAAACACCATAACAATTATCCCTATTTTGTATTTAAAACTTGTTCAACTAATGAAATGGGCTTTTTGTAATATGAAGTCAAAAAATACAATTAATATTCTTCATAAAATTTTGTCTTTTATCTCTTTAAATTATGGCATATCCTTAAATAACCTAACAAAAATAAATTGTGTTATTTTATTTTCCTAAAAAATCGTACCTTTAAATTCTAATTAAAATAATAATAAATATTGATAACTAAAATTTAGTTATCAAACTCATGATTTTTCTTTTCTCCACTTCACTAAAGATATATTTTCTGAAAGGAATTCACAGCCTTATGCGAAGAGTTGGGAACCTTTAATAACTTTGTTGGGGGTGTAGACACAGATTTTAAGGTCCAAATCCATGGATGTAAAGCATTTAACTGATTTAATTTATGATTATAGGAGTAGTTTGGAGCTAATTCTTAATTAATGGTGGAGGGCAAATTAGAAAAGATTGAACAATATTGTTAGTCAGAACAAAGATTGGAAAATATTTTATGAACCCAGCCTTTTACAGGCTGTTTTCTATACGTGGGCCTGTCGGATGAAATGGCCTTTTCTCGAGCCCGGCCCAATAATAAACAGGCCTAATTGCCATTAAAACTTCATTTTCGCTAGAATGCAACACAATTAATAATACGGAAGTTTTCCTTAATTTGCTAATTTACATCAAATATTGGCGATTACGAAGGAAGAGTTATTGCCAACTCTGGCGACTCCTTGGCTCCTTGCTATGCAATTCATAAATGCCAAAGGATATCAATTTATTAACTTCTATTACCGCTTGCTTTACCATTAAAATGAATTAATGAGCGTCACCTTTCCTTTTTTACTAAAATTATGATAATATGAATGAGAGTATGACTCTATGAGACGTAATTTGAAAGTTTGGAAAGGAGATAGCTAGTTAGGGTTAATTTGGGAACAAGGAAAGGAGAAAGGGAGTAGAGGGAAATTAGTACTGGCGGCGATCCATTTAAGAGAGAATGTGGATACCCCCGACTCAGGTGAGGCGTGGAAGAAAATGCACCAAAACATTATTTTTTTTCTTCATTTATAGTGATTTTGTTTAGCAAGATTAAATTATGCACCAAACAGAAATCCGTCAATTGTTATCTTTAAACATTTCTGATGAAATTTAACAAATTTTATAACACAAATATTTCGAGGCAATTCATCTGCTAGGCAATGCAATGAAAAGATAGAATTGAATAATAAAATATATTAGTGATTTCCTAAGTAATTAATGAAGTTAAGTTAATTAACGGTCCTCACAAGTAGTTATTGACTGGGAATGAATGGGAGAAATTAACTGAGGATAGTTAGTCAATCTCTAAAATTAAATAGAAGAATTGCCTTTTTGATATAACGCCGTATACACTGAAAAGAGATATGTTTATAACTGCATTATAATTTTTAGTGCTTATAAATGCATTCCCACTGTGAGATATGTTTAATCTCTCAGTCTATTGCTACAGTTCCTTTTATATTATATCATTAAAAATAAAACCATCATCTCCCTTTCCTTGGATTTTTTTAATTACCAAAAATAAAAAATGCATAAATTCGGGGCTTAGAACCTAAAATTGTTGATATGTAAAAAATATAAGTTCTAAATTTTATAATTTTAGATATGATTATCCTTACATATCACTTGTGACTTAAAACAATACTATGATTCAGACATTTTTATTTCAAATTTGAATTTTCAATAATATGCTAGCATAAAATGCTTATTAATATCTTACTAAACAGATTAAACTAAGGTAAACGTTTTCAGCAGATTCGGACATAAATGGTTACAATTTATGTGAGGTTATGTTTGATTTTTCTATTTTTCTTTTTAAGTTATGGATAAAAATTGCGTCTAGTCTTCTATTAAATTCCCAGAAATTAAGAAAGAAATTTTAATTGATTCTAAATTAAACCTGAAATATGCGAAACGATGTGTGATTTTTTTTTTTAAAGAAATATACGAGTGCAACAATGTGTCAATAGTCGCATTTCAGAAAGTCAGATGAAAATGCAAATATTATTTTTCACATAGAAATCATAATAATATGTGTATTTGGCCATTCACGGATACGGATAATTAATTTTATGAAGGTGAATATCCTATATGTATTCGTAATTATTTGGATCTGAAATTGCTACCAATCGGCTCCAATTTTATTGCTCTGGATAGAAGCTGTTATATAATTATCCCATATTCATTTTAGTCTTGGTTGCGAGATAAATGGTAATGGTGCTGGTGCTCTCCACTCTTTATTTTTTTTTTCCATTCAAGACTTAATTTAGCCCGTGAATGTAGTAAACTTTTAGTATCTGTTAAATTAGTTTTAGTCATTGTTTCAAGACAACAACAGGGCAATCTTTTGTATCTTAAAGTATATAACTCAATTATCCGACAATTATTTGTTTTGTATCCATATGTGTATATTATTTGTTCCGTATCCATATGCGTATATTATTCGCTCCATGTCTGTATCCGTATCCGTTTAAGACGAATTTGATTTAAAATTTTGATATCTGTTTACTATCTATATCTGTATCCGCTCATTGAAAGATGGATACAGATATGATATTAACATTATCCGCTCTGAATCCGCTCTATTTATATCGATCCCTACAAATGGCACAGGTATCAAACTTAAACTGTACTGATGTCTCATTTCATGGCAACATGTATATAATTGATATATACCATATAGAAAAAATTTGGATGACTGGCATAAAGTGTTCAAAGAAATGATGAATTAATGCCAAAATATCAATGCAATCAAAGAGGGTCATTGAACAAAGTGCACTAATCAAGGATAAAATTCAAATATTTCAAATATTTGAATTGAGTTAACAATTCCTTTAATTTGATTATTGCCGACCTATATTCAAATTAGACCTGATCCACACACTCGCTAAAAACGGATAGGACGTGGTTTCAAAATTACTAGATAAAGAAAAGGATTCAAGAGATGATAATTTATCATTATCAAATTATTATAGGATTGGTTAAGCTAGAGATGAGTAGTTATTAGTCATGAGAAAATTGTTAATGAAAAAGAAAAAAATTGTGACCATAGTAGTTTCAACATGCTTAAAATGCGAGGGCTCACATTATAAATTAATAACAAAGGACTCATTTTTTTTTTTTTAAAAAGTATAAATTATAGTTATGCGGATATTGACATAGTTGGCATTTAATAAGTAATAAAGTTTGAAATAAATATTTTATAAATCATTGGAGGAAGCTAAATGAATAGAAAAAGGAAAGAAAATTTTTGTGCATGACTCTTATCTCATTATATATTTATAATAATAGCAGATTTGATATTTATCGGGTGTAATGAATAGTAGATTCATGTTTGACTAACAAAATATATGAGAAAGTGTGTATATATTTAATATATGAGATATTTTAAGATAAAGTTATTTATATATTTTCATTTAGAGATTTTATTTTGTTATAAATAAATAATTTGTACTATGTAATATTAAGTCAAGAAATACAATTAACTTTCTTTACAAAATTTTGTCTCTTATTTTTCTTTTAATTATGGCCTCTCCTTAAAAAATCTAATAACAATCAATTGTGATATTTTATTTTCTTAAAATATTGTACCTTAAAATTATAATTAAAATAATAATAAAGTATTGATAATTAAAATTTAGTTATCAAACTTGGCACAACCAAAAAATGAGTTTTTGATAATTGAAGTTGGCAAGGAGTAAAAATAATGAGTACTTATTAAACAGTATTCAAGAGAAGATAATTTCTCATATATTTCGTGCAGTTTACAAAATTATTTTTACAAATGATTTTTGTGGATTTCATCTACCATTATTAGTTTCCAATTAGCTCTTAATTCTATACATGAAAAACAAATACTGAGCTATTCCTTATAAGAGAATTATTTTTATAAAAATATCATAAAATATGGGCAAACAATTTTGACAATGCTCAATTGCTATTGTAGTGTTATGTTAGAGAGGATGTGAAAAATATATAATGCAAATATTCTAAAAAAAATATTTAATTGTGATATTCAGTAATTTTTAATAGCATAATTGTTGTCATATAAGTATATAAATTTTGTATTAGTTACTACAGTAAAATACAAATAATCCGTATGATTTCTATGTTCCTACTTTGTAAACAATTTTACAACAAAGTAATGAAGCAACACGTTTTCAACAAAGTAAAGAAAAAAAAATAAAGAAAGTGAATATGGTACATTTTACAATAATTTTATGCGCCTACTAGTAACCTACTACTCTTCATACGTTTGTAATTTAGATAATACAGGCTGAATTTAATTAAAGATAAAGAAGCAACATAGTTTACCTCATGGGTTGCATCACAGAAAAACTGAAAACAAGTTGAAAAAAAAAGGTACTAGACGCGTATTCTTCACAATTGGCCCAAATTGAACAAAATATGTGACAATGGCCCTAAAACCTACAAAATTATTCTCTGCACAGACCATCGAATTCAGATCCAGTTAAAAAAAAAAAAAAAAAAAAGGTTGATTTACGTCACATGAGCAAATTACGGCATGTTTGTCATGTCACGCTACGTGACAGCGTGTCACATATTTTTTTTTTTTCTCTAGATCCAGTGTAATACCCGACTGAGTACAATTAGATCTTATTTGCCAGTTTTAACTTTTTGCACGAATTTCAAAACAGACTCTCTGTATCTAAATAGGTATCAAATTTCAATCGCTGGGCTGTAAGTTAATTGGACTCAGTCAAGCACCTGAGACTGGGAGGATACATACTCCACAATTGACCTATTAATTGAGGGGATATAATTAAATTGATTTATTGTCATGGCAAACATCATATCCAATGGACCATGTTTGTTTGCCGCTAATTTTTTTGCAGATTGAAAACATCTATAATAACATGAAAAAACTTGGTATTGGTATGATTCCTTTGAAGTTTTGTCTCAGTCTATATATAGCATTCAACATGAAAGACTCATAGAAACCGCAACAACGCAACAATTATTTTTTTAATTAAAACTCAAAGGGAACTGTAGCATTGCTACAGTTCATTCCATATCTTATTAAAAATAATGCTACAGTTCATTCCGTATCTCATTAAAAACAAAGTCATCATCTCACTTTCCTTGAACTTTTTAAAGTTACCAAAAAAATAAATATAAAATTAATAAATTAGGTGCTACAACCTAAAAAAATGTTTTAATATGTATAAAATAAATTCTAAATTTTATAATTTTAGATATGTTTTATCTTTATATCACCTGTGGCTTAAAAGTTAAAACAATACTTTGATTCAGACATTTTAATTCAAAATTGGATTTTCAATAATTTGGCAAAATATGATGCTCATTAGTATTTTATTAAACAGATTAAACTAAGGTAAAACTTACGCTAAACTAAATGTACCCCCATTTAAGAACTAAGTAGTGTGTTCTTAAATCTTTATGAGTTAATCATGCAATTAATCCCATTGCGCTTTCCTTTCATTATAACTAAAGACTGACTATAACAGTGCTGATTATATTATTAAAAGAAAAAAAAAACAATGCCTATAATATTAGAAAGCACCATGACAAAATTTATTGGAAAATACCCTAACTCAAATTTTTCAACATGGAAGCTTTAGTAAAACTACAGATCAGAGCTGATGCAAATAACAACATTCCTTTGGAAGGACACAAAATCTGGCCATAATTAGTAAAAGATCCTTTTTAGTTGTCTCCTTCAATAATTCTCCACGCAAGCGAGAGTAAGTAATTTGGCCTCAAAGTGATGAGAAAGGTTTGCATCGCTCTTTCCTTTGTTTTTTCCACTGTTTTTCATCCTTTGTATACACCAGCAGCTTAGCTCCATGGCTAACTCCTAACTGTGAGTCAATAAATATAGGGATCTAATTACATCTTTTTTTTATGACACCGGATTATATTTTACATTTTTTAAATCTAAACAGCCGATTCAAACCATTCTACATGATAGATATATTAAAATGTGCTTGCAGATCAAATTTTACATTTTTTTGAATTTTTTTACTATTTATTAAGATGGGTATAAAAATTTAATGGAGCTTTGTGGCTTTGTAAACGGAGAGTGTAATTCGGTGTTACCAAAAAAGATGTAATTGGATCCCTCGTCCTCGTATAACTTATATAAGTATAATTTTTAGAAATTTTGTCTCTGAAAGTTTCTAAACCCCCACATCCCTGAAACTAAAATTAGAGTTTCTTAATTGCCACATCAGCAAAAAAAATTACAGGAAAAAAGAATTTCAGTAAATTATTTAGCCACGTCAAAATTTATAAACGATTTCTTATTAAGAAACTTTGAAACAAAGTTGCTAAATAAGAAACTCATCTGCATTCTTGAAACTGATTTAAAAACTGCCACATCAGATTAGAAACTCCAAGAGTTTCAAAAATGTAGATGCTCTGAGATGCTTTTTTTTTTTAAATTTCTTCATTTATTATTTCTTTACCACCTTCAGTGATTTGTCTAGCAAGTAGTCAATTGTGATGTTTAGACGTTTCGGATGAAATTCAACAAATTTGATATCGTTTGACCTTCTTAGGCAATTGCAACAACTAACAAGAGATATAATTGATTCTTTCATGATTACTGTAGAAAGCAAGCAAAAAATCACAGAAGCCACCACTGTTTCATTTGTAATGAATTAACAAGCTTTCAGTTTTATGGTCCAATTATAAACAGGTTTTATATAATTATCACCAGAGATTAATCATCCCAGTATAATATCAACTTCCATTTAGAAAAACATATTTTGTACAAGCATAGATACAGTGGTCATGCCTCAAAACACAACCTTACAAACAATAAAAATATCTCTACTCAGATTTATTCTCTGAGCTTAGCCGCCTTCCTAGCAAGAGAAGTCCTATTGAAGAAACTGCAGATAGGATAGTTGCCGAGTAACACAGCAGAAGAAGTGTTCCCCTTAAAGACTACACCAAGCTCATGCAATGAGTTCGGTTAGACATGAAAGTTCAAGTTTTATAGAGAAAAATGGAAAAAGATTGAAATTTTATTTTATCTACCTTTGCAGATTCTAGTGTGCTTTCTGGTGAGCTTTGTACTCCTTGTGTTAGTGCCCATGACAAAACCCTAATCAGACAAGTTCATAAATCACTGTAAATAACCTTAATGATGGGTGATGCATATTTATACCAATTACCAAACAATTTCAACTATTTGATATTAACTCTTCAGTGAGGCTATTGTACTATGCATAGCGTACTTTGCTCCGTACTATAAATCTATATCTTTATTTTCAAAATTCCAATAGTTGATTCGAACCATTCATCATGATCTCAGTATGAAAATGTTCTTGGAGGCCAAATTTTTCATTTTTAGAAGTTCTTTACTATTTTTCAAATAGGTCCAAAATCACTTGATCTAAAGATTCTGGACCACCGAAAGTAGTAATTTTCTACCTATCTAAAAAAATTGTAAAAAATGCTAAAAAAATGTAAAATTTGGCCTCCAAGAACATTTTCAAATGAAGATCATGTTGAGCAGTTCGGATCGATTGTTTAGATTTTCAAAATGGAGATATGCATCCATAGTACGGACCAAAGTGCACTATGCACAGTACCATAGCCTCACTCTAAACTCTTTATTTACTTGTTGATTGACTAACAAGTTTTATATCATTAGGCATAGTAAAGAAATATCTTATTTAAATTGCAAATTTTAATGAAAGATTTGGCAACTTATTCTAAACCAATGATTATGGTCAGCTTGGTTGACCTAAAGATTGAATCCTGCATAAAAGAACATCCCTGAAGTAAAGATACCAGAAATACCACATTTTCTAGACCTCGTACTGGCTAGAATAAGAAAAAAAAAATGTGCTTAGAGCAGATGTTAAGGTAACTTACCCAAAAAACAAACCAACTGCAGCGCCAATGTTTGCTTTCTCTGGGGTCATTTCAAACTCCATCACTCCAAACTGAATTAAATAATTAAAATTTTGTGACCCTCTTGTCAATTTTCCATTTCTCTGAATCCAACTAAGCGTAAAAAAAAAATTAAAAAGGGAAAAAGATGAGCACATTCAACTTCCTTCTTGTCTTTTCAGGCTCTTCATCCGTGTCAAGTACTTGAGTTTTAGAAAGCTCTTTTCCAGTCTTAATCATTGAATTAGCTATCTGAAGTAAACATAAGATGTTATGTTTAAATAATCATACGATTAACAAAGATACAGGGCTAAAATTGCAATTTCCAAAGAACTCTAAAGCAATTTGGTCTTGAGGTAAGGGACAGTGCTGTTACACATTGATGCAAATGCTAAAGGCCAATATTTTGGAGTGCTCTTTTGTTGTCAGCATTGTTTTTATAATTGATTTGGAATTATTAATATAATAAGTTGTTTGTCGTTGGGTAGATTAAGTAATCAAAAATACCTGTACCATGCCAGTCATACTCGGTTTTGGTCAAGTAAGACTGTAAGATACCAGTATCTATTCATACCAGCCATTTATTCCATGTCTATTATAAAGTGGGTCCATCTTTACAAAACAGAAATTTAAACAAAACATTATGTTAATATTAAATTCCCAATTAACCATACCCTTTGAACCTCTCCTTTACCATATTGACCTATTGCCAGAAATCTTCGGCCAGCAGATACCAAGCGCCTGCCAAGTGCTATACTAAGTATAAAAAAAAAAGGATAATTAAATATTGCAGAAATGGGAAATCTGGTAAACAATTGAGAACTATGAATTATTGTTTGCCTGATTTTGCTCTTCCTTTCAAGGAGCTCTCAAAAGATGGAAACTTCTCTACAATACTATTAGAAGTTGCTGTGTCACCACGTTCCCAAGCCCGAGACAGATTTAGCAACATTTCTCCCACATCTTCACCACACTGTTACACGAAATGAAAGGATTTGTTTTCATAAAAAAAAAATGTATTTCTCAATATTTTCTAAAATATTATTATGTTTCTATAAAGTTTAATTTAAATTTAAGACAACATTATGTGGTTATCGTTTTTTCTAAAAGGTTTCATTAACTAAGTTTTACTATATGTGCTATTAATTTTTGGAGATATATTTAGACTATAATAAGGCTTTGTCACCTAATTTAGTAGTTAACTCTACTGTTAAATGTCAAAATCACCTCAGTCCTGGTAGTTGACCTTAGTATATTATATTAATGGTTAAATAACCCTTACCACATTTAATTATTATAGGGACAAAAATGGTCCTAGCAATTTTAGAAGAGGGGAAAAAAAGCTAAGTCCATAACCAATGGTAATTTCATGAAATTAAGTTGATAAGCATTTCATCAATTTCCATCATGATAGTATGTTTCAAGTAACCTTATTTCTTAGCTAATTAAACTAACATAATTTTGTTCTATCAAATCATATATCTGGAAAAGAGAGAGGCGAAGCACTAAACCTCATCCACCACAGGTCCATTTGATAGATCAAATGCCGCATCATTAAGCTTCAGTACATATTAAAATCAACAAAAAAGATATACCTTGTCAGGAAACATAAATCAAATGAAGTAAAACTAAATTTGAAAAGAATGAGCTTACATCAAGACGGAGATCTTTGGGGAGTGAGGAGAGGAAATCAGGCGGAAGCTTCAAACTACCCTGAAATTCAACAAGAACAAGATAAATTGAAGTGGCTAATATATATGTAGAGTATATATTTTTTTTCAAAAAAAGAAAAAAGAGAGAGCTTACGGATAGCTCTTGGAGGAGAAGTAGAGTGGACTGGTCCTCAAGCGATTTAGTGGAGTCTGATTCAGCGAGAGCGAATGAGAGAAAGCGAGTTCGAGAAATGGAAATCGATCTGTGAAGGTTGAGACATACGAAAGGGGAAAATTGGCGGGAAGAGGAGAGGTAGGGGCAGAGAGGTGAGCGAGGAGAAGAGGAAATGGAGGAAAGCGGAGAGAAGCGGAGAGTCGCCATTGCCAGAGGAAATGATCTCCATTTCTGGGCCTTAATATCGGATTTGTGGGCCCGATCTCTATCCCCTGTTCAAATCTCGAAATTTCTCTTATTTGTTTCTTCTGCAAGGTGGCATTTTTTTCTTTTTCTCTTAATTTTTCTCCTTCGGCCGACGATATGCAGCCTAAAATTTTGTGCGGTCGATGACATGCCGACCGAAATTTGTATTTATATCCTCAAGAAAAAAAAAGAAATTCCAAACATAACCTTCAATTTCCGAAATTTTAAAGTGTGCCCCTACCACGAAATCAGATCCTCCCGGTACCATAATAGGGAATCTTTTATAATTAATGGATCTGGACTGTTCTTTTTAACTTGGCATGAATCTCAAAGCCCAATAATATTGTCCCTTGTGCTAGCCCGAATCTCAAAGCGGATAGAACTTAATCTCAAACCAAAGTGTGGAGAATCTTTTGGAAAGGATACTTGTCCTCCGAATTCACATCCTCTCCAAAACCTGATAAGGGAATCTTTTGCAATAAGTAGATCTGTACCGTTCTTTTTAACTTGGCACAGATCCCAAAGTTCAAAAATACTGCCTCCTATGCTAACCCGAATCTCAAATCGGCTGAGATTTAATCTTAAACCGTTTAATCTGTAAAGTGAGGGTAATCCTCTACAATACCTCGGAGGATACGAATCCCTTGTCCCCCTACCACCAGATATTAATCATCCCATATGATATCAACTTCCATTTATGACATATTTTGTACAAGCATAGATACAGTGATCATGCCTCAAAACATAACCTTTACAAACAATAAAATATATCTCTACTCAGGTTTACTTTCTGAGCTCAGTTGCCTTCCTAGCAAGAGAAGTCCTATTGAAGTAACTACAGATAGGATAGTTGATGAGTAACACAGCACAAGAAGTGTTCCCCTTAAAGACTACACCAAGTTCATGCAATGAGTTCAGTTAGACAGGAAATTTCAACTTTTATTGAGAAAAATGGAAAAAGATTGAAATTTTATTTTATATACCTTTGCTAGCATCAGAGCATTGTCATTCGCATATTGTAGCGAGCTTTCTGGTGTGCTTTGTACTCCTTGTGTTAGTGCCCACGACAAAGCCCTAATCAGATGAGATCATAAATCACCAAACAGTTTCAACTATTTCATATGAATTTTTTATTTACTTGTTGATTACTTCACAAGTTTTATATCATTAGGCGCAGTAAAGAAATATCATACTTAACTTGTCATGATGCAATTATTTAATGAAAGATTAGCTAAGTTATTCTAAACCAATGATTCTGGTCAGCTTGGTTGATCAAAAGATTGAATCACGCATAAGAGAACATCCCTGAAGTTAAGATACCAGAAAACCAAATTTTCTTACCCAAAAAGCAAACCAACTGCAGCACCAATGTTTGCTTTCTCTGGGGTCACTTCAAACTCGAATTCTCCAAACTGAAATAAAACAATCATAAGAGAACATCACTTCATACTCAATTTTCCATTTCTCTTAATCCAACTACGCATAAATAAAACAATTATAAAAAAGGAAAAACATAACCACCTTGAATTTCCTGCTTGTCTTGTCAGGTTCTTTATCCGTGTCAAGTACTGGAGTTCTAGAAAACTCATTTCCAGTCTTAATCATTGAATTAGCTATCTGAGATAAACATACCAACATTAATCCCTTTTTCGTAAGATATTATGTTTATTTAAATAATCACACAACTAACAAAGATACCAAGATAAAAATGCAATTACCAAAGAACTCTCAGGCAATTTGGTCTTGAGGTAAGGGATAGTACTGTTACATATTGATGAAGATGCTAAAGGCCATTATTTTGAAGTACTATTTTTTTGTTGTTGGCATTTTTTTAAATTGAATTGGGATTATTGATATCACGAGTAAATTCTTTGTGGTCGGGCAGATTAATGTAACCAAACAATACCTGTACCATACCAGACATACTAGATTATGGTCAAGACAGACTGTAAGATACCAGTATCTATCCATACCAGCCATTTAATCCTTGTTTATTATAAAGTGAATCCTTTTTTTTTTTTTTTTTTTTAAAAAGAGGCAGAAGCCCATTTCATATTACTAAAATTGGATAATTACAAAATTAGTCGTAGTGTGCCCTCCAAACAGGGAACACCTCAACTAAGAGTAGATATTAGCAAGCCACAAAAACAGCAAATAGTTCATACAGCAACCATAATAAAACTAGAGCTAAAGTCCAAAAATAATTCAGATTAGCTAAAACTAAGCCCCTCATGATAGGGCTAGGGTAAACTAGATAAGTAGAGCAAAATGGTGAGTCTTTCTTCATCTGCCATCAAGTGGCCTCGGAGCCCTCAGCAGGAGGGTGGTGCACTACCATGGATAGAGGCATGAACTGACTAAGTGGAATGGCATCCTCAACGATGGGGAGCCACTCTTCAACCGATTCTTTGGTCTTCTTCTTCAACATTTATAAAGTGAATCCATCTTTACATAACAGATATAAACAAAATATCTATGTCAGTATTAAATCCCAAATTAACCCTACCCTTTGAACCTCTCCTTTACCATATTGCCCCATCGCCTGAAATCTTCGCCCAGCAGAAACCAAGCGCTTGCCGAGTGCTAAACTAAGTATAAAAAAAGAAGAAAAATTACAAATTGCAGAAATGAGGAAATACGGGTAAACAATTGAGAACTATAAATTATATCTTGCCTGATTTGGCTCTTCCTTTTAAGGAGCTCTCTATAGATGGAAGCTTCGCTGCAATACTATTAGAACTTGCTGTGTCGCCACATTCCCAAGCACGAGACAGATTTAGCAACATTTCTCCCAGTTCTTCACCACACTGTAACAGGAAATCAAAGGATTTGTTTTAAAAAAGAAATGTATGTCTCAATAATCATTACAAGCATTTCTATAAAATTGAATTTAAACTAAAGACAACATTATGTAGTTCTCATTTCTCTAAAAAGAATTCATTAACTAAATTTTACTGGACGTGGTATTAATTTTTGAAAGTATATTCCTGCCACAACAAGCGATTGCTCACCTAATTTATTAGTTAACTGTACTGCTAAATGTCAAAATTAAAATCCTAGCAATTTTAGAAGAGGGGAAAAGAAGCTAAGTTGATAGACAATTGTAAATTTCATGAAACTAAGTTGATAAGCATCTCATCAATTTCCATCATGATTATATATTTCAAGTAACCTTCTTATGTCTTAGCAAATTGACCTAACATAATTTTGTACTATTGAATCAGATATCTGAAAAAGAAAGAAGTGCAGAATCAAATCTAACCTCATCCATCACAGGTCCATTTGATAGATCAAATGCCGCATCATTAAGCTTCAGTACATATTAGAATCAACAAAATATATACACCTTGTCAGAAAACGAAAATCAAATGGAGGAAAAATAATTCTGAAAAGAATGAGCTTACATCAATACGGAGATCTTTGGGGAGTGAAGAGAGGAAATCAGGCGGAAGCTTCAAACTATCCTGGAATTCAACAAGAACAAGATATATGAAGTGTAAATATATTTTTTTTCGAAAAAGAAAAAGAGAGAACTTACGGATAGCTCTTGGAGGAGGAGAAGACTGGACTGGTCATCAAGCGATTTAGTGGAGTCGGATTCAGCGAGAGCGAACGAGAGAAAGCGAGATCGAGAAATGGAAAGCGATCTGTGAAGGTGGAGAGATAGGAAAGGGGAGAATTGGCGGGAAGAGGAGAGAGAGGGACGGAGAAGTGAAACAGGAGAAGAGGAAATGGAGAAAAACGGAGAGAAGCGGAGAGTCGCCATTACGAGAGGAGATGATCTCCATTTCTAGGCCTTAAATTCGGATTTGTGGGCCCGATCTCTTATCCTCCAATCAAATCTCGAAGTTTCTCTTATTTGTTTCTTCTGCAAAGGAATTCACATCCCCTCAGGTTACCTGACTGAGTACAATTGAATCGGACGGTCTGAAATTTGAATTTTTAATTTGGCACGAATCTCAAAGCACAAAATACTGTCCCCCAACGGCATTCACCGGCTGAAATTAAATCTGGGCCGTCTATTTTAATTGTGTTACGTCAGGTACCTGGGAGGATATGGATCCAAATAAACAAGGAAATAGACATGGCAATACTTGATTCTATGCTATTCCAATATTCTAGCAAAAAAAACACAGGATTTTCTTCATTTCCGCTCTACGAAAATCAGATTCGGCGATTTCGTCAATTTAATATCAAATCGAGCTAGTTTGTTTGTGCTGTGAACAGTGTATAGATCAAAGATTTCGTCAATTTTATAATATAAGTCGTGTATAGATAAAGAATCAGAAAATAATTTTTCATTTTGCAACAATCTCTCATAGTGGGCATAAAAAAGAATAAAGAAATAATGAGAAAAAAAAAATATCTTTGTTGGGACGAGCTACTACTAATTAAGTTGAGTCAAGTTTGAACTCACTCATAATGAGCCGAGTTAGAATCAAACGAACTTATTATGATTGGTAATTAAAATTATAAGTTAAAGCATAATAAATTACAAGTCAAAGCATTGTTTTTTTATCGAGTACCTAATTAGTTATGGATTTAAAACCGATTATATATTTAAATCCGATTCGATATTTTTTTTTTGCTCTTCCCTGACGAAAATCCTGAATCAGTCCCTGCTTGCATCAGAACTAAATGTATGTAATTCATATTTAAAATTTTATATTTTTGAGGAATATATATGTGCATTAATTAGTTTCTAGAAAATGATTCTCTTAATTAGTTTCTCTATAACTTATATTATGTGCATTAGTTTCTCTTTAACTTATATTTTTGAGGAATATGTGCATTAGCGAATATATCATTTAACTTATTATGAAAAAAATAAACTTATGATTTGTATAGATATGAATAATTATATAAGTTCCTCTTTCACCTCTCTCAATATATACCGTTTATGCCTCTTTCTTTATACTTTCCACATTTCTCATTATTTTAATATGAAGAGACGTCTTACTAATCTTGATTGAAATTTAATATGAAATTTTTTTTTTCCTATATCCAAATCAGATTAGTTCATTTAGATTAACGGATGGATGAGAAAAATAAACTGAAAAAAAAAATACATTCCTTGCAAGTTCTTGTAGGATTATTTTTATTATTGAACAAGTTATTCGTTGTTGCAATTGAAGGGCTCCTCTACAATTGATTACTTGCTTTTTAATTTTTTAATTAATTAATTAATTTAATTATTAAAGACACATATAATGAAAATTACATAATTATAAGTCATGCCGAAATTTATACAAGATTAAAAAAATATTATTATTTAAATATGCTCAGAAATTCAAAACTTAAATCCAACTTATTCAAATTCTAAAATTAGTTTGAAAATTCATGGCATTTAAACGAAGCCACTATGCGGCAATCAAAAAAGAATTTATACAAGTTAATATTCAGACTCATATTTTTAGTTGATGTTTTCACCTACTTAACAATATTATATTAAAATTAAAGCTGTTCATATGTTCTTTCACAAATCTTTCTGATTACTACCATGTCCATACTTGAAATAGTGATGCCATAACTTCTTGATCAAATTTGAATTAAGCCCAAATTTGAAAGTTCTCAAAGATCACAGTGGATTTGATGTGAAATAATTTGAATTAAACAAATGAATTCATCTATGATAAAATATATTGTTATATTATTGACGATAATGATAGCTGTACGTGTTGGTCTATCACCTCTAACCATTATATAATTAACAAAGTAGGACATGGTAAATTTTTCAAGCTGATCTTCTAAAGGACTTATTATAAACAAAATTGACAGCTTGTCTCATATATAATTGATATTAACGCAAGAAGCGGGCATTTTAGAAATTAATTAAATTTATTTTTGCAATTAGGCATAGAATCAGTTTGCTTTCGAGTCACACTATCTTTGCCTAGCATTAGTGTATTAATCTTGGGCAGGGGCAGGGCGGGCATATCCAGGTACGGGCACGGGTATCTCGGGTATTTTTTTCAAAAACCGTGCCATGCCCGTTGTACCCTTGAGGGGCAGGGCGGTCCGGGTAGGCGGTCCAGGTAGGGCAGTCCGGTCCGGTCCGTTTTTTTTTCTGTTTTTTTTTTTCTATTGCACAGAAGTATATAACCAAGGAATATATAATAAGTCCTTCTAGATTACATATTGTTTTTTCAATTCATTTTTTTTTTTCTAGATTAGTTCATTTAGATTAACGGATAAGAAAAATAAACTGAAAAAAAAAATACATTCCTTGCAAGTTCTTATAGGATTATTTTTATTATTGAACAAGTTATTCGTTGTTGCAATTGATGGGCTCCTCTACAATTGATTACGTTCTTTTTAATTTTTATTTATTTATTTAAATTATTAAAGACACGTATAATTAAAATTATATAATTATAAGTCATGCCGAAATTCATACAAAATTCAAAAAGAAAAATATTATTATTTAAAGATGCTCAGAAGTTCAAAACTTCAATCCAACTTATTTAAATTCTCAAATTAGTTTGAAAATTCATGGCATTTAACGAAGCCACTATGCGGTAATCAGAAAGAATTTATACAAGTTAATATCCAATAAATAGAAAGAAAAAAAAACAGAGACATGGAAAAGAAGCTCATATTTGTTGTGTAGTTTCATTGTAACTGATATCATTTTCTGAGAGAAAATATGATTAATTAATTATAATAGCCATCTATGAGAAGCTAGCTCATAAACACATCAAAACATCAAGTGACAAAAAAATTAAATACAAAGCCAAGTGCATCTATTATTATTTCTGCGTCTCGGTGCGAAGAATTCCATTAACTACTGACAATCCAACCAAAACACCGACCGCCTCTGCTCCGGCGACTGCACCGGCTTGCACCAAATCACCGGCTATCTGTAACCCCGCTCCAGCACCCCCGGCTTCAGCCGCAACAGCTGCAGCGGCCGATTCGATCTCCTTCTCAGCCGTCGTAAGCTCTTTCTGCACCGCCTCTTCCCCTTCCTTCACGACTTCCTCCACCTCCTGCTCGAGCTTCACCAGATCACGCTTCCTTATCCCAAAAAACCCTATGTCGGCTGCTCTGGAGGGAGCGGTGACAGCGAGAAACGGAGCGGGGAGGGAGAGGAGGAGGAGGAGAGATTGTCTTCGACTGGGAAGGCTAGAGGTGGAGACAGAGGCGCGGCGGGAGAGGGAGGAAGGATGGAGGAGGAGAGAGGATGAGGTGGCTGTGGCCATTTTTGGAAGGATTTTAGGCCACGAAAATGGATGGGAAATTGAGAATGTGATTAGGTAGGTAAAAGATTTTGGAGTGAAGAGTTGAGGAATGCGTATTCTCTGAGATATCTCAACTTTTGCATGAATGACGTGTCCGGTTTCTATTCGGGGGTGTTGTCGGGGTCAGTATTATGTGTGCTTTGAGATTCGTGCAGGGCGCATTTAAACGGTTGAGATTTTCCATAAAGTCACGCAAAGTTTGAGATATCTCAGGGGAAACGAATTCAGAGTGCAGGACCCGAGTGCTTATCGAATTCATATCCTCTCAGGTAAGCTGACTGAGTGCAATTAAATCGAACGGCTCAGTATTGGAATTTTTAACTTTACACGAATCTCAAAGCACAAAGAATACGGCTTCCTCCATCATCCCGAAAATGCACTGGCTGATATTAAATCTGGACCGTCCGTTTTATTTTTTTTAAAGTCAGGTACCTGGGAGGATACGCAAGTGCTAAACAAAAGAGAGCGCGCCATTGATTGGGAAGGGAATAGCCACGTAACAGTAGCTGATTGGCATCAGGATTCAGGGCTCTACCTCTACGGCTGCAGGAGATATTTCATATCAAGTCTGAGAATATCTGTTTAGATCCAGACCGTCCGATAAGAATTCACATGAATATTATTATAAGGTCCGTGTATTCGAAATTTTTTTTAAAAAAATCATAAATAAAAAATAATATTTTACCAAACTAATTTGATTGCTTTGGTTTTTACATAAATCATAATAACCGAAATTCCATTTCGGTCTGAATTTTTTTTTTTCGAACTGAAATGTCATTTCGATCTGAGATGTTTTTACAAGTTTTATCATCATTTTTTTTTATCGAAATCTATGAAAATAGCTCGGACTGAAATAGCATTTTGGTCCCAAAAAAAAATTTCGAATCAAAATGATATTTCGGTTCTTATAATTTTTATAGAAATCAAAGCAATCAAGTTAGTTTGATAAAATATTGTTTTTAAAAATAATTCCATGTATTCCATCTCAAATTGTCCGATAAGAATTCACATGAACATTTACCAGGTCTGTGTATTCGGACCGAAATTTTTATTTTTACTGTTAGGAAAAAAAAAACCAAAAAATTACGGTTTGCATCTACATTTTTTTTTCACGTTGCTGCATCACCAAATCAATCAAAATACTTAATTAGTGATTTTGATCAAAAAAAAGGTTGTGCACGCAATATGAAGTTACGGCCACTTAATTTTTGACTGCAATTTTATATTGTGTCTGTGTTAAAAATAAAATTTCTCAGATTTTGAGAGTTTTTTGTTTATCATTTTTTAAATTGTAAAAACAAAAGTTTCAAGAATTCTGACCGAATGCAAAAACATTCCCGAAATTTTTAAATTTATCATACCAAAAAAAAAAAAAAGACAAACAGAAAAAAATAACCACGAATTTGTAAAATTCGAAAAACACCACGGACGCAATGTGAGGTTGTGTCCACGGATTGAATGGTCTCAACGTGAGATTGAGTCCACCAAAAGAGTTAAAATCGAGTAGGAACCAATATATTTCTCCACTTTTGACGGACTTAATTTCAAGTTGTGGCCATCCTTTTCGTAGACCCAAATTGAGATTGCGTCGGTACTAAATTTTGAATTTTCACAAAATCGTAGTTTATTAGTTTATCTTTTATTTTAATGATAAATATAAAAATTTTGGAAAATATTTTGTTACCTCTGTATACGGAATTTCAGAGTCCACATTGTCTGCAACAACTCAAAAAAGCATTTTTTTCAGTTAATACATTTCGATTGTCTGATTTTAAACGAAGCTATCCTCCTCCCCCAATATGCATGGGCCCTTTAATATTAATACGGATCTAGTATGTATGGATTGATCTTAAAACAGATCGAACGGTCTAAATGCATTAACTCAAAATATTTTTTTTAGGTAATGCAGAAAATACGAATTTCGTAATTTCGTATCAATCTGAATTTTAAAAGAAATATGGTCCTATTTTAAATATATATATATATATAATTTATGAGAAAAGACAAATTACAAAAAAAAAAAAATCCAGAATAATGATTGAATTATTAGTTTATTACATAACAACATTTTGTTAGTAGGAAAGTTAAAACATGTGCTTAAAAAACGAGCAAATTATACATTTGAAAATATGCACTTTTTAAATTTTTTTTTTTTTATATACCTGTAATTCTACATGACCCTCTATTTAATGACAAAACATAAACCGAATATATGAAAATTACAGAATAAGTTATATTTCACATAATTTATATGTATGTTTGTTTGGTCAATTTAGTTAATATCGAATAATCCAAAACGCAGTTACTTTTTTAAATTTACATATTATTGATAACAATACTGCTCACACATAAAAATTAATATATGTTTATTGTATTTAATATTTGTATTTTTGGTCCAAAACAAAATGGTTAAAAGTTAATGAAGATGGTCATAAAATATATTCAGCATTAAACTTATTTTACTAATAAGAATTAGAAGAACATAGAAAAAATAAAATCAACTCAACTGAAATTTACTGAAATTTTTAGAAGAAGACACATTCAAAGAATTTGAACTCATCCTTTTTTAGTACAATCTAAATTTTTCAGAACTTATTTTCAAACATTCAGAGCACAATCTAAAATTTTTAGATTTATACCGCATTTGCCTCTAATTAATGTTTTCCTGATTTTCTTATAACTTAATAAATTATTTCCAAAGAAAACTATCTACTAAATTCTTCCCAATTATTTTATGGAAACAAGTAAATTGCGTTTTTCAAATTTGATTTTTTATGGCTTACATTCATATAGTGTTAACTATAATATATCGTGAAAACTAATATAGTAGCATTAAATAATTCATAAACCTTCATAACAAACAAATCATTTACAAATTTAGTGTTCAAATTTGTTAGTTTTCGACATGGTATTATGATTTATTTGATAATAGTATATTAATATTATCTCTGCAAAAGAATGAAATATTAGAAACAAAAAATTACAAGTTTTAATATCAAAGATTTATTTGATTAATTATATCGAGTATAAATATATAATGCATAACAAGTATTACCAACCATTTACAATGCACCTATAAGATATTTCGCAACTATAAATAAAAATACTAGTTCCAATACAAAGATTTATTCTAATTTAATATTCTTGATTTTAAATTATTTTTGTATATTTTTTTCGAGCATAACAATAATAAAAAAAATGCACTTTCAACAATATACGTAATTTTATGTAATTATATTTACTTTTGTCATTTTCATTTGTTGTGTGATGATCTTTGTTTTCTTCTTAAAATTAAATTTACAGTGGTTTAACTAGTAAGTATTTTATCATGTTGGAATTTATTAGAAGAAAATAACAACATATAAATTCGTATGAGCATTGATACAATTAATCAATGTATTTACTAACAAACTTGTGGTGTTTCTGAAAAATTATAAGATAAAATAATGTGCATTCATCTCCATCACATGAATCTTAAAATCTCATGTGAATTTTAAGTTTTTAACTAGTAAATATTTTATAATATTGGAATTCACTGAAAGAAAAAAAAATGACAACATAATATTGGTAAGAACGGTGGTACAATTGTTCAATGTAATTACGGACAAAATTTGTGGAGGTGTTGTAAAACCATAAAATAAAAATAATGTGCATTCATCTTATGTGAATTTTGTGCTATGGTTTTTGTGTCAATTATGTAATCTTAATATTTATTATGATTCATTAACAGAGAGAATTCAATGAAAACATTTTTGCTGAAGAAATAGACAAATGAAAAATGACGTAAAATCTATTATAATGCAAGGATTTGGATTTTCCATAATGTTATATTTATTAATTGAAAAGTGTCTGTGCAATGCTCAACTGGAATAATCTACACATTTTTTTGTTTTCTACTTTTTGTGGCATTTTTTGCTGGCATGAAGAAAATAGGATTCGTATCCTCCCAGGTCCCTCACTCAACACAATTGAAACAGACGACCCAGATTTACTCTCAGCCGGTCCTTGCTCTCGATGGTGTGCATTATTTGTGCTTTGAGATTCGTGCCAAGTTAAATAGAACAATTTTGGACCGTCTGATTCAATTGTACTCAGTCTGGTAACATGAGGAGATGTCAATTCAAGGAAATAACCCACACACACACACAAAGAAAAGTAGAAAACAGAGTTGTTCCAGAAAAGAACAGCTATAGCATTGTACAATACCCAAGAAAAAACCAGAACAAAGAAAAGCTGTTTGAATAATTACTACATCTGGCTGACAATTAAGCAATTGCTGTGGTGCTACTGGTAAATGAGCTCATTTCATGATCATTCATACAAAAAAGCCATCCAGCATTTTTCTTTCATAATCTGCTATGGCAAAAACTACTTTCTGGCTTCTTATGTGCTGCATTCTGGTAATGCTGGTACTTCTGATTTCTCATCTACTCGCATTAACTGCAAAATTCCTTTTTAGTAGCTGCTCCTCCTTCCCTCTGCCGCGCTGACTCGGATCGCTCTCCCATCAATCTCCTGTTAAAATGTTATTATACCAAAAATCATGATTATAATTTGTAGAAAATATAATAAACTAATCATTGGAGGAAACAATTAGTAGTTTATCAGATGCTAGTTAGATGAATTAATTAAAAAATCAGAAATTTCCAGTGCAGTAACTGTGTATGTTTTAATCAAAAGCAACTGATTTGTTGTTTCATAAAAAATAAGTCACCGGCAGTTGTTGTACAGTGTCAGTCAAAAAAAAAAAAAAAAAAATTAGGAAGAAAGAGAGACTAGGTTACCTCGCCATCAATACTTGTAAGTGCTTCATCCATCTCCTCCTTGGTTGAATAACAAACAAATCCGTAACCACGTGACCTACCTGTGTCACCATCATATAGGACCCGAGCGGAGACCACATTGCCACATTTCCCGAATACATCTTGCAGATTCTGTGCTGTGGCATTCCATGAAAGGTTGCCCACGAACAACTTGTATTCGGTTTCATTGTACAACGGTTCCTTTGGTCTTGGCTTGTCCGATAAATTCACCCTCATTGTTCTTCCATTAAATTGCTAAATAAAAGTAAATAAGTAAAGCACTTACTATGATATGTTCCGTTTTTACGAGAAAAAATTAAGTTCATGGATTTCAATCTCGAAAATTGACATTTGCTCCTTTTGTCTAATATATTTCAACCCCACTTTTTAATCTCACAATCAAATTTTTACCCTCACTGGAACTCGAGTAAAATACCGCACCGTTTTAAATCTTACCTTATGGCTAGATATTATACACTTTTACTTTTCTCTTTTCATTTGTTTTAGAAAAATATTTGGTACTGTTGATATAGCATTTAGTCTTGGAAAATATTGAATTTTATGTTGAAAAGAAATCGGATTTTAGCCTAGTGCGAAACATAGGAAAGAAAGGTAACCTGTCCATCTAAATTTTGAATGACGAGTTCGCAATCCTCGAGTGAGCTCATGGTTACAAATGCAAACCCTCTGCTCCTCCCTGTTTGCCTGTCATAGAGCACCTGAGAAGTGACATGAACACTTGTTTAATTATACGAATACAATCAAAAACAGAAAGATGATCTGCTAATTTTCTGACATGAAAATTGAATAGGTCCTTTTTACTTATATTAAGGCCTAACATCATACAAAGTAAAGGAAAAAAACCTATTAATTGAAGACTAAAATGATTTTTCTGGTAAAATAGTTATTCATTAATTGGTTGTCAATTTAGCCCAATCCAGGTGAAATTTTGACAATGTTTCAGGTCACAGTACATGCAACAAGAAATAATATTTAACCTGATTCCTGGTAAATAAGCATAATAACTGGTAAATTAAACAAAATTTTCTCCCTTTCTTAATCTGAATTTTGTAGTAGAGAATTGAAAACAAAAAAAGAAAAAGAAATCACCTCAACCATCTCAGGGGTGGCATACTCCTGCACAATACCAGCTAATTGCGAACTGTCGCAATTGTAAGGCAAATTCCCAAAATACAATTTTGTGTTTTGTTGCGGTTGCTCCTCCGGCTCAGGCACTGCCACTTCTTCTTCTCCGGCTTCGCTCTCTTCCACTTGCACTTCCTCTTCTTTTACTGCCTCCACCACCTCCTCTCCTTCTTCGACAGCAGTAGCCGGGGCTTCTTCTTGCGAAACTGTGGCCAAAATCCGACCAAAAATGCGAGGTTTGGGAGTAATGTGTACTGTGCGGTAGAGTTGTTGTGTGAGATATGGCATGGAGTTTGCGCGGGGTACGCGAGCAGTGGAGACTCGTTGTAGCGAAGGGATGGATTTGGAGGTGAGATGGTTGTTGATGGTGGAGATGTAGGAGCTTATGGTGGCTGAGGCTGCCATTTTTGAAAGTGTAAGAGAGAGAGAGAAAATAGAAGGGAGGGAAAGAACAAGGTTTTTGAGGGAGAGATGGGATTGTAGGAGGTGACGTGGAGGGGGTTTAGGCCAGTGGGGAGGGATGAGAGGAGAGGCTTTTTCTTTAGGATAATGGGGTAAATATATTGACAGAACAGTTCTTGCTTCATGCAGCGTACCAATCATATGTAGTTCTGCTTTGACCCTATTGTTTGTGCGCTGTATGAAATTAAAACTGTAATGTTAATATATTTACCAGATAATTGCTTGTAGCCGTATACAGAGAGAGAGAGAGCGAGCTGTGTTTAACTGATAAGGTTTTTAGTTCTATTGGCTCTGCCACTGACAGTCTGACACTTGGAAGAAATCAAGGATTTTAATTTGGTTCTAATTAATTGGTAAGCAGCCACTGAATTATACCCAAATTATACATTAATCCGTTAAAATTTTGGGTTTTCTAATTTCAATTATTGAATTAGAGCTGAAGTCCAATGTTGCTTTGTTTATTATTTTTTTTTTCTTTTTTTTAGTATAGTGTGTGTTTGCCAAAAGTGAAGTAATGGTGACTGAAGTAATTTAAAATGTTATAGTGCACTTATGCCGATATTTTTAAAAATACCATTTTCGGAAAATTAATAAATCAAAACACCATTTTCAGAATTTTTTATTAAAAACAGCATGGCCGCTTCTGTAGAAAGCGGCCACATACAATCGGGCCGCTTTGGTGGGCAGCGGCCACTGGAAAACAGAAATTTTCCTTTTTTTTCCTTTTTTTTTTTTTTTTTTTGAAAACAGAATTTTTTTTATTATTTTTATTTTTTGTATTAAAATATTAGAAATGTTGAATATATTTCTTTGAATATAGATGGAATGCAATATAATTTGATTTATTAGAAAGACTGCAACAAATAACCCGGATCAATATTTTTCAGGCCGGATTTTTCGCGGCTGTAAGAAAAATTAATATATTTCTTTATGTGTTATTGGAAAAAAATAAAAATAATTAGATTTTGAGTTATTGATCCCGGTTCAAAAGTCACTTCTAGGTAATCCAGAAAATATTATGATCCTTCTAGTACATTTAATTTATAAAAAGTTGTATCTATTTTTGACAAAAAACAAAAACTTTAATTTATTTAATGATTGTTTTTAAAAAATAATTCTCAAAATAGATACAACTTTTTATAAATTAAATGTATTAGAAAGATCACAATATTTTCTGAATTATCTAGAAGTGACTTTTGAACCGGGATCAATAACTCAGAATCTAAATATTTTTATTTTTTTCCAATAACACATAAAGAAATATATTAATTTTTCTTACAGCCGCGAAAAATCCGGCCTGAAAAATATTGATCCGGGTTATTTGTTGCAGTCTTTCTAATAAATCAAATTATATTGCATTCCATCTATATTCAAAGAAATATATTCAACATTTCTAATATTTTAATACAAAAAATAAAAATAATAAAAAAATTTCTGTTTTCAAAAAAAAAAAAAGGAAAAAAAAGGAAAATTTCTGTTTTCCAGTGGCCGCTGCCCACCAAAGCGGCCCGATTGTATGTGGCCGCTTTCTACAGAAGCGGCCATGCTGTTTTTAATAAAAAATTCTGAAAATGGTGTTTTGGTTTATTAATTTTCCGAAAATGGTATTTTTAAAAATTTCGGGCACTTATGCACCGAAAAGCAAATATTTCAGATGCTTTAGACTGCTCCAGAATATTTTCAGCTGTTAGTTGGGAACGAGAACGGGTTTGGGTTCAGTTTCAATTTGAGTGACCGAAATATTGTGAGTGTGGGAAAAAAATTTTACTCTAAGTTAATATTTTTTCCCACGGGAATAGTTGCATGCCGAATAGGGCTCTTAGGAAAGGTAGGAGAAGCAAGTAGAGGTGTTTATCAGTCCAGTTCGGTATAAAACCGAGATAAAATAAATAAATTAAAATTTTATTCGGTTTTCAAAAGTATAATTGAACTGATTGAAATAAATTTATCATCCGAATTAATACCGAACTAAACAAACCGAATTAAATTTTAGTTTGTTCGACTAAACCTTAATTAAGAAAATAAACATTTTATGTTAAATTTTTTTGTGATTGATTTAAAATTTTTGTTTGCTTCGGTCTAACCGATTTTAAATCGAGATATACATTATCTCATTATTTTTGAATTTTTTTAATTTTTGATTCGAACAGAGGATAGCTAGGTTTAAAAGATTCGGTTGGTCCGGTCTAATTGGTTTTAAAAATTTTCTGAACTGAACTGATTTGTACTGAACCAAACGAAACAATTAAACCGGTTTTAAAAATGAACCGAACTGATTCATTTAATCAGAAAAATCAAACCATTTTATACGAACTCTCTCAGTTCAGTTTAAAACTTCAAAATTGATTAAACAAGACCCAACAAACATCCCTAGCTAGAAGCAGGAGCGTGGAGCCAGATAGAGCATGTGAGTTGTGTATAGTTTTGACGAATTGAAGCATTTTTGCAGGTGGAATGAAGTTAAAACACTTTCCTAGTTTTTGTCATTTTTTATTTTTATTATTTGACTTGCTAACATAATATATAAGGAAATTTAATCTTTTTATTCAGTACTACATCCACATTGGTACTATCAAGTACTAAGTATTTTAAATAATTTAGTATCACTTTGCTTTAATTTATTTTCATTTATGCACGGAAGGTGTTTGAAAAAACTACCGAGAGAAATCTTATGACATAATCAGCCGTGATTGTGGGAGTATGTGTATATATGTGTGTGCATGACAAGAGGAGAAAAAATAATGTCATATACTCTAAGTAAGGTAACATAGTACTTGAGTTTAGATTCTGACCATTCGATCATCCGATCGCACGCTCCTCATCTCTAACCAGAGAATAGTAATACGTTACTTCAGGTCATATCAAATTTTCCATTGCGGCACGTACTCTTTAGTTTTCTGCGGAGAGGCCTGGTTTGAAATTTGGAAGTTGAATTGTGTTTTTCTTTTGGTTTACTTTTCTTTGTTAATGAAGAGATAGTGGTGCCTATTTATAGGAAATGGATACTTCGATTTATCATTAATTAATTGTTCGGAATTATCTAGAGTAACTCTAGGCGATGTCTCCCCCAACTAATTACTCTTGAAGCTTCTCAACTTATCATTGTTCGATTTATCATTGTCCGAAGAGGCCTGATTTATCACTGTCTCTGCGGCCCACCTAAAATGGAGCCGCAGAGCCAATCTACGACCTGGGTTTTACCTGAAATTGTTCTCAAGCTCAAAACATACTATGCAAAACTGAGGCAACAAAAACAAATTAACATTTAACTTTCAAATAAATAGACTATAGATCTATACTGTAGATCCACACTAACTGGGCCTTCAACCTTTATATATATATATATATATATGTTTATGATGTACAAATATTTTTTTTTGAGGAAAAACATGGATCAAAGCCCATATTTCATTAAATAAGATGTTTAGTTACAGAGAGTTGTAACTCCAAATGATAATTTAAAAAAGCGGTAAATGCTCAAAACAGTTGAGCTTATTTTAACAAGAAATATAAATATAAACTAAAAATAAAAGAAAAAGGAGCACCATGGGGTACTTTGGGGTGTCCAGTACCATTACTGGTACTGTTTTATTATCTTCAAAGGGAGATCAGTACCAATTGGGTCTGTATCTCAGCAACCAGTTCGTCAGCGTGGCGGCATAGTGGTGACAAATAGACGTAAAGGGCCTTTAGTTTGCACTGTCCCATACTGAGAAAGCACTAGCGGATTTCATCCACTTGTCGGTAATTTTAGGATAGTGGCGGTGGATCACATCTCTTAGGCCTTCTGTTGTATTAACCCATTGCAGCCCCTTCTTGGTGTAGGTCTTCTCATTAAAAAAACTCGTAAAAAATCGATCTGATTCTAGCCTCCTGTTGCCATGCATGAAATTTCAGATCGATCAATGTATTCATATCTAAACAGATCGATTACTTATGAGCAGTGATTCTCAATTTAGTACTTATCACATTTATATATATATATATTTGTTTCTAGCTACGTGAATCTGGCCTTTCAAATGGATGTATCTGATACTATCCTGTATGTGATATGTAAAAACTTAGGGATCCAATGTTACACTTTTTATTCTTACATTCTAACATTAAATTAATATTTTTTAAAATTTAAAACAAAATCTGACCTTGATGCCATTATGATGAAAATGTTAAACGCGGTTTCGCTTATGGCAAAGCCCTCGATCTTTTTCTCTGCCATGAGTCCTACGAGAAGATCCAACTTCTCTACATCATCTCCATAAACGTCTCTTAAGGCTTTTATTGCTTCCTTGTCACTTGTCAAATCCTCCCATTTTTCTATTGGAATTAGTAGCAGTTTCCTCCTAAACATATTGTACCTCGGTACACTTCTCTCCCTATCACGATATACTTTCATAGAAAAACAAAAGATGGTATTAGAGATGTGAATTATAAATGTTTTTGGGAATGTCAATGAAATGAACTCCAAAGCTACTACGCACGGCAATCAGCAAACCATTTTATTTGACATAACATTACATTTTTTTTATTATTATACTGCTGTTTATAACGATACAGTGATATATATACCCCATCTTTTTTAAATAAAGTGTGCATGTTAATTTCGTAGAGTATGCTACAATAATAGTAAGAAATAGTATTACGACTTCATATATGTCTCAGTAAGAACATCTATTATCTGGTTTTAGTATGTAATCAGATCAAGCTTCTAAATAGCTAGCTATAGCGAAGCTATAGCGCCGCTATAGCGGTTTTGGACCCAGAAAGCTAAGCTACGGGCTAAAACTGCGCTAATCAAGCTACGACCGCTATAGCGGTAATAGCGGTCCGCTATAGCGTGTAGCGCGTAGCGGCAATAGCGGCAATAGCGGTCCGCTATGCTACATGGGTTATGATTTTGCAATTTTTTTTTTTCTGAAAACATGATTTTGCAATTTTAATGGGCCTTAATATCTAGATTGGTTTTTTTTTTTACTTTATTAAGTTATATCAATACAATGGAACATGTGCGGGCTATACCGCTATATCAATTAAATTTTGTATCATGCATTAATATATGGTAGTGGTATATTTTGAATATAAAATATATCGATAGTTTTTGAATTAGGGATATTTTGAATGACAATTTGAACTTTGTATTGGTTTAATATGAATAATATTAGAACTTCTTAATTAATTTGATATTTTTTTTCTTGATGAGACATTTTTACTAGGCAAAGCCTTCTATGGACATAAGGACCTATTTGTAAAATGAACATATTTTTATTTTTAAAGTTCAAACAGTCGATCCGAACCGTTCATCTTGTTCTCCATATTAATATGTGCTTGGAGACCAAATTTTATATTTTTCTGATTTTGTTTACTATTTATTAAGATGGGTACAAAATTCAATTGTCTGAATTTGATATTTTTTATACCCATCTTAATAAATAGTAAATAAATTCAGAAAAATGTAAAATTTGGTCTCCAAAGATATATTAATATGGAGAACAAGATGAACGGTTCGGATCGGCTGTTTGAACTTTGAAAATAAAAATATATTCATTTTACAGATAGGCTCTTATATCCATAGAAGCATCACTCTTTTTACTATTAGTAGAAATATAAAATATAATTTTTGAAATAAAAAAACGCTATTTATAATAGCTTTCGCTATAGCTCCGCTTTTCGCTAAAGCTTTTTTTTTTTGTCTCCCCGCTACACCGCTATAAACGCTATTTAGAAGCTTGAATCAGATGCATTGAATGGTACCAGAATGACCCATTTCTTTGTTGTGTACTTTAGAATTGCTTAGAGTATGCTATATAAAAAGATAATTTATAATAGCGAAAGGACACAGTATGTAGTTTTTCTCAATTCAATAGGAAGAGCTAGTATTTGATTCCAGTAAACACTAAATGAATTGATTATCAAATGCTACCAGAATAAAATATTTTTTACATTAAAAGTTTTTTATTTGTTAAGGAGGCAATTATTGTACCGATTTACTTGGTACAGTATCAGGATTCTCTATTGGTACTGGTATCCATTAGGTTTAAGCATTGTACCTTCTAGGGCCGCAAGGTCTATTTGATCAGCTCGATTGGTACCGTCCAGATTTTGTGGTATGAGGTTTCTAAAGAAACTTGGGTAGTTCCAAAGTTCAAGTGCTCCACATGCTTGATGTCCCATTGATACTGTCTGTTTTTCAAATCCAATTTCTGATAGAAGTTGCTCCCCTTTGAGACCCAATAAATCTCCAATATTGATACTATTTGTGACAGAAAAATAATTGTATTATTTCCAGTGTGTGCATCTGGTACCAACTATATATTAAACTATAGTCCTTCTGGCATTAACAATCTTTCATGAGGCACTCTGAATAGAAGGCCAAATGGAAATCTAATCAATTTTATATTTACATCATTTTTTTAATATAAAGAAAAAAAAAAGATTTTAGAGAATATATACATACTCTTTCAGGTATGGCGGAGAATTTGTTTGGTCAGGTTCAGCGGTCGGATCTCTGAGTTCAAGAGTGCTCGGTAGTAAGGAGTGCATTCTATAAACACTGGTGAACTCTTCAGTTAGAGAATATGGAACTCCATGGTTGTTTGGTTTCTTCAATCCCACAAGGCCACCCAACGCAGGTCCGCCTATGTGGCCGAATGTATCTTTTATTCTCTTACCCAACAATCCGTACCTTCACAATGGAAACGAGGAATTAATATAGTTTATTGTTGATAACTGTTATCCTTAATAATAAACTTAGAACTCAGTAATTATAATAAAATTTAAACTTATATATATATGCTCTGATTTAGTTTAAAATACATGCCTTGTTATCAGAGTTAAATATAGTTTAAAATTTAAACTTAAATTTTCCAGCAGGTACTGATATTGGTAGTCTGTGAATCTAATTTATTTTTGCAAATACAAGATTTAAGTGAGATAAATATACTTATATGTGCTTACCAGTTTGCGTGCATTCCTGCATTCAAGATTTTTGTTTTGAGAAGCTCAACTGTCCAATCAATTGTGTGAATTTTTGCAATGACAGCAGAAGTTACTAATCTTGCATGATGGTATAGCTCTTCATCTGTTAGCTTTCGATATTCTTTCTACAAGTAAAAAAATATATATCATCATTCTTTTATGATCAGTTTATTACTCTATATAACATAATTAATTCAAGCAACAAAAAACATCTTATTTTTTTCTAATATATATATGGATTCCAAATTTCCAGTACATGTAATAGACTGCAGTGGCTATTATATATGTAATGGAAAAATTAATAAGATTATTGCTGCTTGTTACCTTTAATGCATCACAAACTGCATTATGTTCTTGAGTAAAGAGTGCTTGTAAGATGGAGACCCCGGCCCAACTGTTCCGGACGTCTCCAGAAACCGCCACGCCATTGTCGCCATGCAAAAGGAGGCCATCATCTCCAATCTTTAGTTTTCCATCAACAAAGGTCCTGACCGTTTCTACTTTTTTCTCGTTAGCTCCATATGTTGCACTCCCATCCCTTATTTCATTTAATTTACACAATTCGACAAAATCAGAACGGCTGTTGTCGTGCATTAAATGGCATTTATTTTAGTTGCCTCAGTTTGTCATAGTCTATTGTTTTGAGCTTAAGAACAATTTCAGATAAAACCCTAAAATTGGGAAAATTTTCAACATTACTCACCACCATGCCGTTCGGATATTGTAGTAACCGGTCTTTATTCCATCAGCATTTGTAGGTATCTCTTTTGTGGCAAAGAACTTGAATGACTTGAGTGGGCATTCACTTGCTACTTCTTTTGGAGCAATTATTTCAATCTACTTGTATGAAAAAGGAAAAAGTAAATAAGAGAAGCACCTATTTAAAGATTGATCTGACAATATATGTTTTTAAATTTTCAGCAAAAAAAATTAATGACATAGATATGATTAATTTATGACTTCATTACACTGTTATAACTAGTTGATAACAAACTCTATACTTGAAGAATGTGAATATTTTCACATTCTGACCCGGATTTATTAATAAAGTAGCAAGTCAACAACAAATGAAAAATTGGTCCTGCATTCTATTATCTGTACCTAGAAAAGGTTTATATTCTTTCAAAGAGTACTTTTATCTATGTCTAAAAAAATTTATTTCTTTTGCATAGTAAAAAATTATTTCTTTTGCATAGTAGGTGTAAATATTTTTGTAACAGATTGTGTGTAAGTTGAAATTGCATGAAAAATCATATTATATTACATCAATTCAGCTACAAATTGTTTATACTTATTATTTAAAAATGTGTAAACATTTTAGAGTGCATAAGAGGTCATCTGTACTAGGTGTAACCAAGAAGGAAATAGAATAGTATAGATACCAGTAGTGCCACTGCTGCTTGGTATATATACTGAATATTTGAGATCATGTACTGATCATTTGTCTGGTTAAGAGCTGGAAATCACGTACCTGTTTTGTATCCTCGAGGTGATCGATCCAGTCATGCACCATGAACTGTATCCATGCGGCTGCTATTATATTAAACTGCTTTCCTGTGTCCTTGTATTCTCTTCTAGCCAACAGCTTTGTCGCCACCACCACTGGATCTGGGCTCATCAACTTCACCAAACAGAAAAAAGAAGAAGAAGAGAACAATTGTACATGAGTCGATCATGATCTGACAATTGTGCAGATGATCAGTGATTTGCTGCTTTAATTGACTATTATTTCAGGTTGATCTGGTTTCTTTCAGTGAACATTAGTACCGTTAGAACGTTTAACAGATCATGTGTCAATTTATTTTAGTTTAGTACCTCATTATTTTGATCGACCGGATTCATATTTCTCCCAAAAAAGGTGTTTTGGCTACCAGCCTCAGCATTATCTGGGTCGTTGTACTTTCCATCTCCAGCGCGGTACGGGAAGTCTTCATGGTTAAACTGTGTACCGTGAGAACTGCCAACACCTAACAGATTGTATTTTTCAAGTAGGGTTCGGCGGGTGCTCAAGTAAAGTAAACCGATTAACACCGGCATCTTGTGCCACAGGTTTCCCTTATCTAATGCATGAACCAGCTGCATGGAATCAAGAGGAAAAGCTTATAATTAATTTCAATGAATAATCTAATTTAGAATAGTAAACCAGTACATGATCATGGGCTATATACGTATGCTAGCTAGCCTGCCAAAGGCCATGCATGCGTACATAATTATAAACCATGCACACAATATGGAAATAATGTACTCAAGCTCATTCGACAATAAAATGTTAAAAGTTGAAAACTAAAAGTATATAATATATATATGTGTTCTATATATTAATCATAAGAAATTTTATATATTGTCCTTCTTTTAAATTTATTGAAACAGTTACCTTCCTCGTCAAAATTTTAAACAAAATGCCATTGTGGACCTTGCTTCAATTACCTTTTTAATGCTATTCATGTTACTTGTAATCCCACTCAGTTTTAATTATGAGAAGAGAACAACGAAGAAAAAATAATTTTATGCACACCTTATTTCTGTTAAGCCTAATTTTTAGTTGTTTCTATCTTAATATCTTTTCTCTCTTATTAAGCAAACATGATTATATTCTATTAAAAAAAGAGAGTATATTCTCTGTCACGGTTTTCAAATAAATTTGTTGATGTCTATGCTAAAAATATATAAATAAATTTGTTGTTAATATGTAACCTATCCCAAAATGTCTATGCATATGCATGCATCCCCTCTATCTCTCATTATTATTCCATAACAAGCTCATGCTTATCATCATATATAAGTACACTACCATATAAATGTTGCTTTGCTCCATTTACATTTGCTAAAGAAATATGTAAAGGTTAATTAATTATTAGATCAAATAAAAACTTGATTAATATCAACAAATTAAAGAACGTACAATGAAGCCAAGCTTGTCACCAAAAGACATCCTTCTGAAAAGATCATAGAAGTCTGGATGTATAAAGGGCTTGCCAAGACACAAACCCATGGCTGCAAGATAGAATATTGTTTGTATGATATAAGAATTATATAAAATAATGTGCTCTTTGGAAATAATCATAAAGAGGTGGTGTTGTTATTTATATAAGGGAAGAAATCAAGATATTTTAACTTTTTCCTTGATTGTTAAATTTAACATTTTTAACATTTTTCTTGCTTTTAATGGTAGTTAGAAATGAGATGGCTGCTCTTTTGTTTTTTTCCTTAGGAATAATTGCATGATATCTGTAGATCGAGTTGCACATGTTACGAATTAGTATATCTCACATGCAATTATTAAAGGGCCCTGATAATTGTACTCCCACTCACATTCTCTCAATATCTCTCTAATTTTATTTGTTTAATCTCGTCCATATTTCTCACGATCTACAAGAAATTTTGCGAATCTAAAATCACGAACGTCTTCTACGCAATTTTATCTTTCAATGAGATCCATGATGATATACTTTCGAGCTATCGTCACACAAGTATTTATACCTCGTCATCTAAGTATTTATACCTAGTATTTTCCACATATGACACTACTGACATTTAAAAATATTAATATCAAGTATTACAAGTTTTATACCTATGTGGCCAACTATTTTTGTTAGAGAAAGGTTGACGTATGGACAATTGAGAAATGTTGATGCAGAGATGCGGGGTCCACGATTGGGGATAAATTCTTACAATTATAGGTATAAATACTTGTACGATGAGGTATAAATACTTGTGTGACGATGAGTCTGAAAGTATGTTATCATGGATCTCATTTGAAAGATAAAATTGTGTATAATACGTTCGTAGTTTTAGATTCACAAAATTCCTCATGGATCATGAGAAATGTGGACGACATTGAAAAAAGAAAAAAAATCCACCTCTAAAAACGTGTATGATTCTTTTTCCTATGTAGTTTGAGTAGTCCCCCCATATAGTCATATCAAGTTAGACATGCCAGTATTAATATCTTAGTTTGCAAGTATTAATTTATTATCTTCCAAGTATTTAAACCTATGAATTTAATTAAACTTAGAATACCACAATATTTTGAATAAATTTAATTAAACTAGTTAGTTAAGTTAGTTTATGGAAGTTAAAATCTGTTTAAGAGATGGGGAGATAATGAGGAGATGTGGGATTCATGATTGGGGATAAATACTTACAAGTATAGGTATAAATACTTGCACGATGAGATATAAATACTTGTGTGACGATGAGCCCGAAAGTATATTATCACGGATCTTATTTGAAAGATAAAATTGCGTAGAATACGTTCGTGATTTTAGATTCGTAAAATTCCTCATGGATCATGAGAAATGTGGACGACATTGAAAAAAAAAAACCCACCTCTAAAATCTGTTTAAGAGATGGGGGGTGATTTGGGGGGGGGGGGGGGGGGGGGGGGGGGTTGGAAGTGGGGGGATTCATATAATTATTCATTATTAAAATGAGTTAGGGGTGCAAACAGATCAGATGTGGATCGGCTAGTGGTAAAACCATATCTGTAACCGTTTTTAATTTTCGGATACTGATATAGATCGGATATCCGTAGATATATACATAAATATTTGTATAATTTATGGTAAACTATATTGTATATATCTACTATTTGGATACATATAATTAAAATTCAAAATCATATCCGAATCAGTATCCGCAAGGATATTTGGATATCAAATATATGTATTTAATTTTTGGACACGGATGCGGATATGGTTGGATAATATCTGATCAGTTTGCACCCCTAAAATGAGTAGGGTTAAAATGTCTCACTGTTTTCATACCTCACATTCTTATTTTCGGTTTTAAAGGCTAAGCAGTCGATTTGATCCGCTCTATATGATCTTCATATTAAAATGTGCTTGGAGACCAAATTATATATTTTCTTGAAAATGTTTTACTATTTCTTTAGATAGGTACAAAATAATTGTTTCTGAACTATAAAAAAATTATTTTATACTTATCTAAAAAAAAAGTCCAAAAATTCCAAAAAAAATAAATAAATTTGATCTCCAAGAACATTTTAGATATGGAGATTATACTGAGTGGTTCGGGTCGACTGTTTAAACTTGAAAAATAAAGATAAAGATGTTGGGCATAAAAGAAGTGGGACATTTTAACACTTCTCAAGGTCGAAGAAAGTTACCCGATTGGTTTGGTCTTTTCATTTAATTCGTTATGACCAATTCCATTCCATGACACATGTAGATCGAGTTGCACATGTAATTAGATCTCCTCAATTGCTAAAATTGTGGCTGATGTAGGGGTGAAAACGGGTCGGATATTATCCGACCGAATTCGGATTCGTATTCGAATTTTTCGGATTCGGATAGTCGGATACGGATAATTTGCGGATACGAATACGGATACGGATATGATTTATCCGGATACGGATACAAATTCGGTTTTAATTTCGGAAGCGAATACGGATATGGATTCGGATAATTATCCGAATCCGGATACGTTGATTTTTCGGATATCCGAATTTTTCATTTTTCGGATAATCGGATAATTTTTCGGATATCCGGATTTTTGAATTTTCGGATAATTTTTCGGATATTCGGATACAAGTGGGGTCCGCTTGTAATAGAAATAGAGAGAGGAGAATTAAGAGGTGGGATCTATGTGGCCATCCGGGAGTGAGAAGTCCTGCCATGAGACCCCATCGTTATTCAAACAATATCTTAAATTTTTATTTCTCTCATTAAGTTAAATCTTAGGTTTAAAAATCCATAATAAATTTTCAAAAATAATAATAATCATTTTTTTAATTATTTTCTCATTTAATTAATTGAGTTTTGATGTAATTTATTGTTTATGATGGGTCATTTTATTTTTATTAAATAACACATTAGTTAATTAGTTTTGTTCTGATTTCAAATGTGGATACTTGTTGTTTTACAATTAAAAAATTTAATTCACTCCACTGATATTATATAATCTTGTTGTAATATATATATCCGAATTAGAAATTCGATTTATATCCGTATTCGTATTTGTATTCGACTAATATTCGATTCGTATTCGTATTCGATTAATATCCTATCCGTATTCGTATCCGATTAATATCCGATTCGTATCCGTATCCGGAAAATAAAAACGGATACGAATATGGTTTTATCACTATCCGATCCATATTCGATCCGTTTTCACCCCTAGGCTGATGTGTTAGTTAATAAATAAATCACTATCAGCATTGAATGTTTTTTCTTTGGTCCCTAGCTTGCTCTTTTGCAGGTTCTGCATGTTTAATTTGTTTTAATTTCTGTACAGGCCATTGTCATTTGTCCCCCATGTGTTGATTTATGTGGTAGCGTGGTAGCTAGCTAGGGTAAGGTAAAGATAAAGGATGAGACCTTATTTGATTTTCATTTTTAATTGGTGCACGTGTGAACACTGCTGACTGCTGAGCATATGAAATCATCAGTACCTCCAATAGCATTGAGCCAAACTCCATGATGATAATATCAGTAGTACCGACAGGGATATCTGTGATAATAATATTGGTAAAAGATGTTTTTACTCTCGCGGAAAAAGAGTGAAAACAAAAAGAGAAAAGCAATAGTGACTATATAAGAGTAGACTTCTATGAAAATTCTGGATTGACAATAAAAAGTATAAATAAAAACTAAAAATTTACAGGAAATTATAAATTACAAACTTGGTGCATATTTTATTTCAATGAAACAAATTAAATTTATGTATAAGTTTTTATTTTAGTTATATAACATTTCAACTTGAATGAAAAATATGTTACAACCATTCTAAACATTTCTGTTGGCTTTGGGAGTCCTCGATTTATCCGTTTGACTGGATTTGCAAAACATATATAATTACATTTTACAGTTTTCCTTCTTGAGAATTTGTGCAGGTTAATGACAACTAAAGGTTCACTAATTATGCATCAAGGATGAATTAATGAACTGTAATACAATATCAATGATGTAGTCATGAAGCACAAGATATTGGATAGCAAAAGTATTAACTCAAGATTAAGGATAATAAATCTGTAAAATTGGTAAAATAAGCTTGAGATTGATCTAAATGAGGTCTACCATTGCAACGGTTCAGGAACTGTTGCAACGGAATAAATAAATCCTCTGAAAATCCCGTGATGCATAAAATAGGTTTTAGCATCATCAAACGCTAACCATTACAGAGGATCACCGTTGTGGAAACCGTTGCAACGGTCATGGATCGTTGTGGGAACCGTTGTCAACAGTATCCACCGTTACACTCCAAACCGCTCAGATTCCGTTGTGACGGTCCCCTGTACCGTTGCAACGGTCAGGACCACTTACTTTCTTTTTATCAGCTCTTTATAAATAGAAGCTATACCAAGGTTTGGAGTATCATTCTAGCCGCCCCCCAACTTCAATATTTCGTATTTACAGATCTAGAGAAAGCCATTGTTGCTTGTGCCCTTCAACTTCAATACTCACAATCAATTTCAAGCTTATTCAATTAATTCAACAACTCCTAGAGTGATCCTGTGTGATCAATTCAATTAATACTTCAAGCCTTGTGCTCACCTAGCAATCCTTGAATCATCGCGAATCATATTGTCTTCCTTTGAGCCTTTAGTGCTCCTGTTCGGGCCATGTGACTTCCCAGAAGATTGTAAGGGCTCACCGGTTCCACCTTATAGTCATTTCTCATTGGGTAAAGAAAGGCGCACTATCTCGAAAGTCGCGGGCCCCGGAGACGTAGAAGTTAGTGCCAAACTCCGTAAACAACTCTCGTATCAAGTGTCTCTAAACTCTACTATTTACTTTACATTTTAGTTTAGGATAAAGTTATTATAGTTTCCGTCAAAAATAACTTATAGACACACTAGAACTTTATTAATTGGACCAAAAATAACTTATAGACACACTAGAACTTTATTAATTCTTAGAATCATGGATTCATTGATTTTGCATCATTCTTTTATAAAATTGGGGCTTAAGTCAGGTGTTTTTGTATTCATTGATTTTATCAATCATACCTCGAATTATAGAGAAAAGGGAAAAATCAGATTCTTTTTTTATCAATTTTGTAAAAGAAGAAAAATCGAAAATCTTCAATATGTATCAATTTTTTGGATTTTTATGCAAAATTATTATAACACAGAAGTTCAAAATCATACAGAGAATATGAAAATATGCATTTGAGAATTTATTGGTTTTTATTTGAATTAGAATCGAATTTTTCAAATCTGATCAATTATTAGTTCACCTTTTCTATTTAAAATTTCTCTCAATCCGTTTGTCCAAAAATTCTAAATAATTCACCAAAAGTGCATCAAAGTATCCATGATATACTGTAAAAATTTCATGAATAAACTCCAAAGGAACCATAAGATATTAATTTTTGAATGAAATGGACAGCAATGGCCATATGTCAAAAAAAAATTTTAAAGAAGGAACCATGTTTATTCTTGACCAATGATGCATATCATACTGTAAATTAAATGCTAGAAGTGAAGGAAACAAAAAACTTGAAAGATGTATCAAAAGAACAAGAAATTCATCAAAAACATCAATCAAGAGCAACATTTACACAGAGACAACTTAGAAAAACCCTTTTCTTAGATGAGATCACTAAAACAGTGTTTTAATGCAATCCATCAAAGGCCCCTGGCCCTGATGGGGTTTGCTTTCTTATTTTATGAAAGTTTGTTCTCTGTAGTTAGTTAGGATTTCATGCAAAGCTTTTTTTTTTACTCTAATATGGCTTTTATTTGTTTGATTTCCAATAAAGACAATGCAAATGAGATTAAAAAAAACTAGGTCTATTAGCTTGATTAATTGTAGAATGAAAATAAATGTTTGATCATTTGATAGACTCTTCTAAAGCAACTTTTATAAAAAAATAGGTTGATTGTGGATAACATTGGCAAATGAAATTTTGCATTATGTTAGGGTTAAAAGATAAAAAGAGGTGATGAGGTTTTTTTTTTTTTTTAAAGGCTTTATAGGCCCATTCCATTTCTGAAATAGTTAATTACAAATCAAATTAGTCAGGAGAGCCCCCTAAGCTGACAATGTTCACCAGTAACACAAAAGTAAAACAAACAAACAAGCTACAGATTAGCCAACATCTAATAATAGCCAGTAACCAAAAGTACAATAAAAGGGATAAACATAAGCTACTTAACAAAGGGCTGAGGACTATATTAACTACAAAATATTTTTGGAAGAACTTCATCTAGAAATGTCAGAGACTCCAGGAGGCTGGTACAGCACCATCTCCATGTTAGATGGAATGATGTTCAGTGGTATGGCATCCTCTATCACATGCATCCATGACTGAGTAGCTATCTTGGCTTTCTTCTTCATCTTACCTGACCAGTAATCAATTAAAGATTTTATTAGAAATATAAGGTTTCTAGCAGTTTTAGGTGCACAGTCATTGAAATACATATCATTTATGTGTTTCCATATTATCCAACACGCAACACTCAACACTACTAAGAGTCCTATTCTGTCACAGTGAGGTAAGGATAATGCATATTGAAAAATATTGTCCCAATTATGCCATTGTATTAAGTTATGTAATTAGTGTTGGAATTAATTCGCTAAATTGATGTCATTATTTTGCACTTGTATGTCTTTAGTAGCTAATTTTGTAAACGTAGATTAATTTAATGTATACACTAGAAAGTTCCTTAATTTTCTAATTTTATTCCTTTAACTTTGCGAGATTTGTGCTGTTGCGATTTGTTTTTCAGTTCGCTGTAAGAAGTTATTTTTGGATTTTTTTTTTTTTTTGTTTTTCATTATTTCTCTGTGTCCATCTCTTAGATGAACTTCGTTACAAAAATATTGGCAGCGCAATTATTCGTAGCGCGAACGAGCCCTTGCATAATTCGCGATAAATGCAAGGGTGAACGGATCGGTCAAATTGTATTTGTATTTGTATTTATGATCAAATAAATAGATTTTATATGCCAGTCACTAGAATGAGGAGGGATCTGATTATCATAAAGTCATCACAATCATTTTTTATATTTTCAAAATTCAAATCGTCGATTCAAACTGTTCAACATAATCTCCACAATAAAATGTGTTTCCAGATCAAATTTTACATTTTTTTGAATATTTTTACTATTTATTAAGATGGGTACAAAATTCAATGGTTTAAATTTGACTAGTTTTTGTAAAATACTTAATAAATAGTAAAAAATTCAAAAAAATGTAAAATTTGATTTGCAAGCATATTTTATTGTGGAGATCATATTGAACGGTTTGGATCAGGGAATTGGAATTTGAAAATATAAAAATTATTATGATAACTTTGTGATAACTCAAAATTATTGTAATCGGATCCCTCCACTAGACTGCCACTGCTAACTGCTACTGCTGACTGCTTGCTTGTTTTGATACATAATACTTTGCTAAAGACACGTTTACTACTCACACAGTTTACAATTCTCTAGAGGGATCCTCTTGTGCATTAGATTATAAATCGTTTAGATTCAAAGTCCAAATAATCGGTTTTATTTTGACTGCTTGACTTGATAATTTTGCATGCAAATACATTAATGAAGTAGGTCGATTTGAACAGTTTAAATTTATCTTTTAAAATTTATCCAATAGATTTTGAAAATCAATATCACATAAATATATTTTTGATAACTGGTATATAACAGTGGCTCGAACAATCGCCTCAATTAGACACTAACTGTCGTTTTATTTTATTAATAATTTAATACTATTAATAATTAATTTTAATTGATTTAATTATGGAATGGATATATTTATAATATAGTAATATTTAGACGAAGAAATAACTATTTTAAATTTTTTTATGGAAAAATATCTAAATGAAGAAAGTTATTATGAGCCTGTATCTTATTTTATCGAATCTACATCATCTCAGGTACCTGAGCTTTAAATGATTAATCTGAACCGTTCATTTCACTTGGTACGAATCTCAAAGCAGACCTGCTACAACTTTAACAGCCACCCAATTAAGCTAGGTCTGAATAAAATTAATCTGAACCGTTCATTTTTTGCTAGTACACCTCAGGTACCGGGGGAAGCGGACTCTATTTTATCTGAGTTATATTTGTTTCCGCTTTCCAGTTTCTTGTACCCTCTTGCCTCTCGACTCTCGACCTGGAAGCGTATCTCTCTAGAACCCCTTCCTTGTTCTCTCCTTCTCCAGTTCTCCATCGCCGATCAACAATCTATACTATCGAGGTTGGTTGTTTGTACCTACTCTCTCTCTCTCTCACAGACACACACACACACACACCAGATCATGGTCTTTGAATACTCGTGTGGGTGAAATGCAAAACATAAGATTTAAACCTCTTATTTTTAGGTGGGATTGGATTGTTGTTCCCAAACAATTAGGTCAGGTTCCAATTTGATCCGTGAAACTTCACTTTTTACAATAGTACCCTCAAATGATGTAATATTTCCATATGGATTGCCTTTAACATTTAACTATACTTTTTTTTTATTAATTAATTAATTAAATTCAACACCGATTCTTATTAAATTGACAGGCATTGCTCCATTTTTCCAACAGAATAAGGCACAATTTCTGTTAAATTAATTGATGCAATGCATTACTAACTTATTTTTGGATCATAATTTGTGTAATAAACAGCTAGTAATAGGTGAAGAAAAATCAGAATTATTTTTGGATCATTACTCTATCCAAATACTTTCTGTTAGCTTTTTTCTTTCAAATATCAATTAAATTATTTTTGGTCTGGTTATTGACGTAAGCTGATTATTGTAGGCCTCACTAGTACTATAATTTTTATAATGCAATGCTGTTACTTATTTCCTGTTCTTCTATTCTTCTTCTGTTCAGAAGCCGAGTCATTGATTATCACAAGTCGAAGAATTCTCTGAAATCTACAAATAAAACAATGCCTCGACGTAAAGCTAAACCTAAACCATCACATAAACCTACTGGCACCAGATCCAAAAAAAATTCAAGTACCATAGATAGGATAAGTAAATTACCAGACCATCTCTTACATCACATCCTTTCCTTTCTCCCACTAGAACAAGCAGGCCGTACCAGTATATTGTCACATAGGTGGAGACATGTATGGGCCTCAATGCAAGGCCTGAAATTTTACATTGATGAATTTGACAAGTACAAGTCCGATAAGTTCATCAGTTATGTCAATGCCGCACTGCCTTACTGCTTAAAACAAGATCTTCAAGTTTTCAAAACATTTTTGTTCAGTGCTTCTCCCACTAATCGTGCAGCAAGCGCAAGATGGATCACTCACGTGTTAAAGAACGATGTTCGGGTTCTTCACATTATAATCCGGCCTAAAACTGGTAAAAATGTGATTTTATCCCGACCTATGTTAACTAGCCAGTCTTTAGAGGAATTGAGTTTATTTTGTTTTCCAAAAGTGAGGATAATTACACCAAATGTTATAAGTTTAAGCCAACTCAAAATTTTGAGCCTACAACGGATGGATGTGAAGTCAGCTTTTATGGAGAAGATAATTTCTGGGTGCCCGAGGCTTGAAAATTTGAATTTGCATTATTGCTGGTTAAGCTGTTCGGGGATTTCTTCAAGGATGTTGAGAAATTTGGTTGTGGAAAATTGTGGAATACTGAACAAGTTCTACATTTGTACGCCTAACCTTGAAAAATTGCGTTTTAATCAAAAATATAAAGTATCCTCGCCCTATGACGTGCTCAATGAAAGGGTATGTTTTGGTATATCTCTAGTCTTAGATTTTTAGTTATTATGAAAATCTCATGCTCTCTCTCTCTCTCTCTCTCTCTTTCTCTCAAGTTACAGAATCTGTGAGAAAGGAAAGGTACTTTGTCTAGTGGGTGGGTTCGGAGAAGTTCGCATCCTCTGAGGTAACACAACATTTGAGTTTAGATCCTGATCATCCGATCAGAAGCCGGGCCAATCTGGCCCTATGTGGAATGCACGGGGTGCCCCTTTAATATTTGTGCCAAGGCAGATCGGATGGTCCTGATGTAAACTCAAAATTTCTGTTACCTTAGGTGATATGAATTCGGGTTCCGAGGGGGAAGGGAGTGATTTCTTTTATTCTACTCTTTTTATTACTATTAATGTAACTTCTTTTTGGGCAAGAACTTGGAGTTAACCACACAAAAGAAAAGATGATATTGAAATTGGAACTTAGTTTTCAATTGGTACGTAATTGTATGGTGGGCTAAACCTGTATGAAGTGGAGATCCATTTCGGTGTGTGTTCTAACTATAACTTTCTCTGTCTTTAGTTTTATCGCCAGTTAAAGCTAGATTCCCAAAGTTTGAAGCTAGATGTCCCAAATTTGAAGAGCTTAATACTTGGTGGATATTGGGTTGCCCGTTATCCTGCTTCTGTCACATTCTTTCTTCAGCACTCACCTATTCTTGAAAAGCTTACTCTAATCTGCAATGAGGTACCATTTCTTTGTTCAAGTTCCAACTACTTGTTGAGTATTCATGAATATTTTGGTCTATCAGGCACAATGCTACAACTCATGATAGATAGTATCACCTGGAAGTGCAACACTTGATGTTTTATGTAGTATGATTGTTTTATTTTTTATTTGTAGGTTCCTGGATATTGGAAAGATGTGGAACCAGTTAACATGTCGAGTGATTTGTGTTTCCAATGCAAAAATCTGAAGTCAGTTGATATAATAGGCAGCAAGTTTGATGAAAATATACCGCATCTAATACAGATTTTTAAGAGAAATGGACTTGCTGATCTGAATCCGACTGAGGGTGATTTGGGTGATTTGGGTGATTCGTCTTTTGGAAATGATTGCTTGAAAATGCTTAATGATGTCTGGCATTGGATACATTTTCAAATGATTTATACATAACCCACTGAAGAAGAATCCCTTTTATACAGCTACGAGTGCATCTAGTTTTTGTGTGTCAGTGTGTGGATTGGGGAGGGGGTATAAGTTCAAACCTGTTTGATATTATGATATGTGATGCTTGATCAAAATCAGTGTTGGAATTAATTTGCTAAATTGATGTCATTAATTTGCACTTGTATGCCTTTAGCAGCTAATTTTGTAAACGTTGATGTAATGTGAATACTGGAAAGTTCTTTTTCTTCCTTATTAAACGTTGTATTTTAAGAAATTGAGCAAAAGATGGTACCACTGGTATCACTATTGCCAAATGCTTAGTCTATGTTGTGATATGAGTGCTGTACCAGAGTTGTACTTTAGATGCTGTTTTACTGTGAATGTTTTACGTTGGATGCTGGTATCCAGGCTGTGATGTACCAGTGTTGGTACCAATCTGAGCTGTTGTCTTTTTTGGATTGACTAAGTTATAGGTTTGAGTCCCATGCTGACTGCGCTACTATTGATGCCAAAAGAGTAGCTGAAACCTTGCTATTGCTTGCACAATAGCTAGTTCACATAGCAGGTTTTCTTTAGTTTTACTTCTGGATAAGGTTTGTTTAGCTGTATCTGTAAAAATATTTAGTAATGCAATTTGGGCTATGAAGCCTTACCAGTATAATAAGGAGCTATGTTAGTGAATCAGAAAAGGAACAAAAGGAACTTTACAGTATTCACATTACTCCACATTTACAATATTAGCTGGCAAAATACATACAAGTGCAAAATGACCAACACTGAATTAGATCAAGCAACACATAATATCAAACAGGTTTGAACTTGTACAGTTGTATCCCCTTCCCAATACACACACAAAAAAGAATATGCACTCAGAGCAGTCTAAAAGGAATTCTTTTTCAGTAGGTTATGTGTAACCAATTAATAATTTATCCAATGCCAGACATTATAAAGCATTTTCAAGCAATCATTTCCAGAAAAAGAAAAACTATGAAGAGTCAGATTCCGATTACCAATTCCATTTCTCTTCAAAATGTCTGTTAGATGCGGTATATTTTTATCAGACTGCTATTTCAAGACAAAGTAGGAGAGGTAGGGGAGTTTAGTTCTTCCATTCAACAGTGATGAGTTGCTAGCCATCTTCAAGCCCAAAATATGTAAATGGTTAACATTGATTTCCTCTGATACTTTATTCTTTGATTTTTTTTTTCTTTTTCTCCAAATTGTAGGAAAATAATATCGATTTTTATTATGAGAAAATTTTAAGACATATTTGATAATGTGTTTTCTTGGTGCATCTTTTAACAGCTAGTATATTTTGGAAGGGTAATTGATGATGGATTATATTAAAGATAAAAACATCATACTTATTTGATGGTCTATTTACATTGGTTTACTCATGAAAAATTTGTGTGCTTTTATATTAAAAAAATGCATGTACATATTTTTAGAAAGTAGTTGCTTCATAGAGTTTGGTTATTCTCTGATCAATATTAAATACGTAAAAATATTAATGCATTTTTCTGAAAATTTAGTTATTCATCACCATGGCGTCAATTGTCACAAAAATGACATTGTTTTCCTCATGAGAAACGTAAAATTTAGAAAAGAAAATTTCCCACAAAAAATTAGTGCATATTTGGTACATATAATTTGTTCAATGTGGAATCAAAATTGTATGTCAGAACATGATTTAATGCTTCACTGGTTTTGAAAAAGAAGAAGAACTGTTATACTGCGATCAAGTTTTTCTTTGAACTTTGTCATTACGTAATAATTGTTGGAATAATTAACAAATTAAGCCGATAAAAACAGTAAATAAAATAGAAAATTAATTACATTTTTCTAAGGTTAGTGGCTAAATAATTAGAAATTTAAGTGCTGAATTTGTCGATATTGTGGGTCACATAATTCCTCAAGCTAGCACTCTTAAATTTTATCGAAAATCATCCATTGTAGAAAATCAAAGCATATATCATCATATATAAGATCACAAATAGTATGGAGAAGCATATAGCATCATAAGCTTCTTCATATATATATATATATATAGAGAGAGAGAGAGAGAGTATGGCTAACGCGCTTCCTCTAGTATATTGACAATATGTTTTTGACCTTCAAAATCTATTGAATCGGCTTCAAATGACAAGTCTAAACCGTTCAAACCAATGTCCTTAACGAGAGCTTTGTTTTCATATAAAAAAAAATTTATGTTTCAAATTTATTTACTATCAAGTCAAGCGGTCAAAATATGAAGGATTTTGTGCGCATTTTAATGCACTATTTTACTCATTTTTTTGACCACTTGACTTGATAGTAAATAAATTTGAAACTTAAATTTTTTTAATATGGAAACGAAGCTCTCATTAAGAAGATTGGTTTGAACGGTTTAGATTTGTCATTTGAAGCCGATTCGATAGATTTTGAAAGTCGGAAGCATATTGTCAATATACTAGAGGAAGCGCATTAGCCATACTCATATATATATATATATATATATAGAGAGAGAGAGAGAGAGAGTAAGGCTTGGGTGCTATGAATAGCATAAGGCCATCCTGTGCTACGAACTCAAAAACTTATCGTATAACCTTCAAACTTCGATTTAAATAGCTCAATAAATTGGTTATATAATAAAAAACTTGTAGAATACTAATTTTTACTATTTATTATGATTTACGAAAGATGGCAAAAAATGAACTGAGTAAAAAAATTTCAAAAATAGTAAAAATTAGTATTCTATAAGTTTACTATATAACCAATTTATTGAGCTATTTAAATCAAAGTTTGAAGGTCATACGATAAGTTTTTGAGGCTGTAGCACGGAATGACCTTATGCTATCCATAGCACCTAAGCTTTACTCATATATGTATAAATATAGAGATGAGCTACGGTGAGTTGCGAAGTAAAACGCATTTTTACTTCACGCCGTATTTTTATTTTGAAAGTTCAAACGACCGATCCGAACCGTTAGATGTTTAATCTACATTGAAATGTGCTTGGAGACCAAATTTTATATTTTTTGGAATTTTTTTACTATTTATTAAGCATTTTTGAAAATTGCTGTTTTGCTGTGAACAGTAAAAAACAGTAAAAAAATTTGGACCATTAGATCTTCGACTTTCAAAATTGCTTAATAAATAGTAAAAAAATTCCAAAAAATGTAAAATTTGGTCTCCAAGCACATTTCAATATGGAGAATAAGATGAACAGTTCGGATCGACATTTTGTACTTTAAAATCGCAAAATATGAGTGTGAAGTAAAATAGTCGCTTTACTTCGCAACTCACCGTAGCCCATCTCTCTCTCTATATATATATATATGAGGAGGGTTCAAGTGCACCATCATTTTGGTGCTCCAATATGCTCCACATGGACTACATCCTTTATCTCTATTTTCAAAGTCCGAACAGTCGATCCGAACCGTTCAACGTGATCTTCATAATAAAATATGCTTGGAGACCAAATTTTATATTTTTTTTAGAATTTTTTTACTATTTTTTAAGATAGATACAAAATTACCTTTTTAAGGAAATTCTGAACCATCTGATAAAGTCACATTGTACCTATCTACCAAAATAGTAAAAAAAAATCTAAAAATATAAAATTTGGTCTCCAAGAATATTTTATTATGAAGATCATGTTGAACGGTTCGGATCAACTGTTCGGACTTTGAAAATAGAGATAAAAGACGTGGAGCATATTGGAGCACCAAAATGATGGTGCATTTGAACCCTTCTCTCTATGTGTGTGTGTGTGTGTGTGTGTGGAAGCTTGTAGCTCAATATGCGTGCGAGTTTGTGAGCCCCATTGTCAGTGGGGTATTACTAAACGACCATGTTTTTGTCAGTAGCACATGGATAAGATTTACTTGGCATAGTTCGTTTTATATATATTTGGAATATAGATGTAGAGAAGATATTATAAATAAAAGCAATGTATTAAAAATGGAACATAATCCAAGTTATATAGGTCTTCAAAATATCAGAAATAGTAGCTAAATTTTAGAGTTGTCCATTGGTCAATTTGGTTAAAATAAAACTAAAATTTTGTTCTAATAAACTTTTATTCAGTTTGCACAAGTATGGTGAAAACAATGGAATAATCCGATCAATCGAATTAGTATGAATAATTCAAGTTATAACTAATAATACAAATTCTAGATTGACAATTTATATTAAAGTGTGTAATTTTTACAATATCATAACATTTACTTGCATTTCTATTCATTTTTTGTTTGTTCTTTTGATTTGATTTTGAATAGTATTCTGTGAAAAAACGAAAGACAAACTAGCAAATTTTTTAGACCAAACTAATGTAAAAGAACAAACAAAAATAATGGGAAAAAAACATTTTTTGCAAATAAATTTAATTTTGTTGAGGCCACAGGTTCAAAATTCAGATGAAAGTTTACTCTAAAAAAAAAAAATTAGATAAAAAAATATCTTGTGAATATTAAAAAAATTAAGTGACTCATCTAGCTTTTTCTAAAATAAATAAATTTAGTTTAATTGATACCAAACTAACTGAAATATTCTAAGTCATGCTTTTTTAGTTTTTACTTTTATAAATTCATTTACATGATATTGTTATTTATTAAATTGGTGCAAACATGATTCCTTCAAGTTAAAATAATGACACTATTACCCTTTTTTCGTTTTTTCTCGCCGCCTCACAATCATATATACATATGAAGCACTCCATTTTTTGATGGAAGCTAGTGAATCGAGCATTTCTTTTAAGGGAAAAATAAATAAATAAAATGTATTATCATGTTTTAAGAAAGAAATGAATTATCAAATTTGCGAACCAATGGTATATACAATTGCATGATTTTTATTTTTGGAACTAAAGTTAGTATATATTGAGCGATCTCCTTACTTGAGCTTTATTCATGTCTAGAATATATATATATATATTTTGGCAAATTACCCATAGGCTTCATTCAACAAGAAAATGGCAATTACAATCTCTGAAGTCTGAACTGACCTTGGACTGTTCTTAAACAGTGCACTACCTAGACAAAATATCAGAAACACTCTTCAATAATATGGTACATCATGATATGGTTTATCAGAAACACTCTTCGTTTCAACCACAGTGACTTGCTGGCCATCTTCAAGCCCAAAATATGTAAATGGTTAACATTGATTTCCTCTGATACTTTATTCTTTGATTTTTTTTTCTCTCTCTCCAAATTGTAGGAAAATAATATCGACTTTTATTATGAGAAAATTTTAAGACATATTTGATAATGTATTTCTTGGTGCACCCTTTACTGCTAGTATATATATATATTTTGGAAGGGTAATTGATGATGGCTTATATTAAAGATGAAAAAATCATACTAATTTAATGGTCCATTCACATTGGTTTACTATCATACTTATTTGATGGTCCATTCACATCGGTTTACTCATGAAAAATTTGTGTGCTTTTATATTAAAAAAATGCATGTACATATTTTTAGATTTGAAAAGCTTGTAATTCATTAAGAATGAAGCCTCCTTTACGTCTCCTTACAGCCCAAAATTAAATCCGAGTCGGATAGACAGGCCCAAAATAGATCTATTTCCTTCCACACAATACCAAAATTTTCAAAAGGAAAATAATAAATTCCATGAGCCCCTGTGCTATCCCAGGAATAACGAACTTTCGGGTTGGGAGAAAAGAGAGGCCCAAAATCATATCATGGGCTATTTGGGCCGATACAATAACTGAATAGCCCGCAAGTTTTATGAGATACTTAACATCTATATACATCTCCATTCTATTATTAAGCACGTTGGGTGTCCGATTCGCCAACGGCTACGATTGAGAGGTGAAACTTCGGATTTGATTTCAGCTCTCCAATTATATAATTTGCCTTCTTTTGATTAAATGCATCTTTTTATATATAAAAGTCTAAATTTAGTTAAAAACATACCCACCACATATGCTGCCACACGATACGTTACAATTTAAAATGAACAAATTCTGAAATTTAGCTATATATTTATTTGTTTCCATATTTTTCCTCTTCAATTGAGAAGACTCAACCTTCCATTTTCTTATTTATTGTTTCCTTACTTCTTCATTTCTATACGAATCACAATGAAAATCATTTTTTTTTTATTTCCATATTTTTCTTTCTTTGTTTCTATACATATTGGTGTGGGCAATTTAGAATATATTTTCAATATATAATATATCAATGTGTGTATGTGTGTGTATATGTATTCTAAATTGGAAACAAAGAAGAATATAAATTGGAACGTATGTGTGAATATATATTTTTCTTATAATATGTGTGTGTGTGTATATATCCTATACATACAAACGATAACATTTTTTATTTATGTTTTTTGATATCATATTATATGTTGATATTGAATTGTTGTATGATATTTGATATTAGATTCTAATCGAGCTATTATTTGATATCATTGGTACTTAAAAATAAAGAATCATCAGTTAATTAAAAATACATAATCATATAAATTTTCTATTAACATGTGTTTTAATTTTTAGATAATTATTATTTTCATTGATATATTTGTTTTTTATAATATATCCCCGTTGCAACGCACGGATATGATACTAGTATTTCTTTAGAAGGGGTGCAAAAGAAAGAATCCATCCCCAGTCCCCACTAATCAAATTTCGAAATCAAAATCTAATCAAATATTTGGCGCCGAAATGAACAAGCAAATGATTGACCCAATTAGAGTGGGAAAAATGACACGGCAGAGTTTGCTCCGTCACAGAATGGCACGGCACGCGTGTTAGTTATGTGTCGTGACTTGGGTGTTCTGTACCGTAACTATTTGCATGTCATGATCATCTTTTGAAACTTTGACACGACACAGTACGTTATGTGAAAGATCTAGTTACGACACAGCACGACACGTGATCACGCGAGTCACGTGTAATTAGGATAATTATATATTAATCAAATAGTGAATCTTAAATAAATTAACTTAAATTTTGATTAAATGATCATGCGAGTCACGTTTAGTCACGGCATGTTTTGGTACGGCGTGACTCGCGTGACGTGACCATTCGTGTACCATGACCACCCCTTGACATTTTGGTCACGACATGGCATGACACGTGAAAAATTAACTTGGTTACAACACAACACAGAACAAAACCAAAATCACAGTGTATTAGTCACAGCATGGCACGTTTTTTCCACTCTAGACACAATGTTATACTTAGTTTTAGGATATAAAGTTGAAGGCTGCATAGTATTATCACTTTGGAAACTTGACGAAGAAAAAGGAAAGGATATCTCCATTTCTACTAAGAATGGAGATGGAGTTCCCTTTGCTTTACTGTCGTTTGGATTAAGTGGGGCCCAGTTGGTCACAGACCTACTTTTTTAATATTGTTTTATTGAAAAATGTTATTCATTCTTTTATGGAAGTGGTGGTGACGGTGGCGAGGCCGCGCCGACGCATGCTGTGATGCACGCAGCATAGGGACCATTCCGTTCTGTCTCTCTGCCAGTGGGTCCCATAAATTTTCAGTTCATTTACGCCCTTATCTGATTACTTGTGGCATGTGTCTTGTGCCCACCGAATAATCGTGCTTTTTATCAAACTACAAGATTTCCGAATTAAACTTGAATAATTTGTTTTTTTAGTAATGTCGAACCGAACGTCAAATTATTCGGTTGATTGAACTTTGACCGAATTAAATCCGAATAATTCGTGAATTTTACAAACTTTTCCTGAATTTTACAAATTATTCGTGAATTTTTTTCATAACATTTTTTTTTTCTCTCGCTTGTAGGACTGAGAATTCTCATTCAAATAACTTCCAAATTATATTTGAATTATTCTCAAATTACAAATTTTTGATATTGTTAAACCGAACCCAAATAATTCATTTGTCACTATCACTCGAACCAATTCTATTGCCAAGGTACATTTGGCCCCATCTAATTTTGCACTATTTTCTTGGGAAAAATTTCATGTAAACCCTCAAAAGGTTCAAAATTGAGTAATATTTTCTTTTGAAGCCTTCAAGAAAATTAATTTAAGATGTATATATAATGTATTCGATCCTAAACTTGTTCGGAATATAATACAGAAGATATTTGAAGGTTGTGATTCAATCCAAGCATCACGGGACATATATATAACTTTGCCTATTTCAGGGCAAATATTTTTTTCTAAATCATTCAGATATTTTTTTTTTTAAGAAGTCAGGTTTTAATATATTTTACAACAATTGTAATTTAAAAAATAATACAGTAAATCAATTATAGGAAAAATACTAATAAATCAAATATTTCCTACAATCGGCTAATGTTTAAAAAAAAAAAAGGCTTTTATAATGCTTTAGGAGTAGAACTAGAGTGTTCTTAAGCTCATTAAATCTCTTGTGAGATTAACTTCAATTTTTTATCGGATTGGATTCAAAGACGAATCTAAATTCTAAACCATATAAAAACCAATATACTTTAGTGTATTAATTTTTATCATTTTTTAACCACTTGAGTATATTTGGGAATGAAAATTTCTTCAAGTAAAAATGTAAAATGCTTGTTGAAAATTAAAAATCTACAAAATATATGATAAATTCAAAAATATTAAAAATGAAAATTTCACGAGGTAATTTATTTTGCGACGCAATTTTAGACCAAATTGAAACGAATCACTACAGACCCAATTCCCATTGATATATTGATCCGCTTCATGTTCGATTACAAAGATCTTGTATTATAATAGTAAAATGTTTATATAAGAACAATAATATGTGATTGGATAATTCCTTTACGGTTCGTGTAGGAAAATACGTATATAATATTACCAATAGTAATAAATTATTCAAATATTTTTTATCGTCCGATCGAGAACTTCTTGTTCAAAAAGGAATTAATGAATATAACAGTAAAATATTTTTTGAAAAATCAAATATAATTTAATTGAGTTAAATTAACTAAATTAGTAATTGATTTAAGTAAATTAGAAACAAACAACCCATAATGACTAACACTTGGAAACTCTAACATAATTAAAACGACATGGAAAATATAAATAGTCAAACCTAGAAAATAGTAACATAATTAAGTTTTATAAAAAACACAACATAATTTAATTATGCAATTAATCATCATAGGAAATGATGAACTAGTAGGACCCATGGGACCCTTTCATGAGAATTGTGCCTAGCCATTTAAGAATATCGAAGAGCAATTAACCCATACCGAGTCTGAGTCCAAGTTCAAATCCGGGTTTGGGTCGAAGCTGGAATTTTGGTTTGCATCAGAGAAGGGTTCAAATGCTTCATTGTTTTCATATCTTAATCATACCTCACATTTTTATCTCTGATTTTAAAATTCAAAAAAATAATCCAAACCGTTCAACATAATATTCACATTTTACTATTTTTTAAGATAGGTACAAAATTCATGTTTTTAGATGATAATTTTGTTTTTTTGAAAAATGATAATTTTGCATCTATCTTATAAAATTAAAAAAATAAAAATAAAAAATTTGATTTCTAAATACATTTTAATGTGAATATCAAGCTGAACAGTTTGAATTATTTATTTAAATTTTAAAATAAAAAATAAAATATAGAATATGATTAAAGCAAGAAAACATTTGAAGCCTCTCTTATAATATTTAAATTGAATTCGAACAGAAAAAAAGGCATCACGAAGTCCAACAGTCAATATTTTATACTCATACCGAATTGGAGCAGACCAAAACACATATATTTCTACGGAACGGAATTCGATCCACTCCCCGTCCGAAAGCGAATTCACATCCCCTGAGATATCTCATATTTTGCGTGACTTTTTGGAAAATCTCAACCGTTCAAATAAGTTCTACACGAATCTCAAAGCTCAAATAATACTGGTCCCTACGGTTTCCCCGAATAGACACCCGACATGTCGGTCACGCAAAATATGAGATATCTCAGAGGATACGCACTCCCCCGTCCGAAAGCTGTCTTTTATTTATGTCAATTGTCCAAGCAATATTTATTCCCCTTCTCCAACCCAAGTCGCCTCCCGACTGATCGTTTCCTCCTCTATCTCTTTCTCTTTCTCTTTCTCTTTCTCTTTCTTCTTCTCTCCTTCTCTGGTTATCTCTCGCCATTCTACAGCCTCATCCATAACGAGGTTTCTATTCTATCTACTCGCTGTTACTTTTTTTTTTTTTTTCAAATACCAATCGAACTTTAAAGTAGAGCTGTATAACCCCTAAGATTTTTTATAATGCAATGCTGGTACTTATTTCCTGTTTTTCTTCTCTTCAGAAGCCAAGGCATTGAGCGTGGCAAGTTGAAAAATTCTCTGAATCTACAAATAAAAGAATGCCTCGACGTAAACCTAGACCAACACATAAACCTACTGGCACCACACCCAAAGAAGTTCCAAATACCCCAGACAGGATAAGTAAACTACCAGACGATATCTTACATCACATCCTCTCCTTTCTCCCACTAAAAGAAGCAGGCCGTACCAGTATATTGTCGCATAGGTGGATACATGTATGGGTGTCAATGCAAGGCCTGAGATTTTACACTGATGAATTTACAAATTGCGGGCCTGATAAGTTCATCAGTTATGTCAATGCCGCACTGCCTTACCGCTCAAAACAAGATCTTCAAGTTTTCAAAACATTTTTGTTGAATGATTCTCCCACTAATCTTGCAGCAAGCACAAGATGGATCACTCACGCATTAATGAACGATGTTCGGGTTCTTCACATTATAATCCGGTCTAAAAGTTCAGGTGAAAATGTGATTTTACCGAGACCTATGTTAACTAGCCAGTCGTTAGAGGAATTGGGTTTATTTAGTTTCCGAAATGTGAACATAACCTCACCAAATGTTATGAGTTTGAGCCAACTCAAAACTTTGAGCATGCAACAGATGGATATCAATTCAGCTTTCATGGAGACGATAATTTCTGGGTGCCAGAGGCTTGAAAATTTGAATTTGCATTATTGTTGGATAACCTGTTCGAGTATTTCTTCTAGGGTGTTGAGAAATTTGGTTGTGGAAAATTGTGAAATACAGAGTCTATGGAAGAACAATTTCTACATTTGTACGCCTAACCTTCTACATTTGCGTTTTAATCTGGTATGTTTTCTATATCTGTAGTCTTAGCTATTTAGTTATTATGGACACCTCGTACTTAACCATCAAACCAATATGTTCAAAAGATTACAAACTAAGTTACATAAAATGTGAGAAAGGAGAGGTGTTTTGGCTTGTGGGTGGGTTAAGAGGGGGAAGATGGCGGCAGCATGATTTCTTTTTTCTCTACTTTTTTTTATTAATGTAACTTCTTTTTGGTGGGTTAGGAACACATGCAACTTATCACAAAAAAAAAAAAAATGATATTGAAATTGGAACTTAGTTTCATCTGATATGTAATTGTATAGTGAGCTCAACCGGTATGATGTGGAGATACTTTTTTGTGTGTGTTCTAACCAGAATATTTTATATGCATCTTACCATCATGGCCAGTTGAAGCATGATTTCCGAAATTTGAAGCTGGACGTCCCAAATTTGAAGAGCTTAATACTTGATGGATGTTGGGTTGCCAGTGAACCTGGGGCTGTCTCATTCTTTCTTCGGCACTCACCTCTACTTGAAAAGCTTACTCTGATCTGCAGTAAGGTATTGTTTCTTTCTTCTAGTCCAAATTCATATGCAACGGTACCAACTTTGACCAGCTACTTGCTGACTATTTGTGAATGTTTTGGGTTGTGCCTCAACTGGTACCCGCACCAGCCAGAGAAGGCATGAACCGGTACCTGCACCAACCAGAGAAGGCATGATAGTAGTACCTGGAAATGCAACACTTGGTTTTCTTTGTATTGATTGATTTAATTTTTTTTTTATAGGGTACTGGATTTTGGATGGATATGGATCCAGCTAATCAGCCGAGTGATTTGTGTTTCCAATGCAAAAATTTGACTTCAGTTGATTTAGTATGCCTCCAGTCTGATGAAAATATAGAGAAATTGACAGAGGTTCTGATGAGAAATGGAATTGCTAATGTGAATTTGACAGTGGGTGTTTGGTGGTTTGGAGATGATAGCTTGAAAATGCTTTCTGATGTCTTGTATTGGGTACATGGTCAAATGTTAAATGAAGATCTGGAGCAGGTCACAGATGAAGAGGAGTGGGTCACAGATGAAGAGGAGTGGGTCAGAGATGAAGAGGAGTGGTTCATAGACGAACAGGAGTGGTGATGCCTCTGTTGATGTTTTGTTTTGTTTTGTTCATACAGTTACCTCAGCCCTGATGTGGCTTATGTTGTTTTGTTTTAGGCAGTTAATCCTGGTATTTCTAACTGATGCTTTTGGTGCACATTGAACTGGATGTTATGTGTGTTTGGTTAGATCTTTGTGTAGGAATCCCAAGCCGTGTGGGCTTATTATGAAGCTTTACATAGCCATAGTTAACATCAAAACTCTAGTATGTAATTATCAGGTTTCATGCTAATGAAACGGGCTTAGACTGCTGTCTCCCATCATCTTTTTGTGTGTGTGTGTGTGTTGGTTGGGGAGGTGATGCTGTTGAAAACCTATTTGATATTAGGATATGTGATGCTTGATCAAATTCATTGAAGGTTGTGTAAGACGAATGGAACAAGTGACCAGAACACATGTATCTGAATTAACAATCTTTTATGTACAAAATATTGATCCCCTCTTTCCTTCCCAATTTTGGAAGAAAATCTGCCAAGTCATTGTGGCAAATTTGAAAGATTTTCTTTGAAGCCCGCCGGCCAGTCAATTAACCTCTGAGGAAGGTTGCAATTGTGTTGCAGCGTTTGCCAGAATAGTATAATTATCAGTGAAGAAGGAGCACTTTCCCATTTTCCAATCCCCATTTCATTTGTCAGTTGACTTAATTGCCTGGAGGAATTCTTTAAAGGCGTACTTCTATTTTTATGATGTGTGTGTATTTTGTTGTGCATTTTTGTTTTTCTGATAATTTTATTTTTCAAAAGGTAAGATGAGTTTAATATTGGTTATATTTAGCTATTGTTTATATCAACATATGTTTTATTTTCAAATCGGATTAAAAAACAGAATTTGGATAATTTTGACATACAAAGATATTGCATATTTGTATGTGCTGCTTGAATTTACTATTGATCATATGATACAGGAGGATCCGCCATTTTTATTTATATCCAATATTTAATATACTTTATCAGAAATAACCAATTTTTTGAAATTTTTAAAAGATACCCAAACCGCAGCAATTTTCTGCGGTTTGAAATTTTTATTCCAAACAGCAAGAAATTCTTGCAGTTTGGGATTTTTTTTTTGGGCACTATAAAAACTCCGTTGCACTATATCTCTTTGAATTTTGAAAATAATAATAATTATCTTGTAAATGACATATATATTGAACAATAATAAATAATTTTAATGATTTTTGAATAATAAATTAAAACCGTAATTCATTAAAAAAATAAGCAAACACACACAATAAATAGTAAATATATTTTAAAATAATTACTTAAAATGGACAGTAAGGCTTTAGCCCGCCAGTCAACCCCTGAGGGAGTTTGCAATTGTGTTGCAGCGTTTGCCAGAATAGTATAATTATCAGTGAAGGAGCTCTTTTCATTTTCCAATCCCCAGTTCATTTGTCAGTTGAGTTGCCTTGAGTATGTTCCTAGGTGTTTGATATTGAATAAATAAATTGAACAAAAAAACTACATAAAATTAATATGAACATTCCTAGGTGTCATATGAAAACAAAATAAAATATTCGAGAAAAAAAGGTAGCACAATTGGTTAGAAATAAGTTCTAAAATTGTGTTCGAAAGTTCAATTCTCCCTCACGGCTTCACAACTTGTGCGAAAATTTTCAAAAGAAAACGAAATACTTGGAAGTCGGATCGCATTCCGAACGGAATTCGGCCCACTTCCCCATCCGAAAGCTATATTTTATTTATTTATTTATTTATTTATGTCTGTGTGGAACTCCCACGTGGAAAATTTAGAAAAAAATTCTCCTACGTGGCGGAATGTCAATTAAAATATCAGTGTCCAAGTAATGTTAATTCCACTTTTCTTCTTGAACCCTATCGCCTACCGACTGATCGTTTGCCTCTCTTTCTTGTTCCCTCCTCCGCCATTCTACAATCTGATCCATATCGAGGTTTGCATCTACTCTCTCTCTTTCATACGCACGCACGCACGCACGCACCCCACCAGATCGTCGTCTTTGAATGTGTGTGAGTGAAATAAGTAAACCAAAGTTTAAACCTCTTATTTTAAATTGGGATTGGACTGTTGTTTCCAAATATTTAGGTCAGCTTTCAATTTGATCCGTGAAACTTCACTTTGTACAATACGACTATTGGGTTGCCTTTAACTTAACCTGAGCCGCTAACTGTGTGTCCGTGTCATTGTCCCACTACACTTCTTTTTTATTAATTAATGTCAACCAGTGTTTTAATAATCGGTTCTTATTCGGTATTCGGAAAGTCACCGAATACTGCATATACGGTATGCGGCCGCATATTCAGATTTTTATTATGATTTATATATTTTCGGATTTTCAAATGAAAAATCATAGACATTAACTCTAATCAACATAGATAAATATAAATAAACATAGATAAACATTACAAATAAACATAAATAAAACATAACATAAGTTCTAACAAATTAACAACCCACAGTTCAAATTACAAAACTACAAATAAGAATAAATAAAACATAAGTTCAAACTTAATTGTACTAAATCACCATTTTACTGAAATGAAACATAAATTACTTTTCTTAAAAAATACTAGATAAAATTAAGTTCTTCATCATCATCACCATTTAAAATATCATCATCATCAATTATGTCATCAATGACCATCTCGTCTGTATTTATTACAATCGGTGTAGAGGAAGAAGTTGAACTTGGAGCTAAATTAAGTTCTTCGGGCAACTCTAAGGCTGGACCCCCTGTCCAATCTCTCACATGCTCATCTTGCTCTTCTTCTATTGCACACATTGGATCAGATTTTCTCAAGATCTTTTGATCATTTATGCGTGCATTGAATTGAACAAAAACAATATCATTAAGACGTTGCACTTCCAACTTGCCCCTTTTCTTCGAATGGGTCTGTAGAAGTTAAGGAGAACTAATTAATTGCAAAACAGAAAATATGTAAAATAATTTATTGCAAATTGACCCCTTTTCTTCGGTACTCATAAACAGTTGGAGGTTTGTATCCTAATCCAAATTGACCTACCGCTTCGCAAAAACGAAGGAATGCCGGGTCAACCAGTGAATTGAATGAAATCCCACGCTTGTAAGCCCAAAAAGCTAAAAAGTCGTTTACTTTATCCCGTTGCTCCTTACCATACGTATCCTTAATAACTTGTTGCTTCCAAATCCCTTTGCCTTTCACCTCTTTCACCAGCTTCTTGAGCCGCAACCGCTTCTTGTCCCTCTCTGACTCCGACTCTTCCGACTCAGAAACATCACTATTTATGCTGACATCTGCTACTATATCTTCTTTTGCCCTCTTTCTATCTTCTCCTTTCTTTTTTAGTAACTCCAAATACTCAGAAATTTCTTTTTGCACTTCCGTATTGACTTTACTGCATTTTTGTATATTACCTTTGATCCCCGCAAGATGGTACTTAAACCTCGATATTCCTCCTGAACAAAGTTTAGTGCACAACAAACACTTGATTGTATTTGAGTCACCCTTTTCCATCAACCTCCCATACTTCCAGCCAGGATCAATTGAGTTTAACGGCCTATGCAAAGAAGTAATAGAATTTGAAGCCGACATTGAATGAGCACCAGAACTAGACATGCTATTAAAAAAAAACAATATACATATCACTACTATTACTATATATAAAGATGTAATATCTAGTTTAATCAAGGGTGTTTGACAGTAGACCAGTACATCATTTAATCAAGAGAAATTTTTTTTTTACTATATCACTATATCAGTAACACCAAAAATTTGATACATATCACTATATCACTACATCATTTAATCAAGAGAAAAAAAAATATTCCAATAATTTCAGCAACACCAAAAATTTGATACATATCTCACTATATCAGTAACACCAAAATTTTTGTACATATTCATTAACACCAAAAATTTCGTACAATCAACAAATGAAAGTAATCAGACAATCGAGAAAAGATAATTATTTGGCTTGCCTTTTGAATTTGACAGAAATCAGACAATCGAGAAAAGAGGAGTTGGGCCTAACGGAGGAGAGGCGACCGCTGACCGAGGGCGCCCGGCAGTGAGTTGATGACTGAGAGTGGAGAGGAGGATGGCGGAGGAGATCGAATCGGGATCGCACAGCCGCGCACGGATTAGGTTTTTTAGCTGACTGATTTAAGAAAATAGGAAGCGTCTAATTGTCCACAGCCTTTTGTCCACCATTTGTCCACAGCTTTGACTTGCGCGAATACTGTAAAATTACTTCTACATGCTGTATAATTATACAATATATCACATAAAATATATCACTTAATCACAAAACATCCAGCAACTATTTGAAGTGGTCCCATGATGTTAGAAAAAGATTGCAACTTGCACAACAGGACAAAATAAATGTACTTTCAAACTGTACTTTCGGAAATTACAGTTATAGAAAGTTATTGGCAATTAGAGTTAGTTATTAGCGGTTATTAGCACTGGGTTGAATCTTGTATACTGTAAAATTGAATATTGTATACTGTAAAATTGAATATTGTATACTGTAAAATTGAATCTTGTATACAGTAAAATTTTCAATTGAATCTTGTATACTGTAAAATTGAATCTTCTACACAGTAAAATTTACAATTAAATTTTGTATACTGTAAAATTGAATCAGCAGAACTGTAAAATTGAATCTTGTATACAGTAGAATTTTCGATTGAATATTGTTCGGATGAGTAAGAAGCCTTTCTATCATCTTTTTCTTCCAGATTTTCACAAGATGAATACTGTAAAATTACAATATGAATACTGTAAAATTACAAGATAAATACTGTAAAATTAACAAATTAATACTCCATATCGCCTTTCTATCATCTCTTTTCTCCAGATTTCCACAAGATGAATACTATAAAATGACAAAATGAATACTGTAAAATTAACGGGGCAATACTATAAAATTAACAGATCAATACTCCATATCGCCTCTCTATCATCTCTTTCTTCCAGATTTTCACAAGATGAATACCGTAAAATGACAAGATGAATACTGTAAAATTAACAAGGAAATACTGTAAAATTAACAGATTAATACTCCATATCGCCTCTCTATCATCTATTTTCTCCGGATTTCCACAAGATGAATACTGTAAAATGACAGATGAATACAGTAAAATTAACGGGGCAATACAGTAAAATTAACAGATCAATACTCCATATCGCCTCTCTATCATCTCTTTATGAGAGCAAAATAATGATGTAAGGTGAAATAGCATTTGCAAGTCGAACCAATTAAATTTTAAATAAATAATTGTATTAACAAAAAAAATATAAACAATATTTAACTTCTAAAAGATTTCAAAGATTCAAATCAAGAGATCTGCCTGATCTGTTCATCCAACTATATCGAGCATGTAAATAGAAATTAACATTGCAAGAAACGAAAGTCCATAGAAAAATTCATTGGACAGGTCATAAATACCGGATTGCTGGTACGAGAGGATTCAGTGCAACACATGTGTGAGACAGAGGAGGGACCTGACGGTGAATATTGTTGCAATTTGCTGGGCAATATAGAAACAACGCAACGCAACGCAGTGCAACACATTTGCAAGATGTAAAATGACAGATTCAAGGGGGGTCGGATCCGGCACTTCAGTACGAGCGATACACAAGGGAAGCATGCTCGATCGCATCCTCCGATGATAGATTACAGATCTCGCTGTTGTTAATGGTGACCTGATTTGAGCAGAAGTAGAAGTTGTAACAAAAACTGAAGAGGAGGTATGGCACGGCTATGGCAGTGCGCAGGGGTGAGGTCCTCCGGCGCGAGCTAGATTTTCTCAGAGGAGAGGCTGTCCGAGAGGAAGTCGGGGAAGAAAGATAACTGATTCGGAAAGAAAGTGGCCATGGATTTTCTCTGAAAAGTGAAACTGATCGATAAATTTGAAGAGAGAGGAAAGAGAACATGAAAGATCGGGAAGTTTTGACTTTGGAGGCGGACAGCTAAAAGCGCGTCGAGATCGGTACTGGATAAGCGCTGTGGACAAACCGTGGACAAATGCCAGTGGACAAGAACCTTTTCTCAAGAAAATAAGCTCACAGCGCACATGAGAGGATGATTGAAATATTAAACAATTTAAACTTGGGCCATTTGGGCCGACTAATTATGTATGCGGAAAAAATATAATCGGAATAATCATAATCGGCCGAATATGATTTATTCGGAAAAATATAATCGGCTGAATATTCGGAACCGAATATTGGACCGAATATTGATTTTCTATTCGGTTTCCAACCGAATACGAATATTCGGCCAAATAGACCGATTTTTAAAACATTGATGTCAACATTGGTTCTTATTAAATTGACAGACATTGCTCCATTTTTTTCAAAAGAATTAAGGGATAATGTCTGTTAAATTAATGACTGCAATGCATCACTAACTTATTTTTCGATCATGATTTGGGCAATAAACAGCTAGTAATAGGTGAAGGAAAATAATAATTGTTGGTCGGTATGTAGGTCATAATGAAAGCCTGCTTGCCCGAGGAGTTTACCATTGCAGCTTTTTTACTTGCTCTTGATCAGTTATGTCAATGCCGCACTGCCTTACCGCTCAAAACAAGACCTTCAAGTTTTCAAAATATTTTTGTTCAATGATTCTCCCACTGATCTTGGAGCAAGCGCAAGATGGATCACTCACGCATTAAAGAACGATGTTCGGGTTCTTCACATTATAATCCGGCCTAAAAATTCTGATGAAGACGTGATTTTACCGAGACCTATGTTAACTAGCCGGTCTTTAGAGGAGTTGGGTTTATTTAGTTTCCCAATTGTGAGAATAATTACATCAAATGTTATGAGTTTGAGCCAACTCAAAACTTTAAGCCTGCAAATGATGGAGTTCACCTCAGCTTTTTTGGAGAAAATAATTTCTGGGTGCATGCCAGAACCTTGAAAATTTAAATTTGCATTTTTGCTTGATAACCTGTTCGGGAATTTCTTCTAGGGTGTTGAGAAATTTGGTCATAGAAAATTGTGACATAATGATTCAGTGGAAGAACAAGTTCTACATTTGTACGCCTAACCTCATAAATTTGCGTTTTAATAAAAGATATACAACAATTTGCTGGCCCCCTGAGGAGCTCCATGAACGGGTATGTTTTGAATATTTATAGTCTGAGCTATAGTGAAATTAGAACTTAGTTCAACTGATACGTAATTGTATAGTGAGCTCAACCGGTATGATGTGGAGATACTCTTTTGTGTGTGTTCTAATCAGAATATTTTATGTGTGTCCAGTTGAAGCATGATTTCCAAAATTTAAAGCTAGATCTCCCAAATTTGAAAAGCTTAATACTTGGTGGATGTTGGGTTGCCTGTAATCCTGCTGCTGTCACATTCTTTCTTCAGCACTCACCAATGCTTGAAAAGCTTACCCTTAGCTGCACCAAGGTACCCTTTCTTTCTTCTACTCCAAATTCATATGGAACAGTACCAACTCTGACCAACTACTTGCTGAGTATATGTGAATGTTTTGGGCTGTGCCTCAACTGGTACCTTCACCAACCAGAAAAGGCATGATAGTAATACCTGGAGTGCGACACTTGGTGTTCTATGTATGATTGTTTCAATTTTTTTTTGTAGGGTACTGAATTTGGGATGGATGTGGATGCAGTTAGCCTGCCGAGTGATTTGTGTTTCCAGTGCAAAAATTTGAAGTCAGTTGATATAATATGCCGCAAGTCTGATGAAAATATACAGAATCTTACAGAGTTTCTGATGAGAAACGAAATTGCTAATCTGAATCTGACCGTGGGTGATTTGCCTTTTGGAGATAATTGCTTGAAAATGCTTTATGATGTCTATTATTGGGTAGGTACAAGGTCATATGTTTAACGAAGAATTCCTTTGAGACTGCTTTGACTCCCATCTTTTTTTCTAATTTTCTTTTTCCTATTTTTTGTGTGTGGATTGGGGAGGGGATATTAGTTCAAAACCTGTTTGATATTAGGATATGTGATGCTTGATCAAATTCAGTGTTGGAATTATTTTGCTAAATTGATGTCATCATTTTGCATCTTCTAATATTCTAGTGTGGTGGTTAAAATTTTGCCTATATCTTGGACTTCTCAAGCTCAAATTCGCCAGCAGTAAAAAAAGAAGAAGCTCATTTTCAATGATTCACAGCTCGGCTCATGGGGCAGGAGGGGTCCACGACGCGACTCACGGGCACGGGAGGAGTGTGGATGCGGTTCCTAGATTCGATCATATCGTATCTGGACGTGTCCAGCCGTTTCTATATGTATTCTTGACTTTCAGCAAAGTATCGGCGACTATATCGGCTGAGTAAGGATATGCTACGTAGGCCAATTCACCAGCTATCGGTATCCGATATGTATCCGACACGGATGTGTTGGATACGGACTCCAATCTGGAGTATCCGATTAACATAGCTACTAAATTTCTCTTTTTGGATGTTACATAGCTACTAAATTTCTCTTTTTGGATGTTTGTTTGTATGTGTATCTTGTTGTGCATTTGGTTTTTCTGATTTTTTTTAAGGTAAGAAAAAATTAATATGGTTGGATCAACATATGATTTATCTTTCAAAATTTTTTTTTTAATTTATTTAGTATAAAGTTAAGTGACTAAAAAAATTTATAAATTAATTCTACTATATTCATTTTTATTTTTATTTTTTATGCTTGGTTTTATACTATATGAATTCAAATATTTATATATTTAGTAGATAAATGCATTACTTACTAAATAAATTGTTTTTAATATCCGATAAGTTTTGGAGTCTATAGCTTGGCACGTGGATATGCTGTCAATAACACATTAGGAAAATATTATACGGTGCATGAACTATACTATTCATCATATGATGTTTGTAATATAAATCACGACACAAAATGAATAATGCGTCAAAATTTTGTTTCATGTAGACACTTGAAATAGCAAAAACAATTTTATACGACTATATTTTACAGTTCAATTGATCGGACTATAAAATTTTGATCCATTAATAAATAAAATCGAAAGTTTTCTTTCATATCAATATGATAAGGAAAAAAAATATTTGTAGAGATTTTATTTTTTCTATATATTCTACTGAAATAAATTATCTTGCTGAATATTAAACAATGGACAACAACCAAATGATAAGAAAGAAAAGTTGTATATATTTTAATTTCCGTGAAATTAATTCTGATACAAAAAAGTATGTTCCTATGTGCTTGATATTGACTGAATAAATTGATAAAAATACGTAAAATTCATTCATTTCTATTTCATACATCATCATCACGATGTTGTCATATTTTCCGTTTTAAACTTGGGCTTTTCCTGTTTACTTTAGCTGAAGTATCTACCGAAATTGACATTAAAAATAGAGTACGTAGAGGTCTTGAGGAACACTTCTTTGACGGACCGAATAAAAATAAATTTATATTCGGATCTTTGTTTCTCCGGTCCACTCTCGGATCCGGCGAGTCAGTACAGGTACCGGGTCGGTCGGAATTCGGTGCTATATGCATGGAATATCAGGTGATTCGTTTTGAAATTCGTGTCAGATTAAAATCGACGATTCGGATTTCATTACCCGGCGGTCAGTTATTGCACTGGATCTGAATTCGAATCCGACTCCGACTCCGTTTTATTGCCGTGTGAGACTCCGTTTTATTGCCGTTTTATTGTTAAGTTATAACTACCTCCAGTTCTCGTACCCTCTCGGCTCCCGACTCTCCGCTCTTTACCTCTTCCTCTCTCTCTTCTCCAGTTCTCGTACTCTCTCGCGGCCTCGCCTCTCGCCTCCCGACTCTCTTTACCCCATCCTTGTTCTGTCCGTCACCGATCAACAATTTTATCTGTATCTAGGTTTGTATCTACTCTATCTCTCTCTCTCTCTCACGCGCGCGCGCACCCCACCAGGTCTTCGACTTTGAATATGTGTGTGAAATGAGCAAAACCTAAGATTTTAGCCTCTTATTTCCAATTGCGATTGGACTGTTGTTCCCAAAAATTTATGTCAGGTTTCAATTTTTACAATATGACCCACAGATGATGCAATATTGGATTGCCTTTAACATTTAACTCCGGTCCATTGTCATTTGTCACACTATACTTCTTTTTATTAATTTATTTCAACACTGATTCTTATTAAATTGACAGACATTGCTCCATTCTTATTAAATTGACAGACATTGGTCCATTGTCACACTATATATAGTTTAATCAAAAGAAAATATTGCTCCATTTTTTCAAAAGAATTAGGCACAATGTTGTTAAATTAATGACTCCACTAACTTATTTTTGGGTCATAATTTGTGTTAAACAGCTGCTAATAGGTGAAGAAAAATCAGAATTATTTTTGGATCAGTACTCTCTCTTCCAATTTTTTTTTTTTAAATATCAATTAAACTTCAAAGTAGATCTCTAAAGTGCCTAAGATATTTGGTCGGATTATCGATGTAAGCTGGTTATTCTAGGCCTCACTAATACTATATTTTTAAAAATGCAATGCTGGTACTTATTTCTGGTTCTTCTTCTCTTCAGAAGCCAAGCCATTGAACATGACAAGTTGCAAAAATTCTCTGAAATCTACAAAGAAAAGAATGAGCCGACCTAAACTTAAACCTAAACCTAAACCAACACATAAACCTACTGGCACCAGACCCAAAAATATTCCAAGTACCATAGACAGGATAAGTAGATTACCAGACCATCTCTTACATCACATCCTTTCCTTTCTCCCACCAAAACAAGGAGGCTGTACCAGTATATTGTCGCATAGGTGGAGACATGCATGGCTCTCAATGCAAGGCCTAAAATTTTACACTGATGAATTTGCAAATTGCGGGCCTGATAAGTTCATCAGTTATGTCAATGCCGTACTGCCTTACTGCTCGAAACAAGATCTTGAAGTTTTCAAAACATTTTTGTTGAATGATTCTCCCACTAATCTTGCAGCAAGCACAAGGTGGATCAATCATGCATTAAAGAACGATGTTCGGGTTCTTCACATTATAATCCAGCTTAAAAATTCTGGTGAAAATGTGATTTTACCGAGACCTATGTTAACTAGCCAGTCTTTAGAGGAGTTGGGTTTATTTAGTTTCCCTAATGTGAGAATAATTACACCAAATGTTATAAGTTTAAGCCAACTCAAAACTTTGAGCCTACAACAGATGGATGTCAATTCAGCTTTTATGGAGAAGATAATTTCTGGGTACCAGAGGCTAGAAAATTTGAATTTGCATTATTGCTGGTTAAGATGTTTGGGGATTTCTTCGAGGATGTTGAGAAATTTGGTCATGGAAAATTGTGGAATACAAAATCTGAGGAAGAACAAGTTCTACATTTGTACGCCTAACCTCGAAAATTTGCATTTTAATCAAAAATATGCAGTATTCTCACCCTGTGGCATGGTCAATGTGGTATGTTTTGTATATAAATAGTCTTAGCTTTTTAGTTATTATGAAAATCTCATGCTTAAACTTGATCATCAGACCAATATGTTGAAAAGATATACAAACTTCATGTTCCCCAAAGTTACAGAAACTGCGAGAAAGGAGGGATGCTTTGTCTGGTGGGTAGATTCGGAGGGGGAAGGGGTGGCAGCTTGATTTTTTATTATTCTACTCCTTTTTGTTGTTATTACTATAACTTCTTTTTCGGGCAAGAACCTGCAACTAACCACACAACAACAAAAATGATATTGAAATTGGAACTTTGTTATCAATTGGTACATAATTGTATGGTGGGTTCAACCGGTATGATGTGGAGATCCATTTGGTGAGTGTTCTAACTAGAACTTTCTATGTCTTTAGTTTATTCGGCAGTATGAGCTAGATTTCCGAAGTTTGTATCTAGATATCCCAAATTTGAAGAGCTTAATTCTTGGTGGATATTGCGTTTCACGTAATCCTGCTGCTGTCACATTCTTTCTTCAGCACTCACCGATGCTTGAAAAGCTTACTGTGATCTGCAACGAGGTATGATTTCTTTCTTCTAGTTCCAATTCATACGCAACTGTACCAACTTTGATCAACTGTACTTGCTGAGTATTTGTGAACGTTTGGATAGTATTATCTGGAAAAGCAACACTCGGTGTTCTATGCATGATTGTTTTATTTTTTATATATAGGTCCCTGAACGTTGGATAGATGTGGAACCATTTAACATGTCAAGTGATTTGTGTTTTCAATGCAAAAATCTGAACTCAGTTGATATAATAGGCGAGAAGTCTGGTAAGCATATATCGTGTCTAGCAGAAGTTTTGAAGAGAAATGGAATTGCTAATCTAAATCTAATTCCGGATAGTTTGTCTTTTTTTAAAGATGATTGCTTGAAAATTCTTTATGATGTCTGGCATTGGATAAATCCCTTTTAGACTGCTATGAGTGCATCTTTTTTTTGTGTGTGTGTGGATTGGGGAGGGGGAACAAGTTCAATTGTTCAAACCTGTTTGATATTAATATATGGGATGCTTGATCAAATTCAGTGTCGGAATTATTTTGCTAAATTGATGTCATCATCTTGCACTTGTGTATGCCTCTAGCAGCTAATTTTGTAAACACGAATGTAATGTTAATACTCGATTTCTTCCTTTCTGAATTACTAAATCACCCCCCTATTGATCTGGTTATCTGCACCAAAAAACCTTTTTTTTTTTTTGTTTGTGTGTGTGAAATTCTTTCAATTTTTGCTGAATTTGTTGGGCTTTTCATTTTGGATGGAGAGTAACCCGCTTTTATTTCATGCACCAAAAACGTTCGTATGGGATTAACCCGAGACATGCGAGAACAGTGGTGGGATTAGAGCTGATAAAAGAAAGTTGTAGCTCACTCGAGATCGGTTTGAAAAAAAATAATATAATTAACTTGCTTCATTCTGTATTCGGCTTGTCATTAGCGAGTTTAAATTTGACTTAACTAGGTTTGTGCTGCCAGCTAGCTTGACTCATTTTCCAGTTTGTTGCAAGAACAAGTTATTTTTCCGACTTTTCTATTATTCTCCCTTTGTTTTCATTATGAGAAGATGAAGTTTGTTGCAAGTGTTGAAACTTTAATTTGAAAACTCAAAATTTTAATTTTATGATAGCACAATTTAGTTTGAAAATTTTAATTGAGTTTGTGCGGCTGAGGATGGCTGAGATCATTGTTAATGTAAAAATCCAGATCCAAACCAAGCACTGTTAGCACTCTTTGGCACTATATACATTATTCGTTCCATATGTATAGTTTTTACAAATTTCTAAAATCATATCCAATAATATATGCATATACACTGTTTTAGTTTTGTTTTCTTCGCATTATATCAACAACTTGTTCTGGTTTTCCTGCAATATCTCAGTCGGCACTAGGGGCGGATCTCAATGTATTGAAAAGATGACTAAGTCATCTCTATAATTTTAAAATTTTAGTTACATATATTAAATTTAATTAAATTTAATTTTTTTAGAACTTTTTATATAGTCCAAATCTCTCAATAATAATCTTATTTGTAGTCTAGTGGTTAAGAGCCCAAAATTTAATCCGACAGTCTGTGATCTATTTTCTTCCTCTCAATACCAAAATACTAAAAGGTTCGGCAGATTGCCAAATTTTCAAAAAGGAAAATAAGAAAATCCATGAGCCCCTGTGCGTGGGTTGGGAGACAGTAAAACCATATCACGGGCTATTTGGGCCGATACAATAACTTAATAGCCCGCAAGTTTTATGAGATGCTTAACATCTATATACTAATTTCTTTAGAAGAAAGAATCCATGCCCAGTCCCCACTAATTAAATTTCGAAATCAAAATCTAATCAAATATTTGGCGCCGAAATGAACAAGCAAATGATTGACCCAATTAGAGGGGGAAAAAAGGAGTACGGCGGAGTCGGCTTCATTACGAAACGGTACAGCACGCGTGTCAGTTATGTGTCGTAATTTGCGTGTTCTGTTCCATGTTCATTTGCGTGCCGTGACTATTTTTTAAAACTTTGACATGGTACAGCACAGCACGATTCCTTAGTCGTGCAAGTCACGTGCAATTAGAGTTATTAGATATTTGATCAAATAGTGAATTTTGAATAAACTAACTTAAATTATGATTAAATGGTCATGCGAGTCACCGTTTGATTACGGCTTGACTCGCGTGTCATGACCACCTTTTAACATTTTGATCACAGCACGATACGACACATGAAAAATTAACTCTATCACAGCACAGCACGAGACCAAAATCACGATGTGTTAGTTATAAGACGGGCTCGTTTTTTCCACTCTGGACACAATGTTATACTTCGTTTTAGAATATAAAGTTGAAGGCTGCAAAGTATTATCACTTTGGAAACTTCACGAAGACAAAGGAAAGGATATCTCCATTTCTACTAACAATGGAGATGGAGTTCCCTTTGTTTTACTGTCTGTTTGGATTAAGTGGGGCCCAGTTGGTCTTCTGTGACTTGTCATTCCATTGACATATATTATTCCTACTTTTTTAATATTGTTTTATTGAAAACTGTTATTCATTCTTTTATGGAAGCGGTGGTGACGGTGGCGAGGCCTCGCTGACGCATGCTGTGATGCACGCAGCTCAGGGCCCATTCCGTTTTGTCTCTCTGCCAGTGGGTCCCATAATTTTTCAATTCATTTACGCCCTTATCTGATTACTTGTGGCATGTGTCTTGTGCCCACCGAATAATCGTGTTTTTTATCAAACTCGAACCAATTCTATTGCATATTCACATGATACGTGAATTATGTCCGAATTATTTGTGAATAATACTTTTTTTTATGATGACAAATAGAACGCTGAATTATTCAGTTGACCGAATTTTGACTGAATTAAATCTAAATAATTTGCGAATTTTATGAATTATTCATTAATTTTTTTCGATTTTGTTCTAGAATATTTTTTTTACTCTCTTGCAGGACTAAGATCTCTGATCCCGATAATTCCAAATCATTTTCAAATTATATCCGAATTATTCTCAAATCACGAATTTTTGACATCGCCGAACCGAATCTGAATAATTCATTTGTCTCGAACCAATTCTATTGCCAAGATACATTTGGCCCCAGCTAATTTTGCACTATTTTCTTGGGGGAAATTTCATGTAAACCCCTCAAAAGCTTCAAAATTGAGTAACAATTTTGTTTGAAGCCTTCAAGAAAATTAATTTAAGATGTGTATATAATGTAGTCGATCCTAAACTTGTTCGGAATATATAATACAGAAGATATTTGAAGGTTGTGATTCAATCCAAGCATCACGGGACATATAACTTTGTCTATTACAGGGCAAATATTTTTTTTTAAAACCATTCAGACATTTTTTTTGAAGAAGTCAGATTTTAATAAATTAACAACAATTGTAATTTAAAAAATAATACAGTAAAATGAACTATTGGGAAAATACTAATAAATTAAAAATTCCTAATCGGCTAATATTAAAAAAAAATAGCATTGTATAATGCTTTAGGAGTAGAACTAGAGTGTTCTTAAGCTCATTAAATCTCTTATGAGATTAACTTCAAAAACTTATCATATTGGATAATCCAAAGACGAATCTAAATTCTAAACCATATAAAAATCAAGAGGAGGGTTCAAATGCCTCCATTTTTTAAAACTTTAATAATTCAAAATTTAAAACTTAAACATCAAAATAAAACCGTTGGATATGATCTACATCATTTTATCCATGCACATGTAAAAAATTATGACATTTCAATTTTATTTTGATTGTCATCAAGAGCTTGTAAAAAATGCACTAATTTGGATAATTTCTAGACGTTGATTTTTGAACTTATTGATTCACATAAAAATAAAATTGAAATGTGATAATTTTTTATGAGTACATAGAGAAAATAACATAGATCACATCTAACGGTTTTATTTTGACTTTTAAGTTTTAAATCTTGAGTTATTAAAGTTTTAAAAAATGGAGGCATGATGGAGGCACAAAAAATGAAGGCATTTGAACCCTCCTCAAAAATCAATATACTTTAGTGTATTAATTTTTATCATTTTTTAACCACTTGAGTATGCTTGATTTTATAAATGTTGAACTTAAGCTCACCAAAATATCACTTGATAAGCTTAAGAATGCCTTACAACTTGTTTGGATGGAGAGTAGAGGGAGGGAGGCGAATGGAAAGAAAAAATAAACTTTCAATCGAATCGTGCTTGGTTTATAAAATTATGTCAAAGGTGAAGATTATAGGAGGTGAAAGGTTTAACCTTGTATCATTATAATTAATAGCATCAGTTTCCCTTTCAATTTGGAGTGTAACGGATGGAAAAAAATTTGTTGCAAATTTTTTTAGAAAAAATAACACAAATGTCCAATTCTATATTTTAACAATATAATTCTTATACAAGTTTTTTATTACAAACCTACAACAGTCACCAAATTTCTCATTAATATTCTAAACAACAAAATAAGACACAAAGAAAAGTTAAATTTATTTTCTCTAATTAATCATTCAAACACGAAAAAGTTAAATATGTTAATATTCTTTTCTATTTCATTCCATTCCTTTCTATTCTTCACCTCTTATTTCTTCCTCTACTCTCTATCCAAACAGAGTGTTAATTTCGCTCTTTGGATGAATAGTAGGAAGGGGAGGGAAAGAAAAAAATTTGTGACTAATTCTTGTTTGGTTGTATGTTTAAAGGGAAAGTAATGTTAATGAAAGTTATTTTGTTAACCTTCTTAAATCTCGTAAATTTTTTTTATTTTGTTAAATCTCCGAATTAAAATGTAATAGAGATAAATAAGATAAATAAAACATAAATTATAGTAATCTTCTATTTTGTTCTTTTTCCTTCCTCCTGCTCTTCACCTCATTTCAATTTCACCTTGTGTGAATCGAACATAATGTAAAACTTATTTATTAAGCTCCTCAAAATTGACTACATCGATTTAGAAATATAAACCTCGGATTAACGGATCTCAACACGGATGTATCTCAAAACACATAATATCTTGGTCGTTTTGATAGTTTGGCCTAAACATTGGGAATCAAAATTTCTTCAAATAAAAATGTAAAATGCTTGTTGAAAATTAAAAATCTACAAAATATATGATAAATTCAAAATATTCAAAATGAAAATTTCGCGACGTTATTTTTTTTTGCGACGCAATTTTAGACCAAATCTGAAATGAATCACAACAGACCCAATTTCCCATTGATATATTGACCCGCTTCATGTTCGATTACAAAGATCTTGTTGTAGAATATTCAGCTGAAAAATCTGCGAAAAGTTTGTCAAAGTTCACAAAAGAGCAAGCGGAATTCACCGAGAGTTCATTTAATTGGGATTATATATAGTATGGTGTTTTATTTATAAAATATCGTGTTTTATAATAGTAAAATGTTTATATAAGAACAATAATATGTGGTTGGATAGTTTCTTTACGGTTCGTGTAGAAAAATAAGTATATAATATTACCAATAGTAATAGATTATTGAAATATTTTTTATCGTTCGATCGAGAACTTCTTGTTCAAAAAGGAATTAATGAATATAACAGTAAAATATTTTTTCAAAAATCAAATATAATCTAATTGAGTTAAATTAAGTAAATTAGTAATTGATTTATTGTTGCGGTGCTAAACAGTAAAATTTAGATTAAATTTCAATTTTAATGTAGGGGATATAAATATAACATAAATCACATTTGAAAAGTCGGATTTTAGATTACAAATTATTTACAACTACCAACTTCTCTGCTAAATATATTATTAATATAATTCTTTTTTAAATTAAAAACAAAAAAAAAGTATTATAACATCCATTATCCAAAAATCAATATTAAATTCTCATGAGCCAACAATAAAGCTTTTGTAGGACCTAAAAAATAATGAAAAATACACCATATTGATGATTTGTAATGGACCTTGTTTTATATCAACTATATCAACACGCTGTTATAAAAAAAACAAAAGATAGAGCTGGTGTTTTTATATGTAAAATTAAATAGAAGTTAGTAGGCTAGATTTTTCATTTTTTTATCTAAAGAAAATAGATACAAAATCTTATTTTTTACAAAATAACTCAGAAAAACTAAAAGTCCAACTTAGAAACAAACAACCCATAATGACTAACACTTGGAAACTCTAACATAATTAAAACAACATGAAAAATATAAATAGTCAAACCTAAAAAATAATAACATAATTAAGTTTCATAAAAAACACAACATAATTTAATTATGCAATTAATCATCATAGGAAATGATGAACTAGTAGGACCCGTGGGACTCTTTCATGAGACTTGTGCCTAGCTATTTAAAAATATTGAAGAACAATTAACCCATACCGAGTTTGAGTCCGAGTTCGAATCCGGGTTTGGGTCCAAGCCGGAATTTTGGTTTGCATCAGAGAAGGGCTCAAATGCTTCATTGTTTTCATGTCTTAATCATATCTCACATTTTTATCTCTGATTTTAAAATTCAAACAAATAATCCAAACCTTTGCACATAATATTCACATTAAAAAGTGCTTGGAGATCAAATTTTATATTTTTTTGAAGCTATTTTACAATATATTGTCGCATAGGTGGATACATGTATGGGTGTCAATGCAAGGCCTAAGATTTTACACTGATGAATTTACAAATTGCGGGCCTGATAAGTTCATCAGTTATGTCAATGCTGCACTGCCTTACCGCTTAAAACAAGATCTTCAAGTTTTCAAAACATTTTTGTTGAATGATTCTCCCACTAATCTTGCAGCAAGCACAAGATGGATCACTCACGCATTAATGAACGATGTTCGGGTTCTTCACATTATAATCCGGTCTAAAAGTTCTGGTGAAAATGTGATTTTACCGAGACCTATGTTAACTAGCCAGTCGTTAGAGGAATTGGGTTTATTTAGTTTCCCAAATGTGAAAATAACCTCACCAAATGTTATGAGTTTGAGCCAACTCAAAACTTTGAGCCTGCAACAGATGCATATCACTTCAGCTTTTCTGGAGACAATAATTTCTGGGTGCCAGAGGCTTGAAAATTTGAATTTGCATTATTGCTGGATAACCTGTTCGGGAATTTCTTCTAGGGTGTTGAGAAATTTGGTTGTGGAAAATTGTGACATATGGATTCAGTGGAAGAACAAGTTCTACATTTGTACGCCTAACCTTCTACATTTGCGTTATAATCAGGTATGTTTTATATATCTGTAGTCTTAGCTATTTAGTTATTATGAACACCTCAAACTTAACCATCAAACCAATATGTTCAAAAGATTACAAACTACATGATCTCTCCCTCTCTCAAGTTACAGAAATTGTGAGATAGGAGAGGTGCTTTGGCTAGTGAGTTTGTTAGCATGGGGGTTTGATTGCGGCAGCATGATTTCTGTTAATCTACTTTTTTTTTTATTAATGTAACTTCTTTTTTAATGGGTTAGGGACCTGCTACTTACCACAAAAAAAGAGAGGATGATACTGAAATTGGAACTTAGTTTCCAACTGATACGTAATTGTATAGCTCAACCGGTATGATGTGGAGATACCTTTTTGTGTGTTCTAACCAGAATATTTTATATGCGTCTTACCATCATGGCCAGTTGAAGCATGATTTCCGAAATTTAAAGCTAGATGTCCCAAATTTGAAGAGCTTAATACTTGGTGGATGTTGGGTTGCCTGTAATCCTGCTGCTGTCACATTCTTTCTTCAGCACTCACCAATGCTTGAAAAGCTTACTCTTAGCTGCACCAAGGTACCCTTTCTTTCTTCTACTCCAAATTCATATGGAACAGTACCAACTTTGACCAATTACTTGCTGAGTATATGTGAATGTTTTGGGCTGTGCCTCAACTGGTACCTTCACCAACCAGGAAAGGCATGATAGTAATACCTGGAAGTGAAACACTTGGTGTTCTACGTATGATTGTTTTAATTTTTTTTAATAGGGTGCTGAATTTGGAATGGATGTGGATGCAGTTAGCCAGCCGAGTGATTTGTGTTTCCAGTGCAAAAAATTGAATTCAGTTGATATAATATGCCGCAAGTCTGATGAAAATATACAGAATCTTACAGAGGTTCTGATGAGAAATGGAATTGCTAATCTGAATCTGACAGTGGCTGATTTGTCTTTTGGAGATGATTGCTTGAAAATGCTTTATGATGTCTATTATTGGGTACAAGATTATGTGCTTAATGAAATATTCCTTTGAGACTGCTTTGACTTCCATCTTTTTTCTTTTTCTTTTTCCTATTTTTTGTGACATCAATCTTACAGTTAGTTCAAAACCTGCTTGATATTAGGATATGTGATGCTTGATCAAATTCAGTGTTGGAATTATTTTGCTAAATTGATGTCATCATCTTGCATTTGTATGCCTCTAGCAGGCTAGCAACTAATTGATGTCATCATTTTTCATGTTCTGATATTTTATTAATCTGGATATCTGCGCCAACATTTTTTCCTCTCTTTGAATTACTACCGAATTTCTCTTTTTGGATGTTTGTTTGTATGTGTTTTAGTTTTATGATTTATTTAAGGTAAGATAAAATTAATATGGTTAGATCAACATATAATTTATCTTTAATTTTTTTTTCTTTTTTTGAAATTATTTCGTATAAAGTCATGTGACTAAAAAAAATTATAAATTAATTCTACTGTATTATTTTAATTTTAATTTTTTATGCCGGCTTTATACTATATGAATTCAAATATTTATATATTTAGTACGTAAATGCATTACTTGCGAAATAAATTGCTTTTAATAGTTTTAGTTTGTTGTTTGAAATCTATTTTATCCGAAAAGTTTTCGAGTCTATAGCTTGGCATGTAACACATAAGCCAAACTAGAGGAAAATATTATACAGTGCATGAACTTTACTGTTGATCATATGATGCATAAAATAATATGATATAAATGTTTGTAATATAAATCACCACACAAAATGAACAATGCGTCAAATTTTTGTTTTATGTAGAGACTTGAAATTGCAAAAACAATTTTACACTACTATATTAATTTTACAGTTCAATTGATCGGATTGTAAAATTTTGATCCATTAATAAATAAAATCTAAAGCTTTCTTTCATATCAATCTGATAAAGAAAAAAAAAATTTATAGATATTTTATTTTTTCTATATATATATTCTACTGAAATAAATTATCTTGCAAAATGTTAAACAATGGACAACAACCAAATGATAAGAAAGAAAAGAAGGTATATATTTTCATTTCCGTAATATTAATTCTGATACAAAAAAAGTATGTTCCTATGTGCTAGATATTGTCTCAAGAAATTGATAAAAATACGTAAAATTAATTCATTTATATTTCATACATCATCATCACGATATTGTCATATTTTTCTGTTTACTTTAGCTGAATCCGGTGATTTATAGTTCAATGTACAAAAATGTGTATGCATTGCAATGTATAGTAGCCTTATTCTATATAATATTCACTAGTACAAAAAACACTTTCACTGACCCTCAATCACCGACGGTTTTAATGTGCAACAGTCAGTGTAGAGACTGCGTGGCAAAATCGTAAATAACAAGAATTTCAACACTGACTGTTCAATTGTAAACAACCGTCAGTGAATCAACACTGACTGTTTTTTTTTGTTAACCATCAGTGTTGATCACAACCTACACCGACCCTTTTATTAAAAAACAGTCAGTGTTGAGATGTACACCAACACTGACTGTTGTATTAAGGGAAGCGTCAGTGTTGCCTCACCCTACAGTGACTGTTTTTTTAATAAAACGGTCAGTGTTGATAGTATACTCTACAGTGACTGTTTTTTTTAATAAAAGGGTCAGTGTTGCCTCACCCTACAGTGACTGTTTTTTTAATAAAACAGTCAGTGTTGATAGTATACTCTACAGTGACTGTTTTTTAATAAAAGGGTCAGTGTTGCCTCACCCTACAGTGACTGTTTTTTTAATAAAAGGGTCAGTGTTGATAGTATACTCTACAGTGACTGTTTTTTTTAATAAAAGGGTCAGTATTTCTCTCCGTTATGTTTCATAAAAAACCTAGCTCTCTGACGGGTTTGATAGAACCGTCACTATTGAACTTTTTACTGACTGTTTTATCTTATTAACAGTCAGTGTTGGTTTTATCCTAATAAGTATGATTAGTAATAATACGTGATTAGGCAATTAACATAAAAAATTTGACTTTAATTTTATCAAATATTTTGTAATGGAAATTATATTAGTAATATTTATGAAATAATAAATGTTATAACATGTTTATTACTTAATTAAATAATTTTGACACATTAAATTATATAGCATTACATGCATGTTGCATATATGACACATCTTTTATGCATATGAACATGAAACATAAACTCTTGTTTCGTGAGTTAATGAAGACACACGAGAATATGTCGTCTATGGGTCGATCGGAACCGTTTAAATTAAAGAGAACTGCATTTATTGTCTTGCATCCAAGTTTGATTAAAATTTATTTTTATTAACCCATCCATCTAGTTGACTGAAAATTGAAGCATCGTATGGCCATAAACACTTCGTGTTAGATCGAATGTCATACATAATAAAACTTACAAACTTTTATATTGGTTACGTTCAATATTCTCTCTTGATCATTTTAAAATAGATTTGGAATGATTTCACTGTAGATCGACCGTTAATTTTCCGCATGAAAATGAACGGTCTGATTCCAAACTTCCTTTTATGTTGATTTTATTGTCTTTTTTTTTGTAATTTTTGATTCACCGACTGTTTTTATTTCAAAACCGTCAGTGTTGATACCATTACTGACTGTTTTTATTTCAAAACCGTCAGTATTCATACCTTTACTGATTGTTTTTATTTCAGAAACCGTCAGTGTTGATATCTTTACTGACTGTTTTTATTTCGGAACAGTTAGTGTTGATACACTATACTGACTATTTTTTTTCCGGAACCGTCACAGTTGATATGTTTTTATTTTGGAACTCAATTGTATTTACTCCCACCCGAAAAATTTAATTTCCCACCATCTTTTTCGATCAGCCGCCAAGAAAATTTAATTTCCCCCTTCTCAACTTTCCCCCTTCTCAGAGAAACAAACTCTCCCAAATCCCTCTCAGAGAGACATAAACCCTAAGTCGGATTCCCTCCTAACTAAGGTCACAGTTCCAAATCAAAACACCTCAGTGCAAATGAAGCAACAGGTAGGAGATGTGCTCCCTCAGCTGGAGCATCCGTTCGGCGACGAGGTAGTGGAAACGACGCCGTTTATGTTCTCCTCGATCTTGATAAGCATCTCTATCCCGTCGACTCCGATTTCTTCAACTCCTTCGCTGATTATTTTGACGACACCGACCTCTCATCTCTCGCATCGCGGTTGAGCAGGACACTCAGGCGAAGGTCGCCCTTGTCAGATTTGTCACTGGAGAAAGGTCATCGTAGTCAAACTCTATTTTCATATGGGAGATTAATTACTTTTAATTGGCATGCGTATAACACTGAAAAATTAAGTAGGCCTCAACTACAAAGGGACCATCTATTTAACCTTAATTACTTTCTTTATTTATATTCAAACCCAGTTTAGTTACTTTACTGGCATGGTACCAGTGTTACTTTACTGGTACGGTACCTTTTGGAATCAGTGGCTCATCTAATTGCAAACACCACACTTGTCAAATTCTCTCAGATTTCAACTGTGTGTGTCAAGGTCGGTAAGCCTCATGTAGCGGTACACGGTACCATTGATTACCTTAGAGTTGAGATATTTAGGTACAAAAATTAATTGAGGGCATGATTAGTTCGCATCATAATTTATAGCCAATGTCACCCTGAAGATCTTTTGATTCTCCATTAATTGAGGGCATGATTAGTTCGCATCATAATTTATAGCCAATGTCACCCTGTAGAATACTCTTATATAAACACTAACAACGTCTGTTGAAATATTAAAGGACAAATGGAGTACTCCTGCTCTCCAGATTAGTACCGTTCTTTTAAGGTAATCCTTAATGTTTTCAAAATTTATGTTATCATATTTTACTTTGATTTGTTACATATAAAAGTAATTGGTTATTATTTTTGTTTTGTTTCAGTATTCAAGCACTTCTTAGTGCTCCAAACCCGGATGAACATCAATATTGAAAATTCTGATTTATATTGTAAGAACAGAGATCTTGTGATTTATATTGTGATTGAACTTCAAGATATGTGTCGTTTGTCTTAGCATTCAATCTTGTGCTTGGTTTTAATCTCGTCACATGCATATTTGTCTCTAATATTTCTTTCATTTATTGTCACCAGTTTGATGGAGCCGACTGTTCGTTCATACAATAGGGTCAAGCTTGTTATGAGGCAAATAATCTGGTCAAATTGGCTTCTTATGTATATAACCACCACTACTGATCCATGTAAGTTATATAATCCTCATTTTGTTTTTAATTTTCCATGTCATTCTTAGACTTATAATGTGCTTGGATAAATTACCAATAGAGTAACAAAAGGAATAACAGATAGAGAAGAAGTTCTGTGATGGTATAAATGATTCTCAGTAGAAGTTCTACAATAATTGACGTGCTCATGATTTTTTACAACTTGTAATATGCTATACAATGTTACTTTTGTTACTTAAAAATAATATTTTCTTATCCACTAATATGCTCATATGCTATTTGATTGCTCTCAGTGGTAGAAATCCATGATAAAATTCCTCAGGTTTTTTCTACTGTCTTATACATCTGCTTGAGTATCTTTGGTTTTATACATCTATTAAGGTATTCCTCTAATCTTTTTTTTTTACAAAAATACATTCTCAAATCTAATGTCAATGCTTAATTTATTTTTGCAAATCTGTTGTAGATGTTCATTGTATTATGTGCAAATGTATGTCCTTATCTTTATAATTACAATATTTTTTTCAATCCATTGAAATATTGTTATAGTTAGGCATCAGGACCTCAGTTGTGTTTGTGAATTTTATTTAATACTCATCTAACTTATTACATGTCCTGATATATGGTATAGATTTTTAGTTAGACACCAGCTTTTCAAGTAATTTTCTCTTCTCAATTTTACTTCATGCTGATTTGGTTCTTATCAATCCTCATTTTTATAGTATAGTTTTGTAAATTGTAAAAGTCCTATACAACTTATTAATTTTTGTTGTGTATAACTTCCATGTAGATATACTTTTTATTCATCTCCAAAGCAATTGCTGAAGCAAGATGAGGTCTCCATCTAGTTTAGTTTATGTGTTATGTAAATTTTGTTTATATTGTTTGGATGTTTGTGAATCAATATGGTATGTTGTTTATATTTTGTCATCTTTTGTGTATATTACAAAACTATTTGCATGATATTTTGTTTAATGATAATGAATGTTGAATAGTAATATATATGGCTAGCAAAAATATGGAGGCTAGCCCCGATACAAGCAGAATCATGCCAAAAATTTTACGCCAACACTGACTGTTTTTAGGACCTACAGTGACTGTTTTTAAAAACAGTCAGTGTAGGGTACCTACAGTGACTGTTTTTAAAAACAGTCAGTGTAGGGTACCTACAGTGACGGTTTAAAAAACAGTCAGTGTAGGGTACCTACACTGACTGTTTTTTTAAAAACAGTCAGTGTAGGGTATCTACACTGACTGTTTTTTACCCGTCAGTGTTGAGTACCTATACTGGCGGCGCCATCACTGACGCCTCAATAACAGTCAGTAAATGGGTTTTTTAACAGTCAGTAAAGGGGTTATTTGTACTAGTGATTATCAATAGTAATAAATGATTCAAATAATTTTTATCGTCCGACCGAGAACATCTTGTTCAAAAAGGAATTAATGAATAATACAATTGTTAAAATACGAGTATTATCACATTTTAAGAATCATATATTATTGTTACGAAATAAATATGAACGAAATATTTTTTGAAATGGCCCCCCCCACCTCCCACCACCACCACCCCCTAAAAGTACATTTAGTAGAATTGAGTTAAATTAAGTAAATTAGTAATTGATTTATTGTTGCGGTGCTAAACAGTAAAATTTATATTAAATTTCAATTTTAATGTAGGGGATATAAATATAACATAAATCACATTTCAAAAGTCGGATTTTATTAGATTACAAATTATTTACAACTACCAACTTCTCTACTAAATCTATTATTAATATAATTCTTTTTTAAATTAACAATAAAAAAAAGTATTATAAGTTTATAACATCCGTTATCCACAAAATCAATATTAAATTCTCATGAGCCAACAATAAAGCTTTTGTAGACCTAAAAAATAATGAAAAATACACCATATTGATGATATGTAATGGACCTTGTTTTATATCAACTATATCAACAAGCTGTTATAAAAAAAAAGAAAAAAGATAGAGGGTGTTTTTTTAATGTAAAATTAAATAGAAGTTAGTGGGTTAGATTTTTTATCTTTTTAATTTGAGAAAAAAAAATAGAGTGAGGTTGTGGTATCATACATAGCACGAATCAGTCTGTATTATGATTTTATATTTTTGTTTTCAAAATACAAACTGTCAAGTAGAACCACTCAACTTGATTTTTATATAAAAATATATTTTGTGACTAAATTTTACATTATTTAGAAAAATATTACTATTTTTTAATCTGTAAAAAATCACTAACTTCGAATGGTTCAAAATATTTAGATCAAGTGATTTTCTACTTATCTAAAACGATAGTAAAAAAGTTATGAAAAATATGAACTTTGGTAATTAAATACATTTTCGTATAGAGATTAATATCGATTTTTTGAACTTTGAAAATGAAGATACTAAGCAATAAAACAAACCAGTGTACGCTATGCGTAGTACTGTTGTAGCCTCACTCAATAAAATAAATCAAATATAAGGAGGGTCAATTTACTAATAACTCAAATCTTTGCAATATTAATATTATGATTATCATGCCCGATTTTTTTATTTATATCCAAAAAATAAATTAAATTTAAAAAAATAACCGAACCGGCTGTGGAATTTGAAATCTACCCAAACCGGTTAACCGTTAACCGGACCCTTTAAAAGAGTCCGGTTAACCGTTAACCGGAAATTTGGTTTGGGTCTGGTTAATGGTTAACCGGATTCGTTGGTTCGGTTAACCGTTAACCGAACCCGATTTTTTTTTTTTACTTTTTTTTAAAACATAAAATTTTAAATTTTTTTATTTTTCTATTGAAAATATACATGAAAATTCGTATTTAGATTTATCAAATTTACACCAAAAAAATTTGTAAATCAAATATGAAATTTAAAATTATAGAAAAATTTAAATTATATATGAAATTTAAAATAATATGTATATGTATATGCATATGTGTATGTGTATGTGTATTTTTCTATAATTTTAAATTTCATATTTGATTTACAAATTTTTTTGGTGTAAATTTGATAAATCTAAATACGAATTTTCATGTATATTTTCAATAGAAAAATAAAAAAATTTAAAATTTTCTGTTTTAAAAAAAAATAAAAAAATTGGTAACCGTATATTATTTATGTATATGTATATGTGTATGTGTATGTGTATTTTTCTATAATTTTAAATTTCATATTTGATTTACAAATTTTTTTGGTGTAAATTTGATAAATCTAAATACGAATTTTCATGTATATTTTCAATAGAAAAATAAATTTTTTTTTTAAATTTTCTGTTTTAAAAAAAAGTAAAAAAAAAAAAATCGGGAACCGTATATTATTTATGTATATGTGTATGTGTATTTTTCTATAATTTTAAATTTCATATTTGATTTACAAAATTTTTTGGTGTAAATTTGATAAATCTAAATACGAATTTTCATGTATATTTTCAATAGAAAAATAAAAAAATTTAAAATTTTCTGTTTTAAAAAAAAGTAAAAAAAAAAAAATCGGGTTCGGTTAACGGTTAACCGAACCAACGAATCCGGTTAACCATTAACCGGACCCAAACCAAATTTCCGGTTAACGGTTAACCGGACTCTTTTAAAGGGTCCGGTTAACCGTTAACCGGAAATTTGGTCCGGTTAACGGTTAACGGTTAACCGATTTGGGTAGATTTCAAATTCCACAGCCGGTTCGGTTATTTTTTTAAATTTAATTTATTTTTTGGATATAAATAAAAAAATCGGTTATCACGCTCTACACATACTTATTTCTAGCAAAATGACTGAAATTTTTCATTCGATTATTTGAAAACTAGTTGATACTGTATACAGATTTAAACGGCACATTAATTAATATATAATTGATAATTATATTAATTTTATGATCCATATTTTATATAAATTTAGTTGGTACTTTTTTTTGAGATAGAAAGATAGAGATCTAATCTTTTAAGTTATGTAATTAGAAATTTGTCTATACTTTCATATTTAAACAACTTGATTCTTAATTTAATTTAAAAGTGGAGAATTTAACAAGTTAAAATTTAATATTTAAACAAATAAAAGTTTATATGTAATAGACGGATTTGAGGGCATTTAAAAAAAAATAGCTGAATTAAGTTGATACGTAATTTAAATATTTATTTAATAGTTAAATAAATAAAAGTTGTTAAACCATTTAAATAAATTAGTATTGTTGTAAAATAAATAAAAAAGGGTAAAGGCCAAAAAGAAGAAATTCCTGATGACGCGGCTCTATCCCGATCGTTGATTTCGGACCGTCTGATGTTCAAGTTCGGTCCAGTAGTGAGTAGCCCACTGCCCACCGCAATGCATTTCTGCAACGACGCGCCACGTATCTCCTCCAAAGACACGTGTCAACTTTTCTTCGTAGTAAGTTACCATATCAACCTTCTCAACTATTTACTCTCCAGAGTCCGCATCGTCTGCATTAACTCAAAATACATATCAGCCGTCCGATTGTAAACAGAGCCCATCCAGCCCCACATAAAATATGAGGAGGTCTTTAATATTAGTGCGGATTTAATTTACACGAACTTTAAAGCTGATCGGACGGTCCATATGCATTAATTTAAAAGATTCCTTTTTGAGTTATTGCAGAGGATATGAATTCTAAAACCCAAGGCATCTAAATAATTTCATAAACCCTCGCTTAAACCCATCTGGTGACTGGTGACTGGTGCCACCGCTCGGCGATTAGCCTCCTGACTCCTAATTCTCAATTCGACCTTTCTTATAGCAAAGAAAAAGAAAAACAGAAATTGACCTTTCGCCTTCACAGATACGCAAGAGGTATGCTCTCTCTCTCTCTCCCTCTCTTTTTCTGATCTGGATTTCATTGCGTAGGTAGATTGCTGTTGGTATTCGACTGAATTTGTTTTTTTTTTTTCTCTCTCTCTAGTCTCTAGTCCTCTTTCACGCGATAAAGTGTGAAGGCTCTGAGCGATAGCCAAAGCGAGAAAGAGCATATTTGAAGCCACACGCAACCTTCCATAAGTAGAAAAAAACGAAAGCGGCCTCTCTCTCTCTCTCTCTATCTCATATCTATCTTCTTCTTCTCCTTGATCTCCGAGTGATCGATCATCCATGTCGTCTGATGAAACAGAGGTCACCTCGCGGCACCATAACCTCGATCAGGGGCAATACCCTGATAAAGACTTGAGCAGCGTCGGTTACCCCCTTACGCGCCAGAATTCAATCTACTCTCTCACCCTTGATGAAGTCCAAAACACCGTCTGTGAGCCGGGTCGCAACTTTGGATCCATGAACATGGACGAGTTCTTGACCAACATATGGAATGCCGAGGAAGGCCAGGCCCTCGGTCAAGCAACCGGCTCCACCGCCACCACCTCCTCCGCCGGAGGAGGTGATGCAACAACCTCCAACGGAGGTGTTGTTCCGACTTTACAGAGACAGGGCTCCCTCACCGCCCCGCCGCCTTTAAGCAGGAAGACAGTGGAGGAGGTGTGGACTGAAATACACCGGGCACAGGGAGGAGGGCCACTCACCTCACGTGGGACCCACCAGCAGGCAGTAAATGGAGATTCAAGTGGCAGACAGCCAACCTTTGGGGAAATGACCCTTGAGGATTTTCTTATCAAGGCTGGGGTCGTGCGGGAACCCACTGTCAGTGTAAGAGTGGCACCACCGCAATTCGGACAGATGACGGCGATGTACCCAATTGGAGCAGAGATGTATGGGGCCCCAATGATGGGAGGGGCCAATGTGAATATGAATATGAACATGAATGGGGGGATGATGCATGGGATGATGGTGGGGCCAGTAGGGAGTCCCGGGACACCTGACAGGATGGGGGATGATGTAACAGGAGGCTATGATAGGGGGGATGGGAGGAAGAGGTCGGCAGGTGTAGTAGGGATGGGAGAAGAGGGGTTTGTTGTTGAAAAGGGAGTTCAGAGGAGGCAGCGTCGCATGATAAAAAACCGTGAATCTGCTGCCCGCTCCCGTGCCAGGAAACAGGTTATTTTACTTTATTATTTTTTTACTATTTTTATTATTGTGAATTGCTGGATATTATCATGCACGGTGCAATGAATTATGATTGGAATTATGAAAGACCAAACTGTACAAATGGTTCCAAGCAAAGCTTAGAAAAGCAACTATCATTAGCTTCGGCTTTTTCTTGATGGCCTCTACATTGTCATTAAAATTATCTACACGGAGATAGAAATATTTGAAATTTGCTCTCGTGACAGTTTAATTAGCTTAAATGGTTCCAATATTATACCCTATACTTCCATTGTACATATGAATTATGACACATATCAATGTATCAATGATACTGTTTCATTCAAGAGTTGTTTGAACCCTTTTTGGCCAAGGTTTCTTTCAAACTATTAAACTTCTAAGGATATGAAGCTATGCACACTACCAAAATTATTAGCAAGGGTGCAAAATTTAATTGTCTTTCTTTTTGCAACCGGTAAATCTCATTTGTCTGTAACTGCGGCTAATTGCATGCATTGCGCACTATTTTTATGGGCGTAAACTGGAAGCTGGGCGGCTTGCACGCCCCTGGTTTCCTATTGAACTAATAAAGAGATGTACAAAGTCAAATATCTTTAATAGTAACGTACGAATTTTTGTTGCATTAAATGCCGCACTAGCACAGACCCTTTTTTTTTTTTTTTTTTTCTAATATGATTCATTAAATGTGGTTAATTATATATTAGCATGCACTTATATATGCACTGTGTATGTCAATTGTGATGCTTTAATTAGTGACTGTCTAATTTGTGTGAATGTTGTTCATGTTCCATGGAGTTTACAATTAGCATACTTGACCGATATATTAATTAACCTTTGGCCTTCAGTGTTTAAGACTCATTGTTGGTTTAGTTTGCTTCTTGGGGCATATTGCACCCGTAAACCTTCTTGATTCAAGGACAGATATGTATCGGAGGCTGTGTGTTTCGGCAATAATCTCACCTTGGTACATGCATATTCTTACCCTATGTATAGTTTCTAATATATCAGTTTACATTATAGAACTCCAACCGTTGATCGAATTGCCAACTAAAGATAATTGCCGGGTTATATTCATTCTGTTACAACATGATTCCTGCATACCATTAATACATTGATGATTTGTATATTTCCGAGTTCATATTGAAGGAAATGAATAAGAATTCTGTTAGGTATAAGTAGATATTATCTTGTCCTTCCAGTACTACAATGAAATCAAATTAAATTCATCAGCTAATTAAGTTACTATGCATATACTTGACCAGTAAACCTGCTCATCATGTTAGTATGTTCACCTTCTATGGAATTGATTAGCTTCCAGTTGTACCGGATGGTATGTATTTACTTCTTAGTTAGCAATTCTCCAAAAAAGAAAAATATATAGATAATTCTTAGCTAGCTTCCCTTTTTGTCTATCATTAAGCTAGAGCTAATTGATGTAATTTGTCTTGATGAAGGCATACACTGTCGAGCTTGAAGCAGAGCTGACTCTCTTGAAAGAAGAGAATGAGCGCCTCAAAGAAGAGGAGGTTAAGAAATTTTTTTCTCTTTACCTGCTTTTTAATTTTCGATCTTTCTTTGTGCTAACAAAGTAATCTGCTTTGACACGCAGAAGAAGGTCATGGAGCTAAAGCGTCAGATGGTACTATATATGCTCATTGCTCATTTACTCTGCCTATTCTTATTGTTTTGTTTTATGTTGTTAGCAACAGTACTGACATTATGCAAACATCTTCTGTTGAAACTTGTTGTACTGTAAAATGCAGTTACTCGAAGCCATAACAGAGCAGGCATATGTGCATGCACAGAAGGCAAAAGGATCCCTCAGGCGTAGCTTCACTTGCACTTGGTGATTTTCAAACAGGCAAAGAAGGCTCATAATCTTTTTTTTCTTGTAAGGCTCTTGGACTCTACTGTCGCTGTTCGTTTGATGTTTTATTAACTCTAGTGGTTTATTTTGGTAATAAATAGGTTAATCTTATAGTTGCATGACAGCAGAGTGAGTACTTGTTAATTTCTAGTGTTCGTACTGTGTATGAATTTTTTTTTTTTTTTTTTTGTTTTGTTTTGGTGAAAACAATAGTGGTGAATTTGGATCTTTTCTGAAAACAATAGATGGATGGTTTTTAATTTTATCTTCTTGGTGCTTAGAACTTTGCTGTCATTATGAAGAGCGCAATAATATGTATGCTTTTTTTTTCATTTGGTCCTACCATGTTTAATTTCCCAGTTAATTGGCTGTACATACATAAATCACAACTTCATCATAGATCAGTTTAACAATGACATTTTATATTTCACGTCAAAATTAAGCAAGTCCGATGCATCATGATCATCCTATCATTGCTTCTCATCTTTCGTTTTTCCCTCCGAGAAGCAAACAAAAAACTCTGGTGTTCTGTCTCCTCTCTCAACCTTGTAAGTTTGTTGTCTTCTTTTTTATACTGTTTACTGTACTTAAAAATATGTTTAGGCAATGAGAAAATGCTTCTTTTGTACAGTTTTGAGAAATGCTTTCTGATTTTCCAATTTTTTTACTTTCTTTATGGTTGTAAGTAGATGATCAATTGAGTTAGATGTCTACAAATTTTATGTTGGTCCTAATATAAATGATATTATTTTTCGCGGAAGCGATGAGTTCAACAAACTTTGGTGTGCATGCTTATACTGTGCTTTATATTATACATATTGGATGGACCAAGTATCAATTAAGGATTTCTTGCAACATTGAAAATTAGGCCCTATTTGCAAATGTGGCAAGCTTTCAAAACCTTACTTTCTTTATGAAGTTCCAAGTTTTAATATTCTTGTACACCAATGTACCAGTACCACTGTTGAACTATAATACATGAGGATAGTTTGCTGATACGTTTTGAAATATAAGATTGTCTGCAGTTTGCAAAATCAGTATGAAATGAGATTCAACAAAGATTCTAATGTTATATCACAATTTATTTAAAAATTTCAAAATACAGTGAACTTTGAAAATAAAGGTAAAATCTGGGCTCAAACAGAAAAGATTCATTTTTTATGCATAAATTTCAGTCTTTAACATTCTACATACTTGAAATTAGTTCAAGACTAGCCATTAAATTTATAGAAACATAAGAAAACAAAAATTAATAAATTGATTAGATAGAAATAAAATTCTTATGAACTAAGATTAGCAGCCTTGAACCTCTGAGGGATGCCTCAGCAGCCCCTGCACCAAAAAAATCAAAATTTATTCATAACTAGCAGAAAGCTTCGCTTTGATTCGGCAGTAAACAGAAAAAAAAAAAAAAAAAAAAAAAAAAACATAATAACAAGTTGTTGATATAATGCAAAGAAAACAAAACTAAAACAGTGCATATGCATATAATATGGGATGAGCCAAAATATAGAAGTTGTATAAATCATATTAAATTTGATTTTAGAATTTGCAAAGACTATACATATGGAACGAAAGCTATATATAATGCCAGAGAAAATAACATTGTTTCAGCCATTTTTATTTGAAGGGAAAAGAAAATAATAGCTGTACATAAAGGTAACACTAATATAAATAACAACAAACATCCAAAAGTAAATTAACAGCAAACCAATTAAAGAATTATGTGTGCCACTACAAGATCTATCCCAAATTTTACACTCAATTATAGGGGTACTCGTTAATATAAATAGAGGGAACACTAAATGTATATATCATAAACTTAAAACAAATGTTAAGAAATGACGAATATTCAGTAATTGTTAATTCTATATTGTAGTAATAGTTGCAATAAGTAAAGGTATATACCATAAGCAAGAGAATAGATAGCTTCTCAAATCTAAGATTCAAGTTATATAAAATACAGGATGATAAGTAAATGCAACTATTGAATAACAGAAAGAGTACTAGAATGAGCAAAACATTAAGCATATTAAATACATAACAAGTGTTCTTGCGCCGAAATTAGTAATCATGTACCGAAACATGCAAATCGAAACAAAGAGAGGTCATTAATTGTCAATTGGCATATTGTAGAGATTCGTTTATATTTCTTATTCTATTTGCACAGCCAAAAGTTATTATATTGATTGTTATTAGCACCAAAGGGATAATTAAAGGTGCAACGCACAACCAAAGAACAAACACAAAAATTTAGTTAGGCCTTCTAAGTTCTAAGTATGAAAAGAAAAAAAATTGTACTTCTCTTTTCAAACAAACAATTAATGTAACCCTACTAGGGGTGAAAACGGAGCGGATACGGAACGGATAATGCTGATACCATATCTGCATCCTTCGGATAATGAGCGGATACAAATACGGATACGGATAGCAAACGGATATTATAATTCAAAACTAAATCTGCCTTAAACGGATACGGAACAGATAATCAACGGATACGGATTCAAATACGGATATAAGATGAATAATTGAGTCATTTGAACTTTGAAATACAATACTAATTAACAAAATTTAAAATATTTTTGTAATGCAGCAAAAAATCAATAAACAAAAACATATGCCTTATATAGGAATAAAGTTTACTGGAAGAAAGCTGCATGAAATATTAGTAAAATAAAATTAAAATTGGGATGAGGATTGAGTCGATTGACTCAATAGCTGTTATATTACGCAAAAAAATAATAATAATAATAATTGTAATTTGAGATGGGGAGCTGCTCGGGCCCGTCAATTTGGTCCGGCCCAATTATATTCAAATATTAGAAGAAGAAAAAGTCTGTCCGGATAGGATGAGTTAAATAGTCCCACAATAGACGAAGATAAACAATGAGGTTAGTATATAAGTCCTTAGGTCGGGAGAAAAAAAATCTGGAGAGAGGCGCTGCAGAGATTAGAGGCATTGATAATACCGGCTTCCAACTAAAATCCGATTAAGATTAACACCCTTAGAAAACGGGTTCCGGATATCCGATCCGTGTAGACATCCCTTTACACACCATAATTTTTTGTCCCTGAGTTTTTCAGAAACCATATGCTTAAATACACGACGCGACAGTAAGTTTTCTGATAAATGCAACAGAGGAATATTTTAAAAAGTAAGATATATTATCTAAAAAAAATGAAAAAATAAACTGGATCTAGATGAATATGTAATAGAATGTTGAATTATGAAAGTATATCTTTGCACTAGATCCTTTAAGAAGCTCTTAGCAGTATTCTCCAATGATCTGAATTCTTCCACCGGTATAAGCCCCTCAGTAATCCACAACAGAAATAATCTTTAAGCGTCGATTTCATGATATGATATATATTACCTAACTTGTAAGATTCCAACGGTATATATTAAAAACAGATTGAATTTTAGTTTATCCAATAATATATATATATATAATACTTCTGTTGACATGGACCCTGGATCAATGGATCTTAGATAAGTTTGTTGAGATCGACCTGAGAACCCAATAATAAATTGACAGATTTGTTACTTGGACATTTCATCGAACACCCTTTGCGCGTCGAATAAAACATGTGACGATACAAAAGGAAAAGAAAAAATAGAAGGCACCATTGCGTGCATGCATGAAGCACAACCACGCATCTTCTTTTTCTTCTTCTTCTTCCTCATCTCCCTCTGCCTTTATCTCTTCCTTGGAGTGTAAGAAAGGTTGCATTACTTGAAAAAATTAATCTCCTCTTTTAATCAATCTTTTTTATTCTCTTGCTAGCTTTGTGCACTGACCAGAAATATTATGCTTTTAAGATTCGTGCAGAAAGAATTTGAACGGTCCGGGCTTTTCACATATCACTCAAAATTTAGTGTTAATTGTAGTAGTTATGATGTTGTAATATATTTGCATGAATTTAGTGGGGTTGGTATAAATTTTCATGAGGGTTTAAATGTCTTCATTATCAAAAACTTAAATAACTCAAAGTTTAAAACTTAAACGTCAAAATAAAACCATTAGATGTGATTTATGTTATTTTTTCTATGTGCCCATAAAAATTTATCACATTTTGATTTTACTTTTATGTGAATCAACAAGTTAAAAAATCAATGTCTAGAAATTATCCACATTAGTATACATTTTTACAAGCTCAAGATGACAACCAAAACAAAGTTGAAATACTATAATTTTTTACACATGCATAGATAAAATGATGTAGTTCATATCCACCAGTTTTATTTTGAATTTTAAGACTTAAATTTTGAAATATTAAAGCTTTTAAAAATAGAGACATGATGGAGGCACAAAACATGAAGGCATTTGAACCCTCCTCAATTTTCATTATGTATTGTACAGTTATATGAATAATAAATTATTATTTAGTTGTAATAATTTTAGTGTTCAAATTATATATATGACAATCATTGCGTACAATCTTGTGTTATTGTGGTTGTAAATATTTAGATTATTTTAATGTTATGACATGGATTTAATTAGGTGGTATAAAATTTAATGAGTGAGTCTATTGTACTATGCATAGCATTATTTGGTCTGTAATATGATTCAATATTTTTGTTTTCAAAATCTTAATGATCGATTCGAACCCTTCAATATGATTTTCATATAAATATGTACTTGCAAACCAAATTTTATATTTTGTAGAATCTTTTTACTATTTTTAAAAATAGGTAGAAAATCACTGTTTTTGGATGGTCCAAAATTTTCAGATCAAGTGATTTTTTACCTATCTTAATAAATAGTACAAAAATATAGATATCATGTTGAACTCTTCGGATCAATTGTTAGAATTTTAAAAATAAAGATATTAATTCATATTGCGGACTAATTAACCCATAATATGCATACTACGTACCTCGCTCAAATTTCATTGTAAATTGAAAGATTAAATTAGATACGTTAATGGACATTTATATATAACTATATAGTTCTATTTATTTTGCTGTTGAAAATATATGATTTCCAATTGGAAAAAAAAATGGCAAATAGCTGACCGGAGATTAACTTTTTAAGACCCAATCATAATTCATGGCATTATTCTATTTTTTTATTCCCAACACATACAAATATCTTTCAATCCAGGTTCAATTATCAAAATTAATTAAACCAAATAATGTAATGAAATCACCATGGACACCAATTAATTATGTTCCTCATGCGTAATATTGTAGAAATGAGAGAGGTATACATTATCAAACCTCATATTTTATATCTTTATTTTTTAATTTTAAATTATCAATTCGAACCGTTCAACATGATATTCATACTAAAATATGTTTGGGATTAAATTTTATAATTTTTGGATTTTTATCTTTTTACTTTTTTTCAGATAAGTACAAAATTAGTGTTTTTGAATGGTAAAAAAAAAACAATGATTTTCTTCCTATCTTAAAAAACAGTGAAAGAATTTCAAAATTATAAAGTTTCATCCTCAAATATATTTTAGTATGAATATCATGTTGAGCGGTTTGGATTGACAATTTGAACTTTAAAAATTAAGATATAACATATAAGGTATATAAGGTATGAAATACATGAGGTATTAGAATCTGGCCTCCTCTTGTAGAAATATATAGAGCGTGGAAAGAAAAATAGGAAATTAAATAAGAGAGTAAATGAGAAATAAATGGGACTCGTACTCTACTTGTTTGTTTCTTCAAATGCTTTGAAGTTCGAACATGTTTTTGTGATTATTTCTTGGGTAAATTATTTTGATTTTGTACAAGCTTAGCCTTGAAATAAGATAGCTAGATACCAAACCAAACAAGCAAGTATGGAATAGATGACATGATAAGTTTGCACATATGCTAACACTTTATTTTGAATATAAATCTAAAGTTGTCTCAAGTTGAGATTGAATATTGAGGGACCATGCTAACACTTTGTTAAAAGGATATATTTATAAAGACGAACTTTAACATAATTATATAATTGAAGAAAAACAGAGGCTTGGCCTCTTTATTTTCTTGAAAAAAATATATAATTGCAAAACAAATTAAAGAAAATTAAATCAAGTTCGAGAAAGTATAATCCACATATTTTTCACTGCCATAATGTCACTACTACAAAAAAAAATTCTATATCGGTTATAATCGCGTTATGCCATCTGGTTCCGAAAATCGATCATATAGGAAAGATGTATACATTGTCATTGGCTCAAAATAGATGGCGTTAATCAATATACCATCGGCAGAGGTCGTTTGGCCATCGGGTTTGGCGAACCCAACGCCATCGCTTCTGTTTGGCAACCGATGGTAAATGTGATTAACGGTGTGTCGTTGTGCGTTCAATGGCATCGCTTGCGTTTTTGTCTGCCAATGCCAATTCACATACAACATCGTTTTTGTTTTTGTTTTTGTTTGTGTTGGCGTTGTTATCTTAGCTTTGCTTCTGTTTTTAATTTGAACCGTTGGTGATATATATATATATTTAATTACACCCTAATTAATTAGGAGCTAGCTAGCTAGCCTCTATTTGCTAGCTCTTTTTTACACCCATCATTTCAACCAATAATTTTAAACACGCATTCAATCAAATATATAAATAGACAACATGCATAATGCATATTGTTCTTAACAACAACATACAGATCTATAACATAACAACATTATAAATTACCAACAAGCCATATATATAATTAATTGTACCAGCAAAAATGTATATATCCTCTCACAACAAGACATAATTATCACCAGCAAAATTTTCATGCAATTGTACCAACTGATTGTACCAACGATAAAAATGTACATCATATATGTTACCAATAATTAAATGTTGTTCCCAATTACCACAAAAATGTACAATTAGAATCAAAATGCAGAGAATGCATTTTTTTGTCAAGCTCAAAATTTGCATAATAAATTATGTTAAGTTCAAGATTTTTTAGAACTTTATATATAATAAGTTCAACATTCGGAGGTCTAAGGCAAGACATATACTAGCAACAATTTTTTTAAGAGAAGACATCGATCTTGGGTCTCCAATATAAATAATATAAAAAATGTAGTTGAGATGTATATACATCAAAACAATGAAATATGCAGAAGCTTATGAAAGTACAATTAATTGGCGATCAACTACCCAAACATTGGGCAAAGAATATGAATTTCCTATCAAAAAGTTACAAGCACGAATATGAATAATTGTTTTTGAGGCTAGCTCCAGCTGTTACCTCATGTGGGGGGACATACAAAAATTCAAAAGTAGGTCTTCATTTATTCTTATCTCACTTTGTGTGCAACACACTCTGAAGTGTTCACTCTTTGAATCTCCTTATATATGTACATGTTTTGAATGATGTAGAGAAGCTTATGAATTAATCCGGAAAATTATCAATCTATCTCTATATATACTTCACCCCCTTCCCTCAAACCCTCTTATTCCTCTCTTTTCTCCTGCTAAGTCCCCCAGATCAATCCTCCTCTCGTAAAAGATCAACGGTACCAGGTGAGTGTCTCATGTCTCCTCTCTGAGTTTCACTTACTATCTCTCTCATTGATTTCTTTCATTATAGTTTAATTAAATTCATCACCTATTAATCTTTGATTTTCAGTTGTGTGCTTGAGCTTCTCTCTGCTTGTATCTATCTGCACTTAGGTATTACCTTCTTTTTTTATTATTTATATTATCTTTTAATTGACATATTTTGATATGTGACATTATATTTTACACTCTAAATAGTTTGTTTTAGTTGTATAATTTAATAAGAATATATTAAAATGAAGTTAATAATAATAATAATACTTTGGAGCCATATGTTAAAGATTTGCATCACTAATTCAGCTATATAAAAAATATGCTAAAATAGAACATGGATGGAGTTATTTTGAGAAGCCTTTATCATGCAAATTTTAGAAACCGTCTCATAATCTTTGAAAGGCATATGCGACAGATCAAATTGGTTTTCTAATAAGAGAGAAAGTTGTAATGAGCTAGTGCCTCAAGGTGCTGGGCAGTAACTTGTCAGGATCTAACCGAATTATGAGAATTGTTGTTTATTAAAAAATTAATGTTATGGATCTAATCTATCGATCTCAATATGTGGACTGGATTATAAACCACAAGTTTTTATTTTTTTTTTATTTTTTTTTTATTTTTTTATTTTATTTTTTTTTTTTTTATGTGTTGTTGTTGTATGTGGAGCAGACAAGTATATTTAATTTTTACGAAAAATTTAATATAAAGATGGCGCCGATGTGCAATTAATAGTATTTCAATAAGAAAACAGATTGAATTCCCAATAGAAAACAAGAAAATAATATTTTTTTTTTTAAATGTTATCCAGTTTATTTATTGTTTATTAATTCAATTGCTATCAACAACAGTAGTCTAGGATATGATTTATGCATTAATTTTGTGCCTTACTCTTTTAACACGTGTTTAGGATTATGGGTTGGCTTATGTACAAGCTCAATTTATCGAGTTCTTGGTTAATTAGGTCACGAAAAATCACCTTTTTTGTACAGGCCATGAATAAGAGAGCTATAGGACAACATTAGACTCATACCATTTAGCTCATGCCCCTTGAAAATAATATATGGACATATATACTCAATGTGACATATTTTGTAACCATAATTATAAAAGGAAATGTACTGATAAGCACCTATAGAAACAAAAGCTAAACTCCAGTTGTGAAGAGCTTTTCCATTAATTGTAATTGTTTAGATTGAAAGATATATACATCAAAACATCAATCGAAATAGACAAGAAAACACATGAAAGCCTAAATAAGTTTGAAATTAATGCCAAATTTGCTCTCCGTTGCCAGTTTCGTACGAAAGTCTTGATTTTCAGTTGGTTGCTTGAGCCTCTCCTTGCCTGTTTTTATCTACACAGAGGTATATTACTATTTTTTATTTAATAAGCACATGCCAAATAAAATATATGTTATCTAGTTGTTGTTTATTAATTCAATTGCCTTTAACAATTTGAATCCAGGATAAAATTTCTGCTCACATATCTGCATTTTGTGCCTTACTCTTTCTACACCAGTCAAGGTATTCCTATCATCTCTTTTTAATTCACAAAACTATATTCTGAAATCTAATGTGAATGATCAATTTATATCGCATAACTAGTGTAGATGCATAATTTATTATATGTATATGTATATATTTTATACATATTTTTTGTTAATCCTAATATGTAGTATTAATTTTTCCATAATTTTGTAGTTAGACATCAGCACCGTGAATTTTTCTCGTGAATTTTTACATGGTTTATTTTTGCTGATCATCTGCATTGTATTTCCTATGCTTTATTTTGTACAATACACTATGTTTTATTTTCTACACTTTATGTCAATTATCACTGTCAAAGCAAAATGAGGCATTCATGTAGATTGAATTACATATTCTTTTAAATCTTTTATACTAATTAGAGTCTAATGAGAGATAAGAATGTGTCAAACTTGATGAGAGTAAATAGGAGGTAGATAGAGAGGAAGAGAGAGGGAGAAATGAGGGCCCCACAAGGATATTTTGTTAATTATTTTAGAAGAGGGGTATTTTGTTTGAAATTTTTAAGAACTAGAGTAATTTGTAAAACTTCCCATTTTAGTTTAATCTGAAAATTAGTATGGAATAGCTGTTTTCAATGATGTACATGAGCTTATTTATGAATGGCAATTATTGGGTATTAATATGAAAAATTTTCAATCGACAACTAGGAAACATCTATTATGTAGTCAAAATGTTATACTGAAACTACTTTATTGGAGAACAAATTGATATATACTTTTAAAATTGTTGTAATTAATATATAGTAATTTTTACATGTTTTAGATATTATTTGGAGCACAAGTGTTAGTTTTGATGATGTCATCATTTTAAATGTGTTCATAATTATACGAAATATCTTATATATAGCCATTAAATTTTTTTAAATGCATTCCTGTTGCTTTTGTTGGAATAAAAATTGATAATTTCTCTAATAATTATTTGTGTAAGTATTGTATAAAATTTGATGCATAACTGCCAATTTTATTAATATCTGTATTTAATTATATACATTTAATGAGAAAGTAATACGCATGAAATTTGACTATATGGTTGTATTGGCCGTGGACTACTGAGCATTATTTGATTTATAAATTAAGTTTATGAGAAACTTATAAATAACATGGAAATTTGTCTATACGGTGTATTTAATTATAGTACTTTTTATTTAATGTTGTATTTTGCATTGCAGATTTGCAATTGCTGGGTAGAGCGTTTGGAAAGTAGAAACAGAGATGGATGCCGTACTTCATATGTCTGATATGCTATCAGACACGAGAAAACTATTTGATTTGCCATCCACCAATCTACAGGGACTTTGGGAATTCATGAAGAGCAGAGATTTCAAGAATCTCCCTGTGGACAAACAGCAGGCTATAATTATGATTGTGCGAGAAACAGCCCCAAAAGTTGGAAAGTTAATAGGTGAGTTTTTAACTTCTAGAAAGGAGTCCTCCAGCTGCCCAGACAGTAATATTGATTTGGAGAAAGAATATAGGGAGAAAATCAAAGATTTAATCGACGGTATGATGGACAAGGCCGGGCACCTGTCGGATCACCCAAGAGTTCTGCTCAATTTAGGAAACAGAGAAGAATTATTTGAATGGATTCAAAAATTACTCAACAAGTGGGATACAGTAATACATGGAAATAAAGTTAAAAACATTGAAAACATGCTTCTTGAGGAAGCGGATATTTCAAACCGGATAACACTGAATGGGTGGGAGATGCAAGCACTCTTCTATAAGAAAGCTTTTCCAGATCTTTTTAACATGCAGAATGATCATGAAAGATGCATGTTCGTTTACAAGTTTTTAATGGAACTGGGAGAGCTCCAGGATAACATTTTCCGAGCATGTAAAAAACAACCTTTGGCTCTTCTCCTTGTAGGGGGGCTCCTTTCGCTCAAACCAATGGCCAACAACATCTGGAAAACGGTGAAAGATGAGCTGGACAAGATCACAGGGCCTAATGATAATGTTACAGCCGATCATATGGGGCAAATTTTTACCTACTGCTATAATGATTTACCTTACTTTCTTCAGCCGTGCTTTCTTTATTTTGCATGTTACCCTATTGGTTTCAAGATTCCTGCAACCTCTCTAACTCAGATGTGGATTGCCGAAGGATTTGTCGAAGAAGAGGATAAACAGACGTCTCTAGAGACGACTGCAAATAAATACCTCGACGAACTTGTTCAAAGGTATTCTCAATATTTCGGGAAATTGACATTCGGTCTTATAATTTATAGGCGATTATTAGGTTTATGGCTTTTCCTATTGTGGCATAAATGACATCACAATTAGTAATAGGATGGTTGTTATTTCAAACATTAATTAGGTCGCAATTTCCTAAAATGAAATCATAAAAACAAATGATCTGTTTTATTACAATAAGAGTAGATAATTCTCTTTGGTTTACTTGATGATAAACAAAAGCATTATTTTTTTTTGTTTTTCAATTAAATTGAGAAATGTTTTTTTTTTCTTTTATAAACATGTATTTCATGTTTATTTATTTTCCTTGTTGCGTGCAGGTCGTTGGTTTTTGTTTCAAGGATATCATTATCAGGCACAATAAAAAGTTGCCGATTACATCATTCAATTCATGAATTTGTCATCCAACAATCATACAAGGAACAGTTTTCGGTAGCCAATCCAGATCAGGAAGACATTGAAACCCGGCTCCGTATAGCAATCTATCCGGACAACAAGAAACAATGCATGGAGGTGAAAAATAATCATATACGTTCTATTTTAGCTTTTGATTTTGATAGAAATGTTCTTGAAAGTGTCATTTTTCTCAAAGTGTTGGCACTGAGGAACTCTGCAATCCCAGTAACAACTTTACCAAACATGATTTATCTACGATATCTGGGCTTGAGGGGTAGTAACATATCTGAGCTTCCCAAAAATATTGGAGACATGGAAAATCTCCAAACGTTGGATGTTAGAGATACAAGCATAGAAACCTTACCTGAATCTCTATGGAACATCAAAACACTTCGCCATGTTTATGTGAAACCAAATCCCCAAACTAAAGGCCCACCCTCTACAACACATATCGACAACCTGCATACCCTAAAAACAGTTGCGGCTCATAAGTCATGGGTAGAAAACATTCCGCATTTCCTGATCCACCTTAGAAAATTAGCACTTTCAAATTGGGACAATCTAGACTGGAAATCTATTTCCAACCTATTGAGTAACATGGATAAACTCATCTCAATGGCAATTATGGGTAAGATTATACCGTCAGAGTTTGCTGACATAAGGGCCTTCCCAAACCTTGAGACGGTGAAGTCAATGAAATTAGATGGTGAATGGAATTGTAGGAAACTTTTCATAGATAATGTTAAATTTCCACCAAATCTTACAAAGCTCACCCTAACCAATTCCGGTTTGAAAGAAGACCCCATGCCAACACTAGAAAGACTACAAGTCCTGAAATTTCTGAGCTTACAAGATGGAGCATACATAGGGAAGCAAATAGTTTGCTCCACAAATGGGTTTCCACAGTTACAATTCTTAGAACTTTCGAAATTGGAGAACTTGGAGATTTGGGTGGTGGGATGGAAGGCTTTGTTAAAGCTTAGCACATTGCGTCTTTTTCATTGCCGGAAACTCAACCAGCTCCCTAATTTCCATTTTGTTACTATCAATGATATAGATGATGATGATATCGATGATCATTGCTGAAAACCCAACCAGCTTCCTAATTTCCATTTTGTTATTAATGATGATGATGATTGAAATGCTCCATTTAATCTCTTGGTTTGATTCAGTTCGACTTGTCTTGTGTGTGTGTTTGTGTGTGTACGCGCATGTATTGTATCCCTTATTCTTTATGTATAGTGTGCTCTTTGTATCAGTGTGTTAATTATAATAATGTATGTTGAGATTACATCATGTAAATTAATGTTTTCAAAAGATGTGGTGTTCTCATTTAAATCAAATGGTATATTTACTCTTTTATTATTTTATTTTTTGCATGCATTGTTTTTATTCTTAAAGGGCCTGTTCGGCACCACTAGAATAGTGGAATTGAATGGAATTAAGCTTCTATTTCTGCCGAACAGAAATTAAATGAGCTGGAATAGAGGGTCAGAATAGAGGACTGTTCCTCTATTCTTAATTCCAGGGAGAGGCTGGAATTGAGAATTGAGCTGAAAAAAGGTGAAAAATGAACCACATTTACCTTTTATTTGGCTGATGTGGCATTTAATACTCATTTCCTTTCTTCTCTCTCCATTTTAATATTCTTCTTTCTTTCTTCTCCCTACACATCTAGAGGAGAAAACCTTCTTTCTTCATCTACTCCGATCCAATATATCCAACAATGTGTCGGGTAATTAGCGAAACTAAAACTATAGGTGAGATGGACGCAAATTCTACTTTCAAATGAGAGATCACTGGAGAGAGAATATGAGGGGAGGAGGCAATTAGCGAGAGATGGAATTCGGGAGGGAAGATGGAAAAAAAATTGGAGGCAGTGGGAATAGGAAAAAATTGGAAGGCCTATCCCTGAACTCATATGCTCTGAGGTAACATAATATTTCTATTTAGATTGCAGCTGTCTAATTATTATTACGCATGACTATTAAAGGAACATGTACATTATCTCGGGCCGGATCTGAACAGAAATATTATGTTACCTCAGAGAATAAGGACACTACCCATAACTATTCTAATGATTAAATCAGGACCGTTCTTTATTTATTGGACGTCATAGAAGTTTGATATTTACTAATTATCTAACCTGCAATACATATGTAAAAAATTCAAAATATATCATCATTTTTTTACATGGTCTTTGACTATATAATACTTATATATGTCATTTTTATAGACTTTAATCATTATATACCCCTTCATATTTTTGAAACATTTTTGGACCATTCGTTTTCACAAGGAAAATCAATGGTCAATGTACAATGAAATAATTGCAAATCTGTTTTAAACTGATCAAAGGAGAACATTGAACGTAACTAACATAAAGATTCAAAAAAATTATTATGTATAAGCTTTGATCCAAATGAAGTGTTTATAGCCATACGATCACTAGTGGAAAATATGGAATCAGGATCGGTTATATAGACATATCAGTATCGGAATCCAACCGATCCTGTTGAAGGCGATACTGATACTATCAGGATCGGTTTTATATTTTTTAAAGAACCGATCCAAAAAGAAACTATTAGGATCGGTTTTTTAACAAAACCGATCTTAATAGTTGTTATCTAGATCGGTTTTTGACTAAGAACCGATCCCGATACGTACTATCAAGATCGGTTATTAGATAAAAACCGATCTTGATAGTATTTTCGAATTTTTTTTAAAAAAAATTACATAACAACCGATCCAGATACGTACTATCAAGATCGGTTTTTATATAAAAACCGATCTTGATAGTTTTTTCGAATTTTTTTTTAATTAAAAATTACATATCAAGATCGGTTTTTATATAAAAACCGATCTTGATAGTACGTATCTGGATCGGTTTTTATATAAAAACCGATCTTGATAGTTTTTTCGAATTTTTTTTTTAATTAAAAATTACATATCAAGATCGGTTTTTATATAAAAACCGATCCAGATACGTACTATCAAGATCGGTTTTTATATAAAAACCGTTCTTAATAGTATTTTCGATTTTTTTTTAAAATTACATATCTAGATCGGTTTTTCAATAAAAACCGATCCAGATACGTACTAGCAAGATCGGTTTTTATATAAAACCGATCCTGATGTTTTATTGAAGCTAAAAAAAATATTTTTATTTATTTGACCAGCTTCCATATATATATTGCTGGCCAGCATCCTAAATTTTTTTTTTTTGCACAGTAAGAAGCAATAATCAATTAAATGTCATATACACATTCTAAATTAATTATCATACACATCTTAAACTATTACAAAAAATTCATGTACTTCATACAAAGTTTTGTGAAGCATTACATATTATAACAAGAAATTTAAATCCAAAAAAAAATTAATTAACAAACATACAAGTGACTAATTGGGCTATTTCTTCAATTAACACACATTTATGCAATATACACATTTATGCAATTAATGTAAAGCACAACAATAAAAAAATCAATAATTACCTCTTTTGCAATCACATCACTTGAGATTAAAAAAGACCCTAAAAACAAAAACAAAGGTAACAATTAGATGGAAAAACATTTTCCAATAAAAAATACAAAAAAATGTGTTTTAAAAGTATAATAATGAGAAAATTAGATAAAGCTAATACCATGATAGTTGATCGGCCAGATGATTAAGTAACTTGAGCGAGATGTCCTCAAAATTGTAAAACAATATACAAACACCATTAATTAATTTTTGAAACAATAAAAAAAATTAAAAACTTACACAATTGAGCCGAAGTTGCGAGAGGCTCGGCTTTGAGAGGAAGAGACGGAGAGAAAGAGAGAGAGAGACACGGAGGAGAGGGAGAGACGGAGACAGAGAGAGAGACACAAAGAGTACAGAGGGAGAGACGGAGACAGAGAGAGAGACGCTAAGTTGAAAATGAGAGGGGCGAAATGAAAATAAGAAGAACCCTAAGCAGGTTATATAGGGAGTTATCATTAGGATCGGTTGTTTATAAAAAACCGATCCTAATAGTATCAGGATCGGTTTTTTATAAAAAACCGATCCTGATACTAATTTTTTTTGGCGGGACCAACTTTGAAAAAAATAGTATCAGGATCGGTTTTTTATAAAAAAACCGATCCTGATACTATTAGGATCGGTTTTTTATATAAAAACCGATCTTGATAATTTTTTTTTTCAAAATGGGTTCTGCAAAAAAAAAAAAAAAAAAAAAAAAAAAAAAAAAAAAAAAAAAAAAAAAAAAATCAGGGTCGGTTTTTTATAAAAAACCGATCATGATACTATTAGAATCGGTTTTTTATAAAAAACCGACCCTAATAGTATTTTTTTTTTTTTTTTTGCTGCAGAACCAACTTTGAAAAAAAAAATAGTATCAAGATCGGTTTTTTATAAAAAACCGATCCTGATACTATATATAAGAAAGATCACTGCGGTAAACCCCACTCATATTGATGGTCTATCAACCATCAAACGGCTACCATTTATTTTCTTTTCTGTTTGGTAATGCATGTACACAGATAAATATTAAGAAAAATGTGAAAAATATAAAATTTATTTATTTGTGTTTGTATGGCCAAATCAACTCTACTATGATCAATTTTGTACAATTTTATTATTATTAATGACATCAAATTGTTAAATGGAATGCAGACCGTTCATTTCTGCATGATCATCCAACGGTGGGTCTGTAATTAAATGACATGTAATAATTTTTAAAATGATCAAGATATAACATGGAACATTAATAACGTAAAAGTGCCGAAGGCCCGACAACTGTAAGTTTTGATCCAACGTAAATTATTTACGGCCGTGCGATGTTGCTATATTGTTTTGCTTTGATGAACTAGTACAGGAATCCCGAATTGTATCAAATTTTATAATGGTGAAATTAATATGACATTCTTTCATTTTAACGGTTCTGATCGACCAAATGCTAATATTCGTATTCGTTCCTTCACAACCCCACACAACAAGGGTTCAACTCCTATGTATATTATTATATGGCACAAGTCAATGATGCATCATGCATGATTGTATAAAAAAATTCAATAGTCAAAATGACTTCAAAATGAAATATCAATGTCAAATAACTAATTATATTATCACATAAATTTTAATAATATAAATTACATTAATTTTCATCAAAAAAATTTTATAATTGAACCATATGCCATATACAACAACCATTTATATATTATATTAATCACCACACTAATTACATATAACACAAATGCCTAATTATATATACTTCTCAATATTAAAATTACAAACACAAATATTGAAAAATATTGAAAAAAAAACTAATTATAAAATGAAATTTGATATCTCAATTTTCAAGCTGTCACTGTGCCAATTTGCTTTCAATCCGAACAGAGATTTTAGACTACATACAGCGCACCACACAAAGTTGGTTCTGCAAACAAAAAAAAAATAGTATTAGAATTGGTTATTTGAAATAACTGATTCTAATACTATTTTTTTTTTTTTCAAAGTTGGTTCTAGGAAAAAAAAAAAAAAAAAAAAAAAAAAAAAAAAGTATCAAGATCGGTTTTTAGCAATAAAACCGATCCTGATAGTATCTGGATCGGTTTTATTGCTAAAAACCGATCCAGATACTATCAGGATCGGTTTTTATGTACATAACCGATCCAGATGCTATTTTCTGATATATTTTAATTTGTTAGATGTATTTAATTTATCTGGATCAGTTTTTAGCAATAAAACCGATCCAGATACTATCAGGATCGGTTTTTATGTACATAACCGATCCAGATGCTATTTTCTGATATATTTTAATTTGTTAGATGTATTTAAGTTTTCTGATTTTAATTTCGGTTTTTATATTTCTTTCCAGTTTTACTAGTTAAGTTTTCTGATTTTAAGTTTC